>NW_009276944.1:709829-756776 GCF_000150675.1 Verticillium dahliae VdLs.17
CAAGCTGCCCGTCATGGTCATGAAGAGCATCTACTTCGCCGTCGCCAGGAGCAGGCTGCCCATGTCCATGGACAGGGGGCCCTGGTATGGCAGGAAGAACATCGTCAAGGACAAGGCGGCCCTGTGGTTCGGTGACGTGACGACGGGCATTCGCTATGATGGGGGCAAGCTGAAGAGCGTCTAGGCTGTCTATCTGGAGGAGTGGGACATAATACCAACCAACATTCTCATGAAGGCGTCGCGCCCCTGTCAACCTGCGGGCTCGCCTCTCTCTGCTGACGCTGAATCCCCATAACTGCCCGTAACCTGGCGCGTGAATTCTCTCATTTTTTCCTCCGCCTCGAGCAAACTACCCTGGTCCTCCTGGGTCTCTCTCGGAGAACAGGGGAGAAGCGCAGTGGCGAGTGAGTCGAGGCCTTCAAACCTCACCGCGGCAACATCCGCGACAAGGGATCCGCAGTAACACCTCGCGTACCATGCGAGCAGTGGCCCGTACCATGCGAGCGGCCCTTTCGAAGCTGGAAACTGCCTAGAACAAAAGTAAAGCGGGAAGGCCATGTCGAGACGTACAACTACCGCATCGTCGGGATCATCTAACTGCATCTGTCGGGCTAGCCTCGCAGGCGTTCCGAGTATCGGCACTGGAGCTCCACCTCCTGCGAGCCTTGGCGATGCGGCTGAGCCATCTCGCAGGGGTGGTCGCCGTCCAACCTACGTTCGACGACATGTGCCATGTGTGGTCGCGAGCTATGCCAAGTTCGTCAAATGGTTCACAATCATATGGTAGTCACAGCTTTGAAAATAGCGATGAATCCTCATGTCGCATTACTACATACTACTTCTCACGGCACACTCGAGCTGCCCTTCCTTCCTGGCATTACTGGGATATCATATAAAAGTACGTGAACACCAGGCGGCCTCGGCCTCTCATGCAATCGTCTAGACAACAATCGTAAACAGTGCGCAATCAGACCTTGGTCTCGGCAACCTCCTCTTGCTCGTGGCGAGCGTTGGGCTGGACGGTGCCGAGGAACTCGGTCTTCTGGAGCATGTTGAGCTTGTCCTCCTGGCTGTCCAGGTGGCGGAAGCAGAGCCAGAAGGCGATACCACCGATGAACGAGATACCAGAGACGGCAGCGTAGTTCCAGACGAGGTAGGGGTCGCCCGAGATGGGGGTGAAGGCCTGGCCGAGAGCGGCAGAGATGGCCGACATGAACAGGTTGACGGACATGACGAGCGACTTCATGTTCTCGGGAGCCTTGGCGAACGCGTACTCGTACGAGGAGACGTTGGTGAAAATCTCAGCGATACCGACGAGCACGTAGGGAAGAGACTGGGCCCAGACGTTGATGGGGGCAACCTCGCCCTCCTCGGCGCACGTGTTGGCGTTCCAGCCGCAGGGGGACTTCTCGTAAATGAAGTACTGCATGACACAGGCGGCGACCATGGAGGCGGTGGCGAACTGGAAACCCGACGGCCATGCGCTTCAGGGGGGTGAAGGCAATGCCCATCTTGCGGAGACCGGGGTAGACGACCTTGTCCATGATGGGGACCATGATGATGATCGACAGGGGGTTGAGGTTCTGGATAACATCGTTGGGGGCGCCGTGGAGCTCCATGGTGCCGGCTTGGGTGGTGAGGTTGCCGGTCATCTGGTTGTAGGCGAGGAAGAAGATGGGCAGGAAGAGGAAGACCTTGCAGGCCATCAGACCACGCTTGACCTCGTCGACCCAGGCGTCATCGTAGGTCATCCAGCCGGGGCGCTCAGCAACGGGCACGTTGGAGGGCTTGGCAGCCTCCCAGTTGACGGCGAAAGCACCAGTGGAGCGCTTCTTGGCGAAGCCGAACATCTGGAGGAACTTCTGGAGGACGGAGCCGGTAGGAGGAGTGAGATGGTAGTGCTTCTTGTTGAGAGCAAGAACCAGGGGACAGAGGAGGAAGAGAACGGTGGGCAGGAAGAAGGCCAGCCAGAAGCTGTGGTACTTCTCGACGAAGACCATGCAGACCTGACCGACGGTGGCTCCAATGTTGATGGCGAAGTAGAACCACAGGAAGACACGCGAGTTGGTGATCGAGGGGTCGACAAGGACGCGCTCACCGTTCTGGACCTCGACGCGCATGCGGGTGTCGCGGTTCTGCTCAGCCAGCAGGGGAGAAATGTTAGCCTTGAAAAGACCGGTACCAGTGCAGAGCAGAAGGAGACCGATGATGAAGGCACCGAAACCGCCCTTGTTGCCGGCCGTCAGGACACCAGGCGCGGCGGCAGCGACGAGAATGACGTGCGCAATGGTAGAGACGACGATGGCGATGTGAATCGTCTTGTAACGACCAAGCTTGGCATCGGCCAACCAGGCACTGTTCGTCGTTAGCATGCGCATTTCAGGAATACAGAAAAAAAGGGGTGACGACATACCCAAACAGAGGCATCAGGTAGGCGAAGAACTGGTTGAACAGGTTGATACCCTGAGCAGCCTTGGGGCCCATGCCGAGGGCGCCAGGAATGATGCTGCCATTGGGGTCGGCAGGGGCGCCGGTGGTCGAACCGGGGGGGAGAGGACGGTTGACAAAGTTGGTGTACAGGACAGCAGATCCGTAGTACGAGAATCGCTCGCAAAGCTCGGCGAAAGCGATGGTGTACATGGACCACTGGATGCCACCAGAGACACGGCGGAGGGTGTGCAGGTCCTCTTCGGTGGGATCATCCTCGTACTTGCCGAGGGGCTCCTCATCGTACGTGTTGGTCACGGCACGAGTGATGTCGATGGAGCCCTTGGCGTTGTGAAGCTCCTGTTCAGTGCCCTGAACGGTAGCCTGGGGCACGTGGGCCTTGGCAATGGCCTCGTTGTCGAGAGCCGCGGTTTGAGACATGATGAACTGTCCTTCGGTCTAGGGGCAGGGTGAGAGGCTTGACGAGTTGCGCAAAGATGCAGAAGTGAGGGGGAGGGGGGGACGACGTCTTTAATAGAGGACTAGTAGCACGGGGGACGTCGCGCCGTAGAGCGGAGGGGAGGCGAGTCCGAAACGAGTCAAACGCTCGTTGTACCATACGGAGACCGTCAAGGGGACCACCACCCCTAATCACAGGTCGAGGTGAGTGAGCCGCATGGTATCGATCCCGAGCTTGCCTAGACGGGCACGTCAGAACCGGCCGCACGCGACTCTGGGGGATAGAGAGTGGTCCTGGAATCAAAGAACCCCGTCTGTGCCCTGAAGCGGGCGTCTCCATGGCTGGCCGGTGCGTTGGGACTGACAGGCGTGGCCAATCTCGCCACGACCAGGCCGTCTTCCGAAGGGTCGAGGTAGGAAATGATGAGCGCAGCGTACAATTCCGTGAATGGGCAGAATGGGTAGCATGGCACCATGCGACTTGTTCCACCTTCCGAAACACTGGCGACTAGCCAGACGGCCCAACACGAGCGATATCACTCGAGTGGGTAAAGATCTAGAAAGGTTATCCTTCGCCTCTGGCCAACTCCAGCCCATCCCAGGAGCAAGTGCCTAATCAGGAAGGTCCAGTGGCATGCGACTGGCGGGCGGGCCACCAGCAGCAGCAGCTTGTATCCGCACAACGAGGGCGGCGGAAGGCCATCCTGGCATGCCTGGCATGCCACCCCCCTTCGGTCGCGAGCGCTAGCCCCGGCAGCCAGCGATGGACGGCTGGAGGCGCAACCTTGAGAGGGGAGGCCTTGGGGGCGTGCCGGCCGCCGCGCGCAAGGGTGTGTCGAACGAGGCACCTCTGATCGACCTTGGCACAGCGGGCGACCCAGCGCATGTCCGCCGAACGGTAGTGTGTAGATAAGGAAGGCGGGCGTGTGCCCAATGAGATCTTTTGCTGCGAGTGCTGTGGCACGGCAATGCGGCAGGGTCATGCAGCCGCAAGCAGGTGTGGCCACCGAGACCAGAGCACGCCAGCGGCGGAAGAAGGCAACAAGACCTTCGAGAAGCGTCGCCTCCGATGAGCTAGCCCAGCGGGCCACCCGAAGCGTCGCATCTCACAGGCCAAACGCTAAATCGAGAGCCACCATCGCGAACATGCGCCACCAGCCGCGGTTTGTCCATGTCGAATCGGCGTGCTTGACAACTCGTCAGCCATCAACTTCTTCCTGGTCCAGAGACTGAGGCATCCAATATACAAACCTTGCATCAACAATCTGCGGTACTTTGATCATAGTCGCGGGAGAGAGTTCCAGAACTCTGGGCGATGGAGAAAGGTCTGCAATGCGAGAATTTGCGGCTGCTCAAAACAGCCCGTTCCTCTCGTCCTCGTGCTATTGCGGTGCAGCGACCAGGGGATGCTGGTTGCGCAACAATGGGTTGCGTGGGTCATTTGCCCCTTGTCTGCTGGACTCGGCCGACAGAAGAAATTTCTGTTAAGTAAGCCTGAAGCTAGCGCCCATGAGAATAGGATCGTCTCGTATATGGAACCGCGACGCAGGAGTAACACCGAAATTGGTAACAAGAGCTGGCAGGCTAGACTTTAGTGCGTTGTTCATTGGCAATTCTTTGACACATTCGTTGCTCGACTCAGTCCAGCATGCAGCCGCAACACCGAGAGCGAACGCTTCGCCTACACCTCACCGGCCAAGGCCGAAGAAACGATCCAGCAAACCTGCGATTGCGTGAGCAGCATCTTCGGCAGGCACACGCGGCAAGGTCGCGTGATATGAGGTCGAGGTACAACCGCCGCGCTCCAGGCTTGGAGAGGCGAAATCTGTGGTGTGCATGTGTGGCCTGAGTTGGGTTGAATTGCTGTGGTGTGATGTCAATGTCGGCCTAACCAGCGAATAAGCACGTAGTCAGCGTGAGACAAGATTGCACAGCAGTCGACAAACAGCCGTCTCCCCCCCGTACCTTCCCTTATTTCCCTGGCCAACTCAGGTTCAACGACCGAGGTGCTTCTCCCTCGTCTCATGATTGACGGGAGGATTTGGTGTGTGTCGAAGGGCTGACATGGTAGGATAAGCAAACGGGCGCCTCGATTGGCTTGTCGATATGCAGGATTGCCTAGTGGCGTCCGGGGAGGGGGTTAATTACAACGGTGCATGTGGTGGGCGCGAAGTGGTCCTAAACTTTTGTTGCGGTCGTATGAGCAGGTTTGTTGGTACGTAAACGGCCACGCCGCTGGAAGATGTGCCCCTGTAACGACAAGGGGGTTGGTGATGGTTACATGGGCAACACAGGGCGCCGTCGCTGTCGGGTTGGAGCATTAGGAGCACCTTCCAACACCGACAGGGTGGGGTGCATGGGGCTAGAGTCTAGTGTCGCGGTTCCGCTGATAAGACGAGGGTCTTCAAGCTGTCATGGGCGTGCCGTTTCGTCCGTACATCGTTGATATCATCAGTTCCCACGAAGGTGTGCTCGCTTCTTGCTTGCTTCGGATCCAAGGCAACGCTGTAGGATCGATGGCAAATATGCAGTGAAAATTCCATGGCCTGTAGTCGAAAGGCTGGGCAGTACAAGCAGTGCCGAGTCCCGACGGGTGGCTTGGCTCGGCGCTGCTAGAGTGCTTGGTACGCGTCTGTTGCTGTGCTGGGCGATGCCGAGGCTTCGAAATCTGCACGGGTCAACGAGTCAAGGCGCTGGGCGCCCGCTGCTGCGAGGGAGGTTGGGCAAGGCGCTCGGAGAAAAGACGGCGCTGGCGCTCCGGGGTGGCTGCTGTAACGTTGACGCAGGTTAGCTCTATTATTCTGTCTTGTCTGTGTAAGTACATGGTAGCTTGCCCAGTCATTGACAAGCTTTTCCGCCTCATGGCGTCAACGCAGGACAGGACAACTTGTATGCAGCGAACGGTGCGATCGGGCTTGTCCCGCCTTGGGAGTCCATTGACAAGGCAGAGGGCAGAGGGTGATGGGTTGTCATTGTGACGGCTTGCCTGTTTGCAACAAAGCAGGGTCTACCACTCTCTGCTGTACTGTACAGTAGGTAAATAGGGTGGGGGTAATGGAGTCAAGTGCGAGTGATGCCTACCTACTATCATTGGATTCCTCGAGTCGTGGAGTTCTTGGCTCTCGGTCGCCAACCGCGCGCTGGAAATGGACACACCTGAAGGTGGAGAGGGGCCTCCAGCGACGTGGATGGAGCACCATGTAGGGTAGCCACCGGTTCATCCACCCATCGCCAGCCAACAGACTGAGAGTGCGGGAACGCATTGAAGATAGCAGTTGGTAATGGCGCCTTGATGGTTGGGCCAGACCTGATCAATGGAATGGGGTATGGGGATGGCGGATCAGCAAGAGATTGGGTGTTCATGGCGCGGTAGAGATGCGATGGGGATGCATGTCAGCGCCATACTTTCCCTCTGCTCTGGGTCGCACAGTGTTCGATACGAAGTCTGCCCGCCTGATTTCCTTCCTGGTTTCCTTCCCAAAATCGTCTATTGCTGCTTGAACACCCACCTGACTCCTTCCCGCCGATCTGTCCAGGGCATTGACGCGCTCTTGCTCCCTACGTCTTTCCAGAAGATCGACACACGACGGCGATTCGCCAGTGCAAGGGCAGTTGCAGCCATGAGAGCAGGTCCTCATGCTCACTCCTGCCTCCATTTGAGTTTCTGTGACCAAGTGGCGCTATCCTTCGTTGTTGGCCCCTTCCTCTGAAGTCTGTGCCCCGACGCTGCTTCCTTCCGTGGGCGGTTCATGCCAAGTTAATCTTGGGCTGGGCTTGCCCCCAGTCTTCTCCTTCTGGTGGGCCGTTACTTCCCACTGCCCTTGGTGTGGTCCTGAGCAGAAGAAGGAGCGCCACCAGGAGCAGCAACAGCAAGAGCGACTGGCAGGGCCTCCAAACCCGACAGTGACCGAGCCGCGGGGTTGCCCCAGTCAGCCAATGATCAGCCGTTGCAGCCATTTTGGTCCACCCACCAAGCTCGGCCCCGGGTGCCCCCTCTTCCCCTCTGGTATTGCCGTTCACCTCCAAAGCCAATGGCGGAGCGAATTACCGAGAAACAGCATATCAGTGCCTCAGATCAAAGCATCCTCCGCCGCCCGCAACACGCCGTCTCAAACGATCGAGACATCCCGATACAAACCCCAGACCCCGACCGACCGACCGACAATCACCGATTCTGGCCGCCCCGCCTGTGCCGCCCACCTAACCCGCTCCCTTTCGTTTTGGGAGCTTCCTCTTCCATCGTAGCCTAAGAATCCGGGGTGGCATTCCTGTCCCCTGATCGCACGTCCATTCCGCACCCGTTCCTCTCGCGACGCGCCACGGGAGACTCTGTGCCAGCTACACGCTATCGTGTCGCCAAGGCCCAGCCGCATCCGTTTTCTCAACCGCCCCTGCTCCTGCCTTCCCACCATGGCTCAAGGAAGCACGCCCCATAGGGTTGCCGTCCTCGACGACTATCAGGGTCTGTCAGTGTCTCATTTTGATGCTCTCGACAAGGCTGTCTTCGATGTGACGGTGTTCAGGGACACTTTGTTGCCGTGGAACCACCCGGATACGCCTCAGCATGTCAAGGAGGCACTCGTCCACCGGTTGGAGCCCTTCCATGTTATCTGTAAACAAGCCCCCCCCCCCTCCTGAGACCGACTTGCATATGCATCTGGCATCTCGCGTAGTTTCCTAGAGCGACTGCATGTCTAGAACTGACATGGGTTGCAAGGCACCATGAGGGAGCGTACTCCCTTTCCCAGAGACCTCATCGCTCGTCTACCCAATCTCAAGCTGCTCCTGACCACTGGTCTGCGCAACAACTCGCTTGATCTCGGCTTCTTCAAAGAGCAGTCGATTCCCGTTGCCGGCACGGCTGACAAGTCGACCGGCACGCAGGTTGGCACCAACAGCACCACTGAACACTGCGTCACCCTCGTGCTGGCGCTCGCCCGCGGCATCGCCCGCGATGATGCTGCCGTCAAGGCTGGCCTCTGGCAGACTGGCTTTGCCACGGGTCTCACGGGCAAGACCTTTGCTGTGGTGGGGCTCGGTCGTCTGGGGGTAGCGACTGCCAAAATCTTGCGCATGGCTTTCGGCATGAGGATCATCGCCTGGAGCCAGAATCTCACACAGGAGATTGCCGACGAGAAGGCCAAGTCGGCAGGGTTCCCGGTTGAGGACCCCAGCGGTGAAAAGACATTCAAGGTCGTCAGTCGCGAGGAGCTCTTCAGCGAAGCCGACGTCCTGAGCGTGCATCTCGTCTTGTCGGATCGTACCCGTGATCTGATCAAGGCGGATGACCTGAATCGCATGAAGAAGAATGCGTTCCTCATCAACACATCGCGCGGACCCCTTATTCACGAGGGTGACCTTTTGGCCATTCTGAAGAAGGGGGCTATTCAGGGGGCAGCACTTGACGTCTATGGAATCGAGCCTCTGCCTACTGATAGCGAATGGCGCACAACCAAGTGGGGTGAGGACGGACGCAGCCAAGTCCTTCTGACGCCTCACATGGGATACGTCGAGCCAGGCACCTTGAACGCTTGGTACGGCCAGCAGGTCGACAACGTTAAGAGATGGCACGAAGGGGACGTTCTCGTGAACCCACTGGCGTGAGTGTTATGATGCTGCAGTATGACGTGATGATTGGAGATGGGCCACAGAGTAGTTTCGACCTGATAAATTATGAATCTTGTGATTGCTTTTCGTACTTCAGATAGTATCCAATTTACATTCCACCCATATGATTATGAGTACCGAAACAGCAGTTGTTGCCCAAGCAATAGAAAGGGCCTCCTACATCTTGCTCGGCATCCTCATGCCGCCGTCCAGCCTCAACACGGTCCCGTTGAGCATGACATTCTCCACGACATGCCTCACGAGGGCTGCAAACTCCTCAGGCTGGCCCGGGCGTCTCGGAAACTCCGTGGCGCCGACGAGGCTCTTGCGCACCTTGTCAGGCAGGACGCTCGTCATTCTCGACTCGAACAGGCTCGGCGCAATGGTGGCGACGCGGATGCCGTGGCGCGCGAGGTCGCGCGTCATGGGCAGCGTCATGGCGACGACGGCGCCCTTGCTCGCAGCGTAGGCGACCTGGCCGCGCTGGCCGTCAAAGGCGGCGGCGCTCGCGACCATGACGACGACGCCGCGCTCGCCGTCGGGGTCCGACGCCGGCTGGGCCGCGAGGTGCGGCAGCGTCTGGCGCACGAGGTCGATGGTGCCGCGCAGGTTGACGGCGAGCACAAAGTCAAAGTCGTCGAGCGGCAGCGGCTCGTTGTCGCGGCCGAGCATGGCGGCCGGCAGGCCGACGCCCGCGGCGGGGATGACGCCGCCGAAGGGCTTCTTGGCGGACGCGGCCCAGGCGGCGGCGCCCTCGACGGCGGACGTGACGGACGCTGTCTCGAGGACGTTGCAGGGGAAGAAGCGGGCCGAGGGGCCGAGGGACTGGGCGAAAGGCTGGCCGTCTTCCTCGTTCATGTCTAGAATGGCGGCGTTGCCGCCGTGGTTGACAATCTCGGTCGCCGTTGCGGCGCCCAGGCCGGAGGCGCTGGATGGGTTGTTAGTGATGTTTACTGGCATGTGAGAGAGAGGACCTACCCGCCGGAGATGAGGAATGTGCGGCCTTCAATCTTCATCCTGTTATTGCGGCGAAAGAGAAAAATAAATAAGGAGTAAAAAATTGAGCAAATATCAAGAATGAAGCCAGACAAGTGAACGTTGTTGAGGAACGAGGACTCAGTCTTACAGACTCAACTCGGCCTGACGTTGATGCCTCGGCCCAGGTCGTGATACTGGTCTTATCTTATCACCAATTGAGCTCCAGCCACAGACCAGTTTCGCCCCGCTGTACAGAGTCGCGCCACAAAATTAATTAAACGACCCTCCTCGGGCGTCATCCCGGTGACCAAGCTCGTGTTCCCTTCAGGCTGCTGCGAAGCCAAAACGGCCGATAACCGTCCAACGCACCAACCCTTTGTAACGTCACCCCGCGCACGCGACAATACGCACACCTCGACGCGACCTCAACGTCGCTCCTCCTCCCTCCTCCTCTTGCGACCGATCTTTCTGTGCATTTGAGTGTACCTTGTTTGATAGTCCGACCCGAGCTTCAACCTCGACCCCTTTACTCCGCCATGACGAGACCGCGCAAATCAAGCGCCGCGAGCGAGGAGAGCACCGGCACGGCCGGCGACCAGGTGCGCGAGCGATGCGATAAGGCCCGACAGACACACAGGCACGCCAGGAAATGCTGATGCGCGAGAACCACAGGAGCTGGGGAGCATGTACGATTACCTTGCAAAGATTATCCTACTGGGACCGAGCGGGTCGGGCAAGTGAGTTGTTTCAGCGGCGCCATTCCCCCCCCCCCTTCCTCGACCCGACGCTGCGACGAGGACGATGCGGAGAAACGGCTGGCTAACGGTGGCGCGCAACCCTGTAGATCCTGCCTCCTGCATCGCTTCGTGAAGAACGAATGGCGTATCCTCTCCTCACAGACGATCGGCGTCGAGTTTGCGAGCAAAATCATCAAAGTCGGGACAGGTGCGCGGCGAAAACGCATCAAGCTTCAGGTGCGGTCATGCGCGATGCTAACCACCACGCAAAGGGAATGACTTGTGGGAAGCGAACATGCGGCAGGCTGACTAGGACTTAGTTGTGGGACACGGCGGGCACAGAGCGGTTTCGATCGGTATCGCGGTCTTACTACCGCGGCGCGGCCGGCGCGATCCTCGTCTACGACATCACCTCACATGCGACCTTTCGGGGACTGAGTCCGTTCCTCAACGACGCGCGTGCGCTTGCGAGCCCGAATCTTTCGCTGCTGCTGGTCGGCAACAAACTCGACCTCGCATCGGACAACCCCGTAGAGCCGCTGATGCCCGCGACGCCGAGCAGTGTGGGGTCATCGTCGACAGCCATGGGCATGGGCATGGGAAGCCTAGGGGCCGGAGGCACGATTGGTCGGGGCCAGAACGCGACGGTGGCACCCGACGGGAGGGAGGTCAGCAGCGACGACGCCAGCAGGTGGGCCAGCACGGTCGGTGTTCCGGTGGTCATGGAGACGAGCGCGTTCACGGGCGAGGCTGTCGACGAGATCTTTGCGCGGCTCGCGAGGATGATTCTCACAAAGATTGAGCTTGGCGACATTGACCCGGACGACCCGATGAGCGGCATCCAGTACGGAGACGGATACGGCGGGGGCTGGAATGCGGCGGCCAGTGACGGAGCGAGTATCAAGAGCTCCATGACGGCGGCGACACTCGACGAGACGGGCATGAGGCGACGCAAGGGTAAGGGCCGGGGACGCGGCGGGAACACCAACTGGGGCGGCTTGAGAGAGTGGGAGGAGGTCTTCACGCTGAGCAGCAGCAACAGACGGCGAGGAGGGGGCTGCTGCTGACCGAAGCTGTGGGTGCCGTATAATGTGATGGAGGGATGGTCGTTGGGTTTTCTTCTTTTCCTTGTTCTCTCTTTTTTTTCTTGGCCCTCGTGGCGCGAGCGGGAGTTTGGCGTTCCCATTGCCTTGTTCGCGGGCAATCTCCTGGTTTTCGAAGCTAGAGTTTTCGAAGCCAGAGACCACACAACGCTCGCTTTTTTAGATTGCATGGCGTTTCGGATAGGAATTTGGGGATGAAGGAGATTCGGCCCGGGCGGCTCTTGACTGGTCTCCAAATAGGTACACTTAATGATACATACAAATTTTCCTGGCTCAAGGGTTGTTGATGCACGCTGGTGTGTCCGAGTTGGACCTGACGGCAGAATATCCACAAATCACCCACCATCACACCTTGCTGGCGGTCGGTGGCGGAGCTTCCGCATTTGCGGACTGATGAGTCGTTCGCTGTGACGGTTGTCACGTCAAACTGTTTCCCAGCGAGCGCCAGTCAGTCACAAGACGTCCGACGGTGACAAGTCAAGCTGACCACGCCATGTCCATGTCCATGTCCATACCATGCATCAAGATCGAAATCCGCAGCCTCCGCCGCGATGTCCCCCTCTGCCTCGGTGCTCGGTGGGGTCGGCGGCGGCTAGCGAGGGCGGATGGAGGAAACCATGCCACAAGAGGCAACACGGAGGGCCCTCTTCCGCGGTTAAGGCCCTGCGGGGTGCTGCGGGGTGCGAGCCGATGGACTGGCGCAGGCGGGCGTTGCTGTCAGGACACTCTGCATAGGGCCCTAGGACAGAAGCCAGTCTGATACTGAGAAGCCTCTCTTGTTCCTGTCGCGAATAGGAACGAGTGCCGGTCGTCGGCCGACATGATTGTTGCTGTGAGGCGCACTTCTGGTCCGGACGAGCCATCCAACTGGGTGTCCAACTGGGTGGCATTTCCAGTCCGTTTCCGAATCCGAAAGTCCTGGACTACCAGCCCGCCTGACAGATCCAGCCCCCAAACCCCAATTGAAGCATCAACAAACACCTCGCACGTGGAGGGCGATCCCTGCAGCTGGACCCCGACACGCTGCGTCCCAGTGGAGCTGGTGGCCTTTTGGAGCGACATCTTTCGAGATGCATCTCGGCGGATGTCGTCCCGTCGAACAGACGGAATAGCTCGTTCGGCAGAGGCGCGCACTGTTGTCTGGGTGGGTATTTCGGGGCGCGTCGATATATATTGCGTCTCCTTCTGTCGCTGAGCAATGGTTGATTGATGGCCAGTTGGACGAACCAATTCAGCGTTTCCTGCCGCTCTTCCTCCCTTGTATATTTCCTCTCGCGGGCACCTTGTCCCCCTCCCCTCTGCCCCTCTTTCCGTCATCACGCAGGAGCTGCCCGTCGACCCCTCACTGCTGCTTCCCCCTGCTTCCCCTCTCAGCCATTTTAGCCAGGAACATCACTTGGGGTAGCTTCCATTCTTGTGACTGCCTAGCTACAGCTCGCCGGCCTTTAGAGCACGATAACCTCGACCTTGAACTCGACCTTGAACTCGACCTTGAACTCGACCTCAAGTGTCCTTGACCGCCCTCTACCTGTCATGCTCATCTTGCTGCCACGCAACATGGCACGCAACGTCATCCCCGTCGATAAGGATTGGCAGTTCCGCCAGGCCGACAAAGACGACTCCGAGTTCCTTTCCGTCAGCCAATTCCCCACCAATGTTCACCTCGACCTCATCGCCCACAAGATCATCCCCGACCCCTTCATTGGCAAGAATGAGCTTGATGTCCAATGGATCGGCGAGGCCCAATGGCTCTACCGCACAAGTTTCGCGTCCCCCAAGCTGAGCGCCGGCCAAAAGGCCGTCCTCGCCTTTGATGGCCTCGACACCTTTGCCACCGTCAAGCTGAACGGCTCTACCATTCTCGAAACGGACAACATGTTCATCCCTGAGCGCGTCGACGTCACTGACAAGCTCAACGCCGAGGGCAACAATGAGCTCCAGATCCACTTTGACAGCGCGTACCTGCGCGGCTGGAAGCGCGTCGAGGAGCACCCGGATCACAAGTGGGGGTGCTGGAACGGTGACAACTCGAGGCTCGCCGTTCGCAAGGCCCAGTACCACTGGGGCTGGGACTGGGGCCCGACGCTCCTGACCTGCGGCCCCTGGAGGCCCATCAACCTGGAGATCTACGATTCGCGCATCGTCGACCTTCATTTTGACCAGACTATTGACGACTCGTACAAGTCGGCTACGCTCGTGGTTCATGCAAAGACCGAGGGCAAGGCCTCCAAGATTCACTTCGATGTGTCTCTGGACGGCAACTCGGTGGCCTCTCAGCTCGTCGACGCCTCTGAGACCGCTGATGCCAAGGCCACCTTTGAGATCAACGACCCGGCCTTGTGGTACCCCGTCCGCTACGGCAAGCAGCCCCTCTACACCGTCAAGGCGACGCTTGTCGACGGCCAAGACGAGGTTGACCACGTCACCAAGAACATTGGTCTTCGCAAGGTCGAGCTGGTGCAGGACCCGCTGAAGGAGCAGCCTGGCACGTCCTTCTTCTTCCGCGTCAACGGCATTTCCGTCTTCTGCGGTGGCAGCAACTGGATTCCTGCCGACAACTTCATTCCTCGTATCTCCAAGGAGCGCTACCGTGCCTGGATGAAGCTCCTGGCAGACGGCAACCAGTTCATGGTGCGTGTCTGGGGCGGAGGTATCTACGAGGAGCAGGCCTTTTACGATGTTTGCGACGAGCTCGGCATTCTCGTCTGGCATGACTTTATGTTTGGCTGTGGAAACTACCCTGCCTGGCCCGCGCTGCTCGACTCGATCAAGCGTGAGGCTGAGGAGAACGTCAAGTTGCTGCGGCACCACCCTTCGATCGTCATCTGGGCGGGCAACAACGAAGACTACCAGTTCGCCGAGTCGGAGAACCTGACATATGACATTAACGACAAGGACCCCGGTAGCTGGCTCAAGACGGACTTCCCCGCCCGGTACATCTACGAAAAGGTTCTTGCCGACGTCTGCGCCAGTCTCATCCCCGACACGTTCTACCACTTTGGCAGCCCCTGGAGCGGCGCCGACACGCGCGACCCCACCGTGGGTGACCTGCACCAGTGGAACGTCTGGCACGGCACGCAGGAGAAGTATCAAAACTTTGACAAGCTCGTCGGCCGCTTCGTTTCCGAATTCGGCATGGAGGCCTTCCCTTCGGTCAAGACGATCGATGCTTTCCTGCCCAAGGGTCGCGACGACCCTGACCGCTACCCGCAGTCGTCCACGATCGACTTCCACAACAAGGCCGACGGCCACGAGCGCCGCATCGCCCTCTACCTCGTGGAGAACTTCCGCTACGCGCCCGATCCTCTCGAGCACTTTGTGTACTGCACGCAGCTGATGCAGGCCGAGTGTCTCGCGTCGGCCTACCGGCTGTGGAAGCGAGAGTGGCGAGGACCGGGCCGCGAGTACTGCGGCGGCGCCCTCGTGTGGCAGATCAACGACTGCTGGCCCGTCACATCGTGGGCCATCTGCGACTATTACCTGCGGCCGAAGCATGCCTACTACACAGTCAAGCGAGAGATGGCGCCGCTGTCGATCGGCATTACGCGTCGCGAGCACAAGCACCCCAAGGACAAGTACACGCGGGTCAACATTGACACAAAGACCAAGATTGAGGTCTGGGGCTCGAACCTGCAGCTCGAGGACCTGACCGTCGACGTCATAGTCAAGGGATGGCACGTCGAGACGGCCGAGGAGACGTACAACGAGAAGGCCAAGGAGGGCCTCGTGCTGCCAAAGAACGCGTCGACCGAGATTACCGACTTTGAGGTGCCCGTGCGGCACAAGGGGGAGGAGGGCCGCATCGTCGTGGCGGCGTACCTCGTCGACAGGGACGGCAAGCAGCTGGCGCGGTACGTCAACTGGCCCGAGCCCCTCAAGTATCTGCACCTGCAGAAGCCCAAGCAGCTCGTGGCCACGCTGGCGAGGGACAACACGGTCGTCGAGGTCAGCGCCGAGGTGCCGATCAAGGGCCTCGCGCTCGAGTGCCCAGACGATGACGTCGTCTTTGGCGACAACCTCGTCGATATTGTCCCCGGTGAAGTGGTCGTCATTCCCGTGACGGGGGCCAAGGCCGACACGAAAATTGAGACGCGGTACCTCGGTATGCTGGACTGAGGCTGTGCCCGGTGAGGGGGGTGTGAGACCTAGATGATGCTCCGTACGAATAGACGATATGAATCATGATGACGGGGAGATGCGTGAGGTCACGAACATGAAACAACAAGGCACGTGTCGTAGCAACGTGGATGAAATGTACTTTTCAGGGATATCGCTATTGTAAACAAGTCCAGTCATCATGCCCAACCATCATGCTCAGTCGTCATATACCATGCCACGCAGACCATCCAGAATGCAACACCTCGCCGCTGCCGACGCTGTCCGTCCGACCCGGCACCTCGCTCCCGATCACGTTCCTTCCGCTCACTGCTCGTTGGGGCCCTTGATGAGGACCTTGATGACCTGGCCCTGCTTGACCTTCTTGAAGGCGTCCTCGGCCTCCTGGAAGGACACGACCTCGGAGATGAGCTTCTTGACGTTGACGCTGCCGTTGGCGACGAGGTCGATGGCGAGCTTGTAGTCGCCGGGCCCGTAGCGGAAGCTGCCCTTGGCGGTGACCTCCTTGAGGCACAGGGCCATGATGGGGAAGTTGATGTCGGCCTTGCCCATGCCGCCCTGGACGTAGGTGCCGCCCATGCGCACCGTGTGCAGGCTCGTCTGGATGCTAGGCTCGGCGCCGCTGGCGTCAATGACAACGTCGGCGCCCTTGCCGAGGCCGCACTGGGCCTTGAGGGCCGCGGCGTTCTCCTCGGCCGGCAGGCGCTGCGAGAGGTAGGTGTGGGTGCTGGCGAGGTCGCGGGCCATGTCGAGCTTGGACTGGACAATGTCGACCGAGACGACCTTGGTGGCGCCAAAGGCGCGCGAGACGGCGGCGCAGAGGAGGCCGACAGGGCCGGCGCCCATGACGACGACGGAGGCGCCGGGCGTGACGGCGGCCTGGCGTGTGATGTGGACGGCGACGGCGAGGGGCTCGATGAGGGCCCCCTCCTGCAGGGACACGTTCTCGGGCAGCTTGTAGCAAAAGTCGGCGGGAGCGGCCCAGAAGCCGGTCAGAGTGCCGTGGTAGGGGGGCGTCGCGGCGAAGACCATCTCGTGGCAGAGGTTGTAGTTGCCGGCGAGGCAGTCGGCGCAGCGGCGGCACGGGTAGCCGGGCTCGAGGGCCACGCGGTCGCCCTTGACGAGCGTCTTGACGGCCGAGCCAACCTCGACAATGGTACCGGCAGACTCGTGGCCGAGCACCATGGGGTCTTTGACGACAAAGTGGCCAATGGCACCGTGGTCGTAGTAGTGGACGTCGGAGCCACAGATGCCCGTGTAGTTGACGGCGACGAGGACGTCGTGTTCCGACGTGATCTTGGGCACCTCGCGCTCCTCAAAGGAGACGTCGTGGACCTTGTTGAGGACGAAGGAGAGGTTGGAAGACATGGCCGGGGGTGGGGGGGGGTTGTGATTTCGGGAGAGGTGAGGAATTGGTTCAGTTGTTTGGAGCCGTGACGAGCTGGAGATGAATTTGGGTATCAGATACAAAGTAAATTGATTGGAAGAAACACGAGGAAGAGAGAGAGAGGCAAAAAGAAGACAAGAGGGAGGGGATGAAAAAAGGTTGAGGTCACGATGAGGGGATGGAGGGGTAGCTAGGTCACTGGCAAGAACGAGGTGCCCCTCATCCTTCCTCGTCTCGACCACATGCGCCTGCTTTGAACCTGCCCCTTCTCAACATGGACCCTTCCAGCCCTCGAACCAGAGCCTCTCCACTCGAGGAAGCGCCGGTAGAAGAGGAGACAGAAGAAAAAAAGGCGAGACCTCCCCAAAACTTCCTCACCGATATACGGCTCCCTACAACCAAAGCGCGTCCCTCGTGACGGCGGAGAATGCTATGCGGGGGCCCTGACGTCGGTGGGATACAGTCGTTTCCTGTTCCCGTTGCCCGCATCGCGCTGGCGCTGGAGCTGCCCAGCTGCCCCTGTGGTGAACCCGACAAGCCTGAACCCCCAAGGACCCACTGGAGGTTCCGCTCCCTGAGGGCGCCATAGCGCCGGGACGACCTTCTGCGCGCCGCTAATGGCCCGCCTATTCTCTCTTTTACTCTCTTTAGCCGGTTTCTTTACCCGCGCCAATGGGCGTTGGCCGTGGTCGGGAGACGCGGGTCTCATGGCGGAGTGTCGCCCGGCGCGGGAGAAAGATCAGTACATGTACGTAGCATGTAGTGGGGGCCATGCGCTTGTCATTTTACCACGGCGGCAGTATCACGTTGCGCCTCGAGCAACTCAGCCGAAATGGGTTGACAATTTCTTATCTTGGGCCCACAGTCCTGGCCACGATGTCTGAGCAGAGGCTATAGTCTGAGCAGAGGCTGTAGTCTGAGCAGAGGCCATAGTCTGAGCATCTGAGGCTCGGGCTAGGTTCGTCATGAAGCCTCTCCATGCCGCGCGCCCGCGACCCTCCGTCCTCGGACATAGACGTGCGCCATGTTCCGGTCGTCGCCCGTCATGACAAACTTTTCAAAGATCCTCCGGAGCCCGTCGTCGTCCTCCCGCGGCGTCATGGCCGACCGCAGGCCGCTCGTCGTCGCCACCCACGACGCGTCAAACTGCTTGCCCACGGCGAAGCTGCCGACGTGGTGCTCGAGGCAGAGCACGCGCGCGCCGCCGAGCGTCGCCAGGTAGAAGACCTCGTCGAGCGTGAGGGCCTTGGCGGCGGCGGCCCCGTCCATGACCTCGCGCGCGTTGGACGCAATGACGGCCTGGCGCATGACGGCGAGCATCTGCGACGCCCAGCCGCCGCCGCTGTCGGTGCCGAGGCCGACCTTGACGCCGCGCCGCAGCAGGTCCCGCACGGGCGCCACCATGAACCCGCCGCCGACCGTCATGTTGGCGATCGGGCAGTGGGCGACGCCGCACCCGAGCGCCAGCAGCCTCTCCTTGTCGTAGTCGGTCATGACGGTGCAGTGCGCGAGGATCGACCGCGGGCCCAGCAGCCCGAAGTGCTCGTAGAGGTCTGCCTCGCTGCGTGCCGCGAGGTCCGGGAACAGGGCGCGCGTGGCGTCGACCTCCTGCTGGGCCTCGTTAAAGTGCGTCTGCATGGCGAGCGACGCGTCGGCGCGCATCATGTCGCCGAGGCCCGTCAGCAGCTCGGCCGTGCAGCAGATGGCGAAGCGCGGCGTCAGCACGGGCCTGACGAGGGCGTGCTCGGGGTCGCCGCAGCCGGGCAGGGCGCGGATGTGGGCGATGCAGTCGCGCGTCTCCTGCAGCGACACGGCGGCGCTCGGCTCGGCGAGGTAGGCTGGGGCGTTGCGGTCCATGTTGCACTTGCCGACGAGTGCGCGCTGGCCCTTTTCGACGCAAATGTCGGCGAGGATGCGCGTCCCTTCGGCGTGGCGCGAGCTGTAGTAGGAGGCCGTCGTGATGCCCTGGCGCAGAAAGTCGGCGACGGTATCCTCGTAGGTGGCGCGCGCGTAGGCGGCATCGGCGAACCGCGCCTCGAAGGGAAACGTCACCTGGTCGAGCCAGTCGAGGATGTGCAGCCCTTGGCCGATGCCGCGCATGGGCCACTGCGGTGCGTGGTTGTGCGTGTCGATGAAGCCGGGGATCAGGAACTCACCGGGTCCCAGGTGGTGGACTCGGGCGCCCTCGGGCACGGCAGGTGTCGGCGTGTCATCGGCCTCGCTCTTCTTGAGGGCCGTGATGGTTCCGCTGGCATCAATGACGAGGGTTGCATTCTCGAGTATCTCCAGCTCTTCGAGGTTACGAGAGTGGATGATGGGGCCGTGAAAGACCAGCGGCGTCACGGCGGAGGTCATGGCGAGGGTGTTGTGTGCCAAATGACTGTACGTTGATTCGACCCGTGATTGCGTCTGATAGCCTTGGCGAAGCAGATGGACTTGATGTTCGGTCGACAAACAGTAGATGTTCGGTCGACAAACAGCAGTCGAGATAGTTCGTCTGGTGCCTTACCTGGTACCTTAGGAAGTACATGAGCCCCTCACCTCGGGACAGCAGGTGAGACAACTGCATGATAACAAGAAGGCACGACTGGGCCCTGCGATTTCCCCGCCTTATCTGCGGGGCCCAACATCCCACCTCGACTGGGAAAGCACCGATTGCCGGCCAGTCGACATGACACGAGGGGCAAGTGCGAAGGAATCGTCAGCATGGCAGTCGCATTCTTCGGATTGGACCACTGTTACTGAACTGAGGTACAGAACATGAACCTGCTGAAGGTACCTGGGTACTCTGCTGCTGTGTGATACCGATCACCCGCAAGAACTGACACTGCCAACTGTCAATATACCCTCCTCGGTCGAGCCATCACATCATTCATGTTCTGTCTTGATGGTTGCAAAGTGGCGACAGCGTTGTCGGCATGCTGGACGCCGTCGACCAGGCATAGCGAGGAGTACCGCCAGCAGGTATACATAGAGTACTCAGCTGTTGTCAAGTGACAGAGACCTTCAGAAAGATTTTGCTTTTCCTTTGGAAAAATAAGTTCCATCAGATCAACTTACAACCCACCGTGTTCTAAGGAGAGCAAACCGGTCATCGAAGAGACAGTCACATGGCAGATGACCTCTCAGATGTATTTTGGCGCATCTGGTTACGCCGAATGCACGGTGGTCGTAGGCCCTGAACATTCAAGACGAGTCTACTATGACAGGACCAGCCGTGATGCTACAACTTTACGATCGGTACGTCGTGCCACTTTGGCACTTGAAATAGTCCCTTCAGATACAGATGCTGGAGAGCGTAACAGACAGTCTTTGGTTCAGAAAAGGCTACCTAAACGACTCGAGGAACATAAAGACATCTCGGCTCGTGTCGTAGATCATATGGGTATTCGCATCTCGATCAAATACTTTAGGCTCATCATTTACGTTCCTCAGATTGAGCCGGCAGGCGCATGCCAATGTTCTTTCGTGATAATAATATCGTACTTGACACCTGTTCAGCTTAGATTTCGCTGTGGAGGAACCCCATATATGCTAAATCAGAAGCCATATCGTCAGGACAAGGGTTGTCGTCTGAAGCTCAGAGGGACAATTCAAGGCTGGACAGGAAGACAAGACAAAGGCAGGGGCATTTTACACAGGTAATTCATTATTCAGGTTGAGAAAAGAAGACGCAAATCTTCACGTCGAATAGCGTAACCAGGAACATAACGGCTGCATTGCATGAACACAAGGATGTATCATATGAACAGGTGACTGCTGATTGAGTAGGTGGTCAATTCGCCTAATCCACCAAGAAGCCGCCGTCTATTCCCGAGACACAGCTGCCAAAACCCGGATATCCCAGCATAACGTGATCCCTTTTATACGCCGCGCTCAAGCCCATGCCCTTTCCCTTCCTCTTTCTTCGCCCAGGAAAACCCTCGACAAAGCAAAGGCCCACAAGCCAAAAGACCGCTAGTGCTTGAACTCCGGGTCGCCCGTCGTGAACCACTCATAGTGCACCCTCGTCTCATCGACGCCCTGCGCGAGGAGGTAGGCCGACGTCTCGGCCATGAAGGCCTCGGACCCGCAGATGTAGTACTCGGCGCCGCCGTGCTCGAGGTGCAGCTGCCCGCGGTCCATGACGGCGAGGTCGAGGCGCACGCCGTACTCGTCGCCGGGGGTGCGCGTCTGGCACGCGTCGGCGTCGGCGACCTTGCTGCGGAAGAAGCGGGTGGCGAAGCGGTCGCGCGACGCGGCGAGGCGGCGCACGTGGGCCTCAAAGGGCCCGGCGCCGCGCGCCGAGCAGTGCACCCAGCTGATGGGGCGGACGGCCTGGCGCTCGACGACCGTGTTGAGGATGGCAGCCAGCGGCGCCGCGCCGACGCCGGCCGAGATGAGCACGAGCGGCAGCGTCGACGACGCGTCCGTGTCGAGGTGGAAGTCGCCCGCCGGGTGCGACAGCTCCACCGTGTCGCCCGCCTGCTTGTCGTCGATGAGCAGGTTCGACACGGCCCCCGGGTGCAGACGCAGCGCCTCGGCGCCCTTGCCCACCTGCGTGCCCGTGTCGCGCTTGATCGTCACCCGGTAGTGGTCCGGCCGCGGCGCCTCGGAGAGCGAGTACTGCCGCATCTGCAGGTGGTGGATCGCCGGCACGGCCACGCGCACCGTGACGTACTGGCCCGGCAGAAACGCCGGCAGCCGCCGCCCGTCGACGGGGACGAGGTAGAACGAGTAAATGTCGTCCGTCTCGGCGACCTTGCGCTCGATGCGGAACTTGCGGAACGCCGTCGGGCCCCAGCCCGCGCCGAGCTCGAAATCCCGGTACAGCTGCGCCTCGCGTCCGATGAGCATCTTGGCAAGCAACGAGTATGCCTTGTGCCACGCCTGCTGCACCTCTGGCGTCCACGTCGGGCCGAGGATCTGTCCAAAGGCTTCGAGCAGGTACTTGCCGACAATGTCGTAGTGTTCGGGCCGGATATTGAGGGAGCAGTGCTTGTTGCACATGCGTTCGAGACGGGGGATGAGCTCGGCTGTGTGGTTGAGGTTGGCGGCAAAGGCCAGGATGACGGACGTCAGGGCACGCGGTTGCCGGCCGTTGGCCTGGTTGGCTGTATTGAACATGTCATGCAGCTCCGGATGGGCGCGCAACATGTTGGCGTAGAAGAGGCTTGTGATGGTCTCGCCGTGCTCGCGCAGGGCTGGGATCGAGCCCCGCACGAGAACCGACTGCTTGTACGTGAGAGCCATGACGGACAAATCACGTCAAGGGCAGGGGCAAGTCTTGGTGATCAGGGTCTCTTTCCTGGACCGTCGGAATATTCAGCGCCAAGGAATACAATATGATGGTGATCGCTCGTGCAAGGGGTTGATAGCAGTCGATAATTCAGATCCCGTGGATGGATAGGAGGTCTCAAAAGATTCCTGGATCGTTCGTTGATGCTTCGATAATGATACTCTGCACCTTGCCCATCTCAGATGGCCCGGGGGAAGGGCAGGGCATGACTTAGATATAGCACCCTTCCCACGCCATATGGGCGGAGAACTTTCTCCACGCAACGACCAAGGGAAGGAGTTTTTTTCTTTCCATCATCTAGTTCTCCTCGTTCCCGCTCTTCCATGGGGCTCTGATCCCGGACCATCCTCGTGGCTTACTCGTGGCCTGGTTGTCTCACCGCCGCCTATAGGCACTACCCATTGACGGCGTTGACGAGATCGTATGATGTTGGCTTCTGTCGTATATACTGGTGTTTATTGTAGACACGACTTGACCCGCACCACGTCCCTTGCAACGGCCACGATCTGACAGGCAAAACAAGCGGCCAGCCAATGACAGACGTGGCGTGGTCGAGTGGAACAGAGCGAAGCGCCCAGAGCACCCCCTCCTCCCCCCTGGACAGAAGCATTCCCTGTCACAAGTGACATGTTAACGCGATATCCTGCCCCTCCCGTCGCTTTTCTGGTGGGGGGGGTGGGGGCGGCACGAGGGGGGCAAGGGGGCCGAGGGGGGCCCGAAGGGGATCAGGGGGAAAGCTCAGGGTAACTGTTTGCGGAGTGGGGTGTCAAGTCAAGGCGGGACAGACCGAGACCCTTGAAACCAAACTAGTAGGTCGTGTAAGGTCGCTTTTTGGCCAGCAAAGTTTGACTTTGAGATGTTTCGTCCACATGTTCATGAGAGCCGATGAAGCCGGATGGTGATAGGCTTCCAAGGTTGAAACGTCGTCATTCTCTCTCCCTTGCATGAATCCACGCGTCCTTGGTCAGTAGGAATCGGACATTGAGATTACCGAAGCCGATGACCACGTCGAGTTGCCCTTTGAATGCGAGTATGGGACGGGTCATCAGACGCCGAGAAGGCCGATGATAATGAGGGAGGTCCAGGCGTGGGGTTACGGCTACGGCCACGGGCAGCCGTGGGAAAGGGAGGGTTCGTTTCGAGGCGCGTGCTTCGCTTGTCGATCCCTCTTTTTGGAAGCAAAGGAAAGAAAAAACCACGCCACTCTGGCGCAGGGCTGGACCTAAAGCAAAATGGAACATCGTATGATGGGCGCACAATTTTGCCAAGGAGCCGCGAAATGACATCGGGGTCGGTCGGTGCTCAGAACCACACTTGGCAGCCTTGATGTGGGCGGCATAGCGATGACAGAATCTTCTGTTCTCGAGCTAGAACTTTGAATAGTGACATGGCCACCTGGTGCATCTCGATCAATGTAGCAAAACCTTACCTTGGTGCCATCTAAAGCGTGGCACAAAGCATATCGCGGGGGAGATTTTCGTGTTGAATAATCACTGTCGTCATTGGACATAAGCGATTGGCTCGCGTGCTCTGGGGTGAGACAAGAGAGAAGGCTGAGCACGTGTTTCTGGTGCGCTTGAGTCTTGACCAGGTGCTCACTGTGAGCTTGAGCCAAGGTACTTACATAGGGCTGTCAAGTGCCCGGCAATAAGGGCTCAAGTGCCCGGCAATAAGGGCTCAAGTGCCCGGTAGTAGGACACATTGGTCCCTTGATCAAGGTACCAGGTACAACACCTCGGACGCTCCGTCTCGCGCACTGTTTGTGGCTTCTGCTTCACAAGCCACACGAGCCACGAGCCACAGGCCGAAAGGCTGCTTCTCGCGTGCTGGCGCCTCAACCACCCCAACGTCCACCACGAAATGGTCTGTTCTTGGCTTCGCCACCTTTCTGCTTTTCTGCCCTGACAGTGGACCGAAGTACGCCTCCTCGTCTGTTCGTCATCACGGTCCGATCTCCACCTCAGACATCAGCCCACGGTGGCTCTTGTGACCGGGGCAGCCCGCGCCGTTGTGGGCCGGAAGCCGCAGGTACCCTTGTTGTTCTTGAAGAATCGGTGTTGCTGAAGATTCAATCGGCCACCGCTGAACTCCGTTGATGTTCTGCTCACAATCACCGATATCTGCACGCCATATGAAGGAATCTCAGTTGTGATATCTGACATCTTGAGACCATCTAGGCCCTCGCCCGTTGGCCACCGTGAGCAACCCCACGCGTTCATCAGTCCGTGAAATTGCTTGTCAGTCTCGCCTGTCAGTATCCCGATACCATTTCCGCCTTTTGGTGTGCCGCCAAAAAGCAGGGCAAGCGTACAAAACATGGTCAAGTGCCAAGTCGTGCGCTGAACCAGTCAGCAGCAACTCGTTTCCTGCAGTGCCCAGAACTGTGGTTCTTGCGTGGAAATGTTCACCCCCTGACCCTAGCCTAGAGCGACGTACCTTGAAACATTTACAACTTGTCAGATATTCTCGGACGCGGACTCTCCCGAGTTCCGCCTCTAGACGCGGACTATCCGGAAACCACGATGCATCTTCATGTCTACCAGCTGACGAAAATCAGGGCTGCCGGCAAGCCGATCTCCTCCGTGCAATGAGGGCCTTCCATAGAAGTGTGTGGAGACGATATCGTGTTGCTGGATAGACTCGGATGTTCCTGTTTCGCCCACTCGGCCATCGGGATTTGACCCGTTATTGAACATCCTTATTCCTTGCTGCCATCCTTGCTGGCAATGGTTGGTCAGTATTGACGACAATCGAGATCGATGTCAAGAGCTGCTTCTTTCTTCTTGCTCACAATACTTGAGATCAACTCCTCCTACCGGCAAGCCTACCAAGCCACGTTCTTCATATTTCGGTTCAGCCTATTCCCATTTATTTTCACTTTGTCGGAGTGCGATTCTCTTTGACAAGCGGGCTATGAGCTGACAACCTCGTCACAAGCCACTACCTTCTCCCAAGACCTCTTGTGCACAAACATCCATCATAAGTAGGCATGCTCGGTTATCCTGGCTGCCGGGCCCTGAACCGAGCGACCAGAGGCATGCCGACATATCATCCATTCACAACCAAGCGTCTGGCCTATCATTTGACCCTTCTCACCCCCAAGCCCATGGCGTCAACTCCCGGATGACGATCATGCAACCATGCGGCACCGAGAAACCCCACCCTTCGGCACCTCGTGGGGTGATCGTCATCCCACAACCGAGACACGCGCCGGGACAGCTGCCGGTCCGCATTGCAGCATGGGGCCACCGCACATGGAAAGCTCGTGTCATAAGGGTTATCACAGTAGTTGTGGCTGCAACTGTTCCGATTGGTTTCTGCAATCTGCAGCGGCTGCACACTTGCTGCTTCTTCCCTCACATCCGCAACGTTTCTCCGCTGCCCCTCCCAAGAATTTCAAACGCTTTCACTACAGCACGGTTAGTCTTAGCACATCAAAGATCTTAGGGGCGAGAGGGGGCCATGTACTCACAACATCGATCCATCGCGCCATCCACTTGTCGACCGTCGCTCGGGCCTCGTCCACGAGCCCCAGCTCAAGCAGCAGCTGCACACCGCCCCGGATCCCCGACTCGAGAGCCGAAGACACCCAAGCGTGCGTGATGGACGTGTGCTCGCCCACGAATACCAAGTTGCTGTGCGTCTTGTGGTACTCGGGTATCCACAGCTGGTGCTGTCCGACCGTCGGGCTCCCCCAGGCGCCCACGGCCAGGGGGTCGAGCTGCCAGCACCGGCGGTTGTAGTTGCCCGTGTACAGCGCGCGGACCGCCTCGCCGTGTATCTCGACCGTGGCGTCGAGGACGTACTGCACGTGCTCGGCCTCGCTGCGTCCGAGCCACGAGGCGCCGACGTCGCCGGACACGTAGCTCGCGAGCAGCGATGCCGGGCCCGTGCCGTTGACGTTGTAGCTGGGGTAGCAGACGTTCCCCACGGTAGGTATGTCCGTCGACGTGCTGCAGCTGCCGACGATGGGGTTGGCGTAGTGCTCCCAGAACCGCTCGCTGAACTCGAGCGCCACTTTGCATGCGCCGTAGTACTTCATGCTGTTGATCGCCGACGACAGCACGGGGTTGAGGGGCGGCAGTCGCCAGCTGCGGACGACGGTGAAGGGGGCCGAAATGACGGCGTAGTCGTAGCTGGCGCTCTGGAGGGCTTGCGAAGTTTGGTTGTCACGCCACTGCAGTGTGACGCGGTCCGAGGTCGGTTCGTAGCTGACACGCTCGATGCGGCGGTCCATGACCGTGACGTCTTCTACCAGTGGGCGGAATGCCGCAGGCAGCCGGCTGAGACCACCGTCGACAGTCTTCCATGTGCCGTAGACGAAGTAGAAGCCGTTGTAAATGGATGCCCAGAACGACTCGTAAGACGTGCGGCCGATGGCGCTGGCGTCAGCAAGGGAGGGGCCGAGGTGGTTGACCATGAAGGCGAACTCGGACCAAACATCGCCGCCCAAGCCTTTGAGTCCATTCTTGATCCACTCGGAGTGCGCTCTGAAAATATTCTTCGCAATGAGGTCGTTAAACTCAGGTCCCGGTAGGTATTCTGCGAGGTCAGCCTGAAGTCCTTTGGCCGAAGCCGACAGTTCAACCGGTACAGGGCCGAGCGAGGAGTTGAGACCAATCTCGTTGATAGTCGGAGGCAGCCCGCTGGGCATTCTGACGCTGTTCCTGTAGTTCAAGCCGTTTCGATCGCTTTGGATCCATTTGATAAAGTTGACCGACAAGCTAGCATCATGGCCGTTGAGTTTGTTCAACTCTTCAGCAAGCTGGTAGACAATCTGCTGGTCGCTAATGTTGAACGTCTTGTTTGATGAAGGATCCGTGTATGTATCCGGAATGCGCATCGGACCCATCTCCTGATAGGAATAGTCAAACGGACCACCCGACAGATACTCTGTGCGGACGCGGCCCCCAAGCCGCTTGCCACCCTCGATGATGGTGAGGTTGGTCAGTCCGGCTTGGGAGAGAACCAGCCAGGTCATGAGGCCGGACATGCCAGCGCCGACAATGGCAATCTCCTTGGCTTTGGCCTTTTCGACATCAACCGGTCCAGGCTGCTGCTGCTCCAGATATTTGACACCCTCGAACCATGCGCCGACGTGGTCGAATCCGGTTCCATTCATTTTGATGCTCTCTGCAGAATCCATGAGCATGCGGTTGTCGAAGGAGTGTCTCGTGGATGGACTGACCTGGGCCTCGCTTCTGAATCCTTCGCTTCCACTGATGGTGCAGTACCTGCGGCTCGCTGCGGCCGACGAGCGCCCCCTTTGCGTCCCAAGCTGACAGACAACCATTCGATTCGGCCTTCTCCGGAATCATCCACACGAGGCGCTGGCCGTGTTGGGCTTCAACCTTGGCAACGGTGTGGTGGCTATCTTGCAGTGTGCTGGATGAGCAGCTGCCATAGGTAAAGTCAATAGGGCCGTCGACTGCCCGTTCAAGCCGCAGATGGACATTGGCAGCACGAGATTTAATCTCGGCCCGAGTTTCGAGCTTCAGCGGGAGGTCGGAAGGTATGGCTGTCGCTACGGCGACACCCAGAACAAGAGGGGAGAGCCAAATCTTCATGTTGAAGGATATGGAGCATGCCAGACGTTTGTTGGACCTCGGCTTGGGGGGCTAGGTACCGGTGATAGAAGGATATGTGACGACTTCTTATAGAGCAAGACACAAATATTCTGCCCACGACCAGTCACCCATGCTGGAGTTTCATGCTGGCGAGGAGGTATGCCAACGGCTTGCTTATGGAAACGTGACCACCCGCCTCGGCGCGAGGACTCGTAAGTCGACTCTGCTCATTCGTTGCACTCTTGCTGTTTCCTCCCCACGTTTGATCGCCAGAATGTGGCGGGAAGCCCAGAACGTGGGGCCGCCCCGTCGACCGTTGAAATGCATGCCCGAAGCGGAAGGTCGAGTGACGGCCCGGTTCGGCGGATGGATCCGCGGTCACCGATTATGGCGAGATTCAAAAGACCGCAGGACTAGCTGTCGACTATTGCAAGCCACGCCGAACGTGCCCTGCTGGGCTCTTCCCAAACGGCCTTGTTGTACGTAAGTTTAACATTCAGGAGCGATCCTTTGGATCCTGAACACGATTTTGATCTCAGTCAGTGGGGTAAGATGGGTTCAAGGTGGACAGCAAGACTAAGCCATGCAGCCAGATAAGCCTAACTTGGCATCAGCCGGATAATGCGGAGGCGATCAACGGGCCGCCATGCGCTGGGGTTGAATATGGCAGGTAGCTAACGTGGGGAGTTGAAGCCAACCCCGAGATCATGCTAGGCGTCGGTTCAGTTCCAAGGACAAGGAAACTACCTATCCGACTCTGCAACGCTGCTGGAATGAATGACCCACTGATGCAACTGAACCAAGCATATCTCAAGATCGACAGTAGTCTGGCGGTGCACCTGCCCAAGCCGAACCTGAACACTACTGTTAACTCGTTCATCAGAGACGCACAAGACAAAGCTGAACTCCTCTAGAGAGATTCAGTTCCATTAGACACTAGACGGCCAGCAATGGCATCAGGCGGGCCCCGCGCCCATGACCACCCAAAAACAGTTGGCCGCAATGATGGAGATCTTGCAGACACAACTCCAGGTCAATAGCGTGAACCAGGGATTGGGTCTGGGACCGAACAACTGGAAGGTGTCGACGTGCGGATACTTCTACCCAGACTACAAACCTGACTCTGGCAAGAATGAGAACTCATCGGTACGCACCGTTGGGCGAGACGTATATTGGACGGACGTGGATGCATTTTTGGACTCCGTCGGTAATCAGACATGTCGGGCTTCTTCATCAAAGCTAGACTTCATGCGGCGAATCTCTTTCCTTCCAACACTGCATGGAAGCTTTCTGATTTATGACCATCTTTCCATGTGAAAACTCAGGCCATGGATGGAATTGGTTACCAGTAGGATGAGTGACCGATCTATTGCGATGAAAAGACATTGCGATGAAAAGACATGCGGACGAGTAAGTCCGAATGCCGCCTTGCTCGGCCCCAGTTGGGAGAATGGCTGCAACGAAGGATTCGCAAGACGAGGGCTTGTAAAAGGCCTCAGTGGGTCCCGAGCGGGCAGGCGCCAGCCAAGGCTGTCTAGAAATCTTCGACTGGTAAGGGATACTAACAAAACCAAGCTGGCCACGCCTCATATTAAGCGTCTCGTGGTTCTCAGTGGTCTTGGGCAATGCGATGCTACACCACAATCTGACGTACTGTGACTGATGCGGGTCGGTGGACTACCAAGCACCCGGTGGGCTGGCGAGTTTTCGCATCAGAGTGCTGGAATAATGTATCTCAAAGCTGTGGTGCATGCTTTTGTCTGCTGAGGCACTAGTCTATCAGGAGGGCTGAGGATATTCCTGTCAACCCGCATATGCCAAGGTCTCACGCCATAGTCCACCAGCCAGTCAGCAGCATGAATCAATGGAAATTACGGTATTGTGCCTTTAAGATATTGATGCGCGAGAGGCATGCTTTTGTCTGTGAGTAAAGTGCTAGCCCTTGGTTGGGAGAATCATCACAGCTGTCAAATCTTGCGCGGCGTTCCCTGTTCAGTCCAGGACCACGTCATTCCAACGCCTTGATCCGGTATCGATATGACGAGCTTCATGTACCTGTCTCTCATATGGTCAAGGCCTTCTCAAGAGCACGCAAGTGTGGCGCGCCGGGTTGAAGACATTGTCGACACACGGGTTCAGCGTACTTGAACGGGGTGAGGAGGATACGTGATTGAAATGCGTATCGCAGACTTGATAGGTGGGCACTGATTAGCTCGTTCGCTCGTCCCGAATTCTGCGCTTGTCTCTGTGGCTGGTATCTGGAGATTCGTCCTTCCGTCCCTTTTCTCCTCGTTTCACAGATGTCTTTTGCCGATATAAACGCCAGTTCAAAACCCCGAGTCGTCAAATGCCGTGTCTAGTGTTGCTGTTGCCTGCGGTCGTCACCACCAATGCGTTCGAGGGCCTCGAGCATGACGACAGAGTTGCCACGGATTACCTGCGATTGTCAGCATTCGAAGACGAAGGGGTAACAAAGTGAGGACCTACCACCATGCCGATCCGCACCTTCTCGCCGCCTTCCTTCTCCTCGACCGCCTCGTCCAGCACGATATTCAGGAAGACCTAAGGGTAATCAGCTGACTGTGCGGGGTTCGAAGTGGTTGGAGATGCTTACATCGTATCCACGAAGAACGCCGATAACCTTGCGACTGCCGTTGAGTTGCACAAACAGCCTTTTGTCGAGGTACTACACCTAGATTAGCATCGACCCCTCACACGTTGAATTGCATGCCGCTGCGGACGCAGCCGCGCAGCTGCCCGTGCATCTTGCAGGCTACACCAAGATGCCGGTGGTCACCGGCACTTTACGTACCTTCTTGAGTTCTGGTTGAGCGGGCGCCATGTTGTCGTTTGATGTTGGCAAGGCTGACCGAACTTGCTGTTGAGAGCTGAGCCTTGCGACGCGACAAGGAGCTCAGGCTCAGCCTAGAGCCATGGTGGGGCGGTAATCAAGAATTCAAGATCACGTGTTCTTATCGGAACAGCCGAAGGTCTGATAAGCATGTATTTCCCTGGAACTGACTGAAGCTCTGGTAACCGACCCATCTCAGAGCACATTCGATCATCACCCGTGGACGAACATCAGTTGTCTCGCCATGAGTTCTTTCGCAAAAAGGAAAGCGCGTGTCATCAAGGTGGACGATGACGACGACGTTCCCCTCGGCAGCAGCGCAATCACGACCGATCAGCAGTCCGTAAGCGAAGGTATGTCTTGCGATCCTCTGCTTCACGACCCTCCGCTAATCGGCAACGAAACGCAAAAGACTGACGAGCTTCGCACAGGGGCCCCCGCGCCCAAATTTACGCGAAAACCATTAAGACAGTCCGGCTTGCGCAAGAGCATCAACGTGAATCAAGTCGACGATGCCGACGGCGCATCCACGACACCTGGGAAGGCAGCCACCGCACACAATGACGACGACGACGACGACGGACCGGTCGTGATCCGTCCCACCATCGGCCGCGCCGGTTCGACCAAACAGAAGAAGCGCGCGTCAACCTCTCGATTGTCCTTCGGTCCCGGTCAAGGTGCTGGCGACGCCGCTTTCAGCACGCCGAAGAAGTCGTCTCTCGGCCAGCAGGCGGCCGAGAACAGCGCCATCAAGAAGCCGGGCTTCACGCACCGTCTTCCCATGCGCCGATTCAACGACGATGAAGAGGACCGGCCACGCTACAGCAAGGAGTTTCTCGACGAGCTGCAGAGCTCGACTCCCAATACACCACAGCCTATTTCCTCATTGCGCGGCACGAGCGACGACGAGATGGAATTGGACCCGTCCGAACTCGAAAGGCGCGCTGATCGTCAACGAGAGCACGTACAGCGAAGCCCCAGTGCCCCAGCAGACAAACATACTCAGCAACACGGAGATTCAGGAGCGGAAGCAGCGCGCGCGCGATTTTCTAGAGAAGAAAACTTCATCTCCTGGATGCCGAGGGCGACGACCGGACGGATGGCAAGGTTATCAGAAAACACGCGTCTCGTGCCCGAAGACGAAGACCTCGGCGAGGGTTTTGACGACTTTGTCGAAGATGGCGGTCTGTCGCTGGGTAAAAAGGCAGAGCGCGAGGAGAAGGCGCGTCGACGCCGCGAGATGGCCGAGCAGATCCAGATGGCGGAAGGCAACTCGGAGGAGTCATCGGACGAGAGCGACGCCGAGCGCCGGGCGGCATTCGAGGCGGCGCAGACGCGCAGTGGCATGGACGGGTTGAGCAAGCCCGAGAAGAGGGACCCAGCAGAAGCGCTGCTGCAGGTTCCCGCCAAAATCACTCCGTTGCCAGAGCTCGACGGCTGTCTGGAGAAGCTCAGTCTATCGTTACGGGGAATGGAGGGTGCGTTGCGAGAAAAGCAGACTGCATTGGACAGGCTCAAGGCGGAGAGGGAGGCGATTCTAGCTAGAGAAGGAGAAGTCCAAGCTCTGCTGGACGAGGCGGGTAAGAGGTACACCTCCATCTTGGGAGGCTCGGGCTCGACGCTTGAAGCAGGACAATCGCCCGCCAGACAGATTCAGAACCCCGGCATGAGCGAGCTTGCGGTCGAGAGGGGCCTCGAGAGCTTTGGCACAACGCCAGTCCGACGGCCTGATGTAGGTGACGAGTGATGAGATAGCTCGGACCATTGAAACAGAACCTTTGATACCCCTTTCCTACAATTTTCTTCGCCGAGCGCATTTCCAATCATATCACGGGGATCCGACCAGTTTCTTGGAATGCCAATTGCATGTCTAATGTATAAAGAAAAGCTCCATTTCAGGAGACATCCTGCCAGAACCAACGCCGCATGAGGATACATCCTATGGTACAGACTACCTTGCTCGCTTATCACTCCCTATTACGGGCACACATTTCTCCCCTCCTCACTGCCTCCCTCTCGATTTCTCCGAGCTTCCGACTTCATTCCTTCAAACACTCACTTCGACTTGGAAACGCCAGCGCCAATGACACCAGGCAGCTTCTCCTCGCCAATGCTGTAAAGCAGGCCGATGGAGAAGGTCAAAATGCCAACCATGAGGATCGTGAAGCCAGTGAACAGCCAGAAAGGCGCGCTGACATCGACCTTGCTGCATGTGGCGCCCGCCCAGTGTGTGACGGAGCCATTGTCGGGGCGAGTCGACTCACACTGGCAGTAGAAGCATGTGCCGGAGTCGGAGCCATCTTCTCTGGCGTACTTGTTCACACACTTGCCGTGGCCAGAGCAGTTGCCTGTTGAGTTTTGGCAGCTGTCGGCGGAGGCGAAGCAGGAGGGGAGGTCCCGGCCACGGACAAAAGATGCGAGAGGCACGTCGGCGGCCTCGACCTCAGAGGCAGCAGTGGTGGGGGCGGGCTCGTCAGCCTCCGTCATGACCTCCTCGGCGACCTGGCGATGGCGGAGGGACTGGGGCTTGCTGGACCAGGCGTTGAGAGAGGAGACACGGGAGGTCTCAGGAAGGAGGACAAGGGTGGTCTCCATCTCGCCGCTCTGCGCGAGCTTCTGGAGGCGCGAAATGTTGTCGGCAAGAGAAGCGAGGATGGCGGTGTCCTAAGGATCTGTTAGTCCGTGGTGCGGCATATTGGGCTGAGAGCGAGCGTACCTTTCGGACGTCGAATACGGCGACGGAAGATTTGCCGCTCCAGCACTCCTCCTCGAAAGGGTTGATGGCGCGCACGAAATCGCAGTTGGTCGCGCCGACGCCAGCGGAGACCATGTCACTCTGCGCCAGATTGTGGTTGGCAACGGATGACGGCGCATCGTTGACCTCGAATGCCGGGCTGGAGCCCTTCAGGGTCTTCTTTAATGTTTTGGCATCTTCGGTTGAGATACCCTCGAGCATAACAAGCAGCTGCGAGGGCTCGGAAGTGACCTTGTTGTCGAAAAGCGGTTGAGGCGACTTGCCGAATTGGTTGATATACGAGACGGCGGTCTCGGTCGTCACGTCTTCGGGAATATCGTTGAGCGAGTCGGTCCAGGCTTCGGGTGCTAGGCGCTGGAGAAGGATGAGACGTGCGACTTGCCGTGGCAAAGAGGGGGTCTCAGAGGTCGAAGCCTGCTTGGATTGCAGGATATATACGTCAGCAGGCTGCAGAGCGCTGGTGAAGCCTGCCAGGGCTGCCGCAACGCCCAGGGAGAACTTCATCTTGAATCGGTTCGGATTGAAGCTCGACGATAGTGATGGGTGGGCGGGTTGCTTCGCGGCCTTGATACTGGAACTGTCCGCGTGCTGGCTGATGGACGTGTCGACTGGAGTTGGCTGGAGCTTGCTGAAGCTTGGGTTGGTGGATGCCTGCGTTCCATGATTGCTGGGACGGTCACGTGTCGAGTCGTGCACGGCCCATACGTATTCGACCCGCGACCACCTGGGATCATGTTCCCTCTGAGACTCCGCTCCGTGTCTGCCTTCATCCCATGCAGGCAGCAGAGGGTGTGGCTACCAATGAGGGCTGGATCCATGCGTCCTCCGACATGGCGGAGAGCAGTGAAGCTCAACATATAAATATGTTCGGTCGCCTCGCTGTTTTGATCGCTGATCAGATCTTCTGCAGATGAAAACATTCTGAGCAACTCAAAACCCACCAGCATGCGTCTACCGTCAGAGATTCGTGACGAAGTGGTATCGTACTTTCTTGTTCCTATCTTGAATGACCGCTATCCCGAAAAGGAGTATGGAACTGTGGATTGGGATTCCTTTGCTAGCCTAGGTCCGGCCCGGGCAGTACGGGTTTGGCAACCGTCTACACGAAGTGATGTGTGGGAATCAACGAGGTTCTACCAGCTCGAGCTTGATGTGGAAAGCCTACTCGGAATCCGCCTTGTTTCTCACGACTGGCACACAAGTGCAACCCTCATGCTTGCGAAGCATCATCTGTGGCGTCTGCGATTCGACTCGGCGACGTCGATTGGACGGGCTGTCAATGCTCTTCCATCTCCTCTAGGTCAGATTCCTTTGCAACAACCTGTGTCGAAGCTGTCCATCGACGACACTGGAAGTGTTCAGTCTTTCAGACGGCTTTATGAAGACATTCACTACGACAACGACCCCATGTACGAGGACAAACCGGTATGGTACCCTTCGCCGGGAGACGGGGGGGAGCGGCATCCGGCGCCGGACCCTTTACGACTCCACTACGACAAGACGGAGACTCACGACAGAATCCCTCAAGTTTTCGCTGCTCTGAACAAGATTCAGACCTTCAGCTTGACTTTGCCACTAGCTGAAGCTGATTACGACGGAGACTGGAGGGGCAGCGGCGACAATTGGGCAGATTGTTACGTTCTGACAGCACTGGACGAGATAGCGACCACATTTCACGACGCTTTCACGAACTCACCGGCATTTCAACATGTAACGGATCTTCGTCTTCAGGTGCCTTCCACACACTACATTGGAGAGCTTGCAAACGCTCTCGACATGGAAGCACGAACACGCTTGAAACACCTCCAAGTTGTCATCATGGACCAGACGGGTTCGTGCGGCAACCGAGATTTCAGCAGCCGCGCCGACCCTAACCATCGCGACGACATGGCGGACGGCGTTATCGATGACGACCCTGAGGAAGAGGACGAGGCGAACTTTCCGTACAGCAACGTGCAGCGCATGTATCCCAACAGGAAACACCAGGAGGCGCTGTGGGCCTTCGTGCGCTGTTGCCACAATCTCGAGGCTCTCTACATCCAAGGGTCCCATTTTCTCGACCTGGATCTGCTGGGTTGGAGCACGGCCACGGATTCGAAATGGCAGGGTCTACAGGTGCTGGCTTTGAGTCGTGTTTACGTATCACCTGATAGCCTTCTCGACCTGATACGGCCACATCCTGAGGTGCAGGGAACCTCTCGTTTGTGTAGGATTTCTCTGGACGACGTGAAGATGCGTGAGGGCAAATGGGCCCTCGTCTTCAACTATCTTAACGATGAATGCTCTGATCTGGAGTGCGGTAAGTTCTTCAATCTGACGTACTTTACTGAGCATGAGAGTTATGAGCACAACAATAGGATCCATGAGAATGTAAGTTCTCTTTGGTCATCCTCAACGCACGACAAACGGACTTTGCGCCATCTTGCAACCAAGCTCGTCGAAAGAGTCGGCGGGGACAATTATTACCCAGGACGTTGCCTCGATTGTATAGAAATCTACTCAAACTGATTCCAGTCATGGCACGGCCTTTGATGATGAAACAAATGAGCAGTTGACTGGATTCGGTTTGACATGAAATGACATTGGAGCAGGTGCCATGACACATGCAACTCACGTACAGTGTGTAACCCGGGATGAACACAGTCTGCATCATTGAGCGCCAGCGGGAAACGTCGCCGCTATCGGGTGGCACTGTGACTGATAAGACCTTTGACATGGTGGCATTTGCAACACGACCGCTGCCTCCCGTGCCAAATCGGCCATTACGCCAGACGCCAGCATTGGCGATACGTCAGCCGCCAGCACGACTTGACATCTATTCAAATCCGGCCCTCTGTGCAGCGGTCTTGACACTCCGTCCGTGCTTGCATCTTTCTTACATACACGGCCTCTTTTGGCGCCAGACTACTTCCGACAACCGTCCCATTTGACATCGTGCCCGACCGACACTGCCCCTCGCGCTTCAACACCCGCCACTTCAGCAACACCGACACGCTCGACAGTATAACCGCGCCGCTTGGCTGTTCGGCCCAAATAAAATGTTGAGGTTGTTTAGGCCAGCGGCTGGCTTTCGGGCAGCACGCCGGGCGGCACAAAAAACCCGGAGCTCCTTCCCTCCACAGTCGATCACTGTCCAGAGGGTGCGATTCGCTTCCTCGCCTAGGAAATTCATGAGGTGTGTTGTCCTGTCTCCTTGCCGCCGATCGGCCTTGCTTACCATGGGATAGGAATGTATTCGTCGGCGGTTGCGTCACCTACCTCGGCTGTCAATATTATGACGCCAAAGTCATATCCCCATTACTGCAATTTCTGGATCGAGAGTACGAGTCGTTGTCGACGAACGAGAAGAAAAAGCTGGACAAAGAGCTGGAAAACTTCGACGATTCAATATTTTTCCCCATGCCCTTCACGACTGCGCAGGTCTGGTCCCCTCCGTACCGAAGCAGCGACCCGGAGTGGGCGCAATATACCACGATCAGCAAAGACAAGCCGCTGCTACGTAGGATACGAAGTGTGTGCCCATCCGCTCTTTGATCATTTGTACGGAGCGGCTTGCTAATCACTACCTCCGCAGATGAGTTGGCTCTCCAAGCGAAAGATGTAGTCGAGAAGGAACCGATGCTCAATCCTCGTTATCGCAACATCATGCGAATTCGCCAATACTGGCTCGATATCGACTTCCCACCCCGACCACCTCCGACATTCGAACAATCTGGGTATGCATCCTCGTGCGCTGCATCATTGCCCCTACCTTGCTGACTTTGAGCGTAGTATTCTTTGGGACGGTAACGGTCTGCATTGGGCCGCCCGAACGATCGACTCCTTGAAAGCGACCCGATTGCACAACATTTTATGGCCCACGGCCGCTGCACAGGCGAGCTGGGCATACGCATCAGCGATGGCTAAGCAGCACTGGTTTCAGTTTCAGAGGCTACTCGGGTTCGACGTGCCACCTCCTTCGGGCCCGTTCTCCCAACCACGAACCGCGGCTCTCGATCACCCGAAGTTCCCTTCCGCAGGACGCCAGACTCCCGACGGCAGGCCCGCCGACGCTCCCTCCGGTTCTGGCAAGGGGTCTGCAGGTATGCAACCGCCAAGCAACGCTCCGAGTGGCGGCAAGACTAGGTTTTCCAAGGATGATGATCCTTCGCTTGCTAGTAATGTTCCGCAAATGTCCACAGTACCGTTCGCGGAGTTCCTCATCAAACTTGACAGGACGTGGGGACGGGCGAGGCCTTACCCGCCCCGTGGCTCGATCCAGGTATCAGGCATTGTGGAGCTCGAAACTCAGACCAGCTACATCCTCCTCGACGTCTTGGGCTTCTGGGATCCGAAGAAGCGGGCTCTCGATAGCAAATCTTCGCTCTTCTCACTTCGCAGGATTAAGATGAAGGTTCAGGCTGCGGCATGAGCATGAGCGCTGCATTTTTATCGTCTTTCAAGCGGCAAAGCTTGATCCTTGATAAAGCGCTGGAATACATGATTATGGCAACGCGCCGATTGCATAGGCCTTCGGAGTTGGATGGCAGCGATGGCCCTGCCTGTTGGGGGGTCTTGTTTTATTTTGTAATGTTTTTGTGTCATCTTGCATGGGCTCGCAGCGAGTGATAGAATGGATTGTGGGAAAGAATTCATTCTCATCTGCGTTATGGTGCACGACTGTGACGTCTCTTTCTCTTTTGGTCGCACATACCAGTCTTGCAGTCTGCACTCCGTGTCAACTAGATCTTGCAGCTTCGAGGGCTTTGTCGGGCACGAGTCACGCGCACGGTCGCTGTTGTATCCTCACCTCACTCCATCCCTACCAATTTCAGTCACCAGAACTCAGTGAAGCCAAATGAGGCCAAACAGACTCTCGTCAACCTCATTCACCTGCTAGGGCAGGTACGTTACCTAAGCCTCCCAGAATAATGGTATACAGAGACGCGGGCTGCCCATCGATTCAACATAGATTTCACTCTTCACGCACTCTTTGCGAGTTGCTCAACACTCAACACCAATCATACACTTGGTGATTGGCCATCCCACCATTTCTTCATTTATTCCTTGACGCTCCTCAAAGGGGTTGGGCACGCGTCTCGCGATGCACCGCATTTGACTCTTTCATTCTCTACAACTTGGTCGTCCTCGTCATTCCGCGACACGACTGGCCGCTCCTTCCATTCAACACCCACCAGACCTCAAGACCCGCGTCTTGGGCAACAACCCCAATGCAAGCTTCTATTGAGGCATTCCTATACTTCCCCTCCCACTCTGTACACCATCATATCGCACATCATGGCAAATTCGAGCTCTACAGAAAAGCTCGCTCTACACAAGAGGCGTCTCCTTTGTGATTTCGCCGAATTGCAAGAGCAGCCTTATCCCCCCATCCAGTTGCATGTTGACGAAAGCAATACCCTCAAAGTCTGCCTAGTCCTCACGCCGCCTGGTTGGATTCCCATCCATCTCACGGTCATGTTCCCGCCAGAGTATCCTCTCCGCGCCCCGCGTATATCTACGGACACCCGGATCAGCCATCCATACGTCATCGGCAGTTACCTGTGTGCCAGCATCCTCAACACAGCTGCAGACTGGACTCCAGCGTACACACTCAAGGGCGTGGCCATCCAGATGCTGAGCTTCTTCACGAGCGAGACCCTGGAGCAGGTCTACGGCGGCCGCACGGTGAGCTTGCTCTCTGTGCGGAACGACAACAGGCAACTACCCGCAGTCGTTCGACTGTGAGCGGTGCGAATTCAAGAGCGGCACATGGGCAGACGCCAAGAGGGCGCACAGAAAACGATTGCAAGCGGCCGCTGCCCTCGAAGAGGCCGCTGCTGCAGCAGCACCTGCCAGGCCTGACCACCACAGCGGCCAGCACTTGGCGCAGATGCCCGCTGAAATCCTCTTGACGATCATCGACACTCTCGAATTTAGGGACCTTACTGCCTTTGAGCAGGCTTGGACTCGTGTCAGCGACCTCATCGTACAGGGAGATGTTGTTCGGCTGCGGGAGTTGCAGTGCTTCTTCACCAAGGCCAACTTTAATTGTGCCAAACTAGGCGTCGGTGTGTCACTCGACGGAAAGGGCGCCACAAGTCGATCGAGTCTGCGTTCAACCTTCTCTCGGAAGAGGGCTTCAGGAAGCTCGGCATCAGGCAGTCCGTCCATGGGATCAGCTTCAACCACTGGTTGCCTCTGCCCATCTCGTAACGGCACTGGGCTCAGGTTCGGGGCGACGCCAAGATGAGACTCGCCCAGATTGGAAAATATGCGGGCCTGGGTCGTCGTCTGACTCTCGATGTCCTGGCCGCCTTTATGAACGACATTGTGGTGCGTCTCAACAAGCACGTCAAAGAGCCCGCCAAGCCGCAGGCCGCCGCCTGGCCCATGTGGGACATACCGTAGCTGCCGACAGAGCCCCCGGCGCCGAAAAGCACGCTGCGCCACGCGTCTGAAAAGGCCATTGAGTCGTACTTCCACCTCTTCCACATGCTCGTCTGCTTCGCCTCCGAGGACAGGGCGCTCGTCGAGACGGCGAACCGGCGCATCCGCGATTTCGCCTCAGGCCAGCGCCACAAGTCCGTCTGCCCGAACCTCGGCCACCTGCTCGTCTACCTCCTCATCAGTGACGTCGAGATGACAGAACTGCTGCGCAAGGACATCATCACCGAGGCCATCACGCGCAACGTCGTCTGGCTCTTCGACAGGCGCGGCGCCGGCATGCCGGAGCTGTCGTACCTCGAGCCGGACGCCGAGTCGCCCTACCGCCTGAAGAGGACGTTTGAGGGCGGCCGCACGTCGTACCGGCTGCTCATGTTCTCCGAGCTGTTCCGCCGCACCGCGAGGCCGGGTCGCGGAAAGCCACTGCAGCAGGTCAGGGAGGAGCTGTTTGACCGCCACGGCGCGCCGCCTCCGGGGGCGGCTGCTGCGCTGGCGGCCGAGGTGCGGCGCCTGCACGAGGTGGACAACTTTTACGACTTCTTCAGGGAGATGGGGCTGCAGAAGATCCCCGGCGTCAGGTGCTTCACGGCGGTGCTGAGGGCTACGGTCAAGGATAGCGTGTCCTACGGGTCCTCGAGCTGGGGGCTGAGCCAGGACGTGGCTTATTTGCTGCGGAGGCAGAAGGAGTGCGGTGTAGGCGTCGTTCCGGGGCTCCAGATGTTGCGGGGCACCGGCGAGTTCAGTGTGCCGCGGCACTTGACGTTTTTCCCGTCATAGAGGGGGGAGCGCGGCTGAGCGGACGCAGGGTGTGAAGGAGCATGAGTCGTTGACAGGTCTCGATGGCGTCGTTCAAAGTGTGATGCTTGACGATAGAATGACTATAGCTCCTGCGATAGATGCCATGGTCTGATGTGCATAGAGTTTGTTGGCGGCACTTTCGCATGTTCGCGCTCAGTTTCGAATGGCAGAGAATGGCACAGGACACAGCAGTTACCAGCCTCCCTAGCGAAAAGAACTAGACTTGAGAGTACGAGCGTTGAATATTGCTGTCAAGATGAGTGGGAAGAAATCCTCTAATCGCCATGCTCGTGAAAATGAGGAAGCCGAAACTTCTAGATGGAACCAAAGGCATCCGTCTACGACATGAGCGAATACCAGCAAATATTATCTAGCAGAACAGACAATTACGCAATTCAGCCTTGATCTCGAGCCGAACACAGACTCATGTATGAGAGGAGCTAGATTGCAGGACCTGAAATACTCGTGACCAGGCCAGCGGCGGGCTGCCGTCGGATGAGACGTACATGCTGACATAATCATTCCTCCCACTCAGAAGGTCACTTCCCCGCTCTCATCAACCTCACCCCTTCTTTCATCACCAACATCATGTCTCCAACGTCCAGCAACAGCTTCAACAATCTACAAACCGACTATCTTTACGAAAAGAGGCATGGAACTGACTCTTGAAGCCGACCCGAAGTACCATGTCAACTCATACGATGATTGAAGGCTCTTGACGCCGAGATGCCTAGAGGCATCGCCTCCCCTCGTACTCACCTTGTCGAGCAGTGCTGCTGCCTGATGCAAACCATCTGGAAAACCCAATGTCGACGCAAGGTGCGCTTACCAGGACGGTCATCGATTTTCATCAGCGATCTGAAAAGACTTCGTGAATCATTGATCAAATACTGCGAAACGCCCCAACGCCCCCATTCATCATAAGTCTCGTTCCATCACAGGCTCACTTGTCAAACTGTCCCTCGTCACGCCTGCAACGCTATCCAAATTCAAGACTCGCTCTGATCGACGATACCGCCAAGCTCGACGAACAACAATTCAGCTCGGCTCACTCCCAAGAAGCGTGATCCAGGTTGACTCGGGCAATGTGAGCCAATGCAGCTTCCACTGATCAAGGGGTCAGCCGCCGCTTCGGGCTCGGTTCCACGACAACTCTGCTGAGGGGTGGATGAAGTATCTTACCCTGTGCATCGACCCTCGCGCGGCTCGAAAGATACCACACATCGTTGATCCTGTCCTCGCACACGTCGTTGCCGTGGCAGTGGCAGAACTCAAAGTCTGTGGCCAACGGGCTGAGCTCTGGAGTGGCCAGCCTGGGAATCCACGGCGTGCGGGACGGGGAAGGCGCTTCCGGGGGGCAGCCACTCCATGCCGGGGTTGGCTTACCCTCGCCGCTGACGGGCTCGTCGTGCGACCAGGATCCGATCGACGCTAGGTCATCCTCGATGAGAGATGTCCGGTCAGCAGCGCCGCTGTAGGCCGCACGACGACGCTTTGGTTGGCGCTGGTATGGCTGTTGCGTGTTCTGCGTATGCAGCCGGGCGCCAAGTGGTGTGGGATCACGTGACCCTCTGCCATCATCACGACGACGACGACGGCGACCCGAGTCTGGACCACATGACAACGATGAAGGAAAAGTTTCGGGCTTTCTCATCTTTTGGGGCTTACCAGGCTCCAGACGCATCGATGGATCCGGGCGCACAATGATGGATGCCACTGTTCTGGGTTCCCTCATCAGCGTGGACATATCGGCGTCCACGACGGACGACGACCCCATTGGTCTGGCATCAAGTCGATCCAAGGAGTGTTGCGAAGCCATCATGAGACGATCCCGTGGTCCTGCGACCGAAGATTCATGACTGCCTCCTCGGTCTGTCACCATGATGGCCAGTTGGACAGATAAAGATGTGTAGGTGGCACGTCAGGAGCCTGATGGGTAGTGGCAGGCTCTGACTACTACCCCCTGATGAATGGTCAACGGGGTGGACGGTTTGGGATAACTTTGCTCGGGTTTTTCGATGAAATGGAGAGAGGAGGGTTGAATGGGAGAAGAGATGTGAGAAGGAGGGTAGGGGGGCTCTCTCAGCTTTTATGTGGTGAGTGACCGGAGCAGGAGGATGCCATATGCCATCTAACTGACCAATCAAAGTACACGCTTCAACGCCGTTCCCCCTCCCCCCCCGGTCTTTCGTCTTGCGCTCTACCTCTTCTTCTCCTTTAGCATGGCACCACACCCACTCCCATTACTTCGTCTTGCTGTGACGACCTCTCATGGTTCAACAGCATCGGAACTGGTTCAGGCTTGGCCAAACACGCCGCCGCTGACCGCTACTGCAACGATCCAACATCTAATGGCCAAACACGTCATGTCACCGACCTGGTCGCTAGATACATGTGCTTCTCCGCCACCTCACCACTCTCAGGGTCATCGCGCTCGCCAAGCTTCTACATCGCTCCGTTCTCTGTCTCTCTGCTGTGCGCTTGGCTAGCAGTTGTGCTGTAACCTTCACATTTTGTGTGTCCGGTTTCAGACATACTTGTCCCATGAAGGCATGGCAACAGTATTCCCTACGTGTCATGTGTAGTGGCCAGGGCTTTTCCTGAGAGGCCTTCTTGCAGCTACGGTACCCTGAGAATCGCCTCCTGTTCTCCACAGGCAGAAGACCGTCATCAGTTCAGGCAACTGGCTGGCGGTGTTTCATCCCACGAGGGGGTTCGAGTGTTCTGTCTACAGCTGTTATGCGGCCTTGAAGCTCATAGGTCCAGGGGTTGACGGCCAATGCGTCTGGCATGCAGCTTCCTGTCAGCACTCTATGTGCTTCCTGGCGCAGATGGCCGATGGCCGAATGAGAACACGTCAGGCATCTCCAGCGCCCGGTTTATGTGTCATTTGGCTTCGATTACCTGTCGCGAATTGTCTGCAGTCATGTGCGAGTTATCTTGCGGTCGTCTGCGTGGCTGCTCAAAGTCATTCAAGGCATGATCCGCGTGCGGTATGTCTGGGCGACCAGGGATAACAGGAAACAAGTGGTACAGATGTTGATTGATGACAGGCTTTGGAGGCGGCGTGCAAGGCACATCATCAGAACAACCCTTTCAAGAACGAATCGGAACACTTACATCCACCCAATGAACAGCAGAGATCCCTCGGCTCCTAACCACCCAAAAACCTGTGCAAGATAGGTTGTTTGTCCTACCTCGGAGCGAATCTCTTCGCTGTGAAGAACCTCTCATCGCAGCCAACGAAACACCAGGGCGGGACACCCTCCCACCCAGGGAAAGTCGGTGTGGTTTGCAAATCGTCTCATCTGCGTTGAGCTTGGAATTTTCATGGGGGACCTTCAAATTATCTAATCATCTACTGTATAGGGTACTTGTCGTAGCCAGCCAACACTGCTTGCTCCCAGTGTGTGGTCGAGAATCGTGAAGTCGAAAGTCCCCGATTCGATCATGTGTAGTGACACCACATGATATTTCTGTAAGCGGCTTTGCACAGCTGTTGTATTCCCTTCCGCTTGAGTTCGTGGTCAAGAACATGTCCGACATGATCTCACAGCTCGAGCCTTGACGTATGTCCTCTTCACGTGACCCTTGCGCTTTGGTTTATGTGGGTCTCCCTTCCCGTCACATACAGAACAGCGACCGTGCTCTCGCTATTCCCACTCTGGACTAGCACAGCTCTCGTGATGCTCCCAGCAGCTCAATCCTCCTCTCCACCAGCTTTTTGCATCGTGGTAGGACGCAACGGCGACACGAATTGACACGCCTTACGTTGCGCCAAACATACACGCGAAGCCTCATCCTCCCCGAATCTTCTGTTCCTCCTCTGTCAACTTGGACCGGCCGTTGCAGCTATGGGCAAGAAGCGCGCGCACCCCGATGTCGAGGACATCCTGGCGCGTCCGTGGTGCTACTACTGTTCGTCGCAATCACCCATGGACGCACACCGCAGATACTGACCCAGACGCAGGCGAGCGCGACTTTGAAGATCTGAAGCTTCTCATCTCTCATCAAAAGGCGAAGCACTTCAAGTGCGACCGCTGTGGACGCCGATTGAACACGGCTGGAGGTAGGCCTACGCGCGCTTGTCCTCCGCCCATTTTGCCGGCCGCTGACGTCTCATGCCCCCTTTTGCAGGTCTCTCCGTCCACCTGAACCAGGTCCACAAGGAAACCCTCGATCATGTCGAAAACGCGCTGCCCAACAGGCAAGGCCTCGACGTGGAGATATTCGGTATGGAGGGCATCCCCGCCGACATTCTCGACCAGCACCGCAACCGCATCATCCAGAACTTCTACCAGGCCCAGGAGGACAGGCGCGTAGCGACAGGCAACCCGCTGCCGGGCCAGGCGAAGCCCCCGAAGAAGAAGCTCAAGATGGAGACGCCCGAGGAGCTCAAGGCGAGGTTAGCGGACCACAGGGCCAAGGTCGCCGCGGCCAAGGCGGCCGGCCTCCCGCACCCGGGTATCAGCGTCAGCCCTGCCGCCGGCGCCCCGGCCAACGCGAGCCCCGGCGCATTCGTACGTTGCCCCTTGACGAAATCACACCGCAGCCAAAAAAAAGAGAGAGTTCGAGCGCTAATCCTCCCCCTTTTCGTCCACAGAATAACTCCCCCTACCCGCCTCCGCAGGCCCCCTACGGCGCCGCGCCCGCCGATCCGCAGTTCCCTGCCCATGCCCAGGCCCAGGCCGCGGGCGCCGTGCCGCCGGGCTACCCTCAGCCCGGCTTCCCCGGCGGGCCCGGCGCCTTCAACGGATTCTCGCCCTCGGCGCTGCCCGCCAGGCCGAACAGCGGCAACCTCGCGGCGCCGCCTGGCCTGCCGCAGCGCCCGCAGAACGCGGGCGGCTACCACAACGGCGGACCGACGGGCCAGCCCGGCGAGGTGGGCGATGCCATTGATCAGATCATCCGCGATGCCGAGCTCGGCAACAAGACGAAGAGGAGCGACGAGGCGGACGGCGGCGGCGGCGAGAGGAAGGCCAAGAAGGGCGCGCGCATGGTCTACTCGGACGAGAACGTCAGCCCCGAGGAGAGGATGTCGCAGCTGCCTCGGTATGCGTGGGTGCCTCCCGTTTCATAGACGTGGTAGTCTCGTCAGAGAAGGGGGGCGGTTGGCAGAGGGCTTCAGCATTGCAGCGAAGGACGGTGTACCAGATTATATCACACGGAAAACGGATCACGCTGGTTTGGCGTTTTTTTCTTGTTTGGCGACACTACACGGAACGGCGAGTTCGGGTTGTATTGGGGACGTAACATGTGCCTGACTACGCGGCCATCTGGGTTGGCCGTGAGTTGTGAGATGTGATGTTGGCCACGTATACGGATTCGTGAGTAGTGTTGGTGAGATGCCTTGATGTTGCCCGCGTACACTTGTCCGTTGAGTTTCGTTTATGAGATGTGTTGGTCTCGTCCCCGCATACCAGTCGTCCATCAGTACCACCTTCTTGCGTGGCCATTCGATTGTCATGGGGCCATGCTCGATACGACCACGGGCACATGACGAGGCGCTGGCTCAAAATAGGTCAAAGCCAATCTCTACTTGGAGGCGACTGAGGCTGGCGCCGGCTTCGATCACAGTCCCGACGACGACAGAGGCCGCCGTGGGCATCTCGGCACCGTGTCAGGGACAATGTGCTTGGTTGGCAAAGTCAAAGGGCGTCGAACGAAGCTTTCCTTGCATGGGTTCAGTACGGGAGGCGTCCACGATTGCGATCTTCAGACTCACTCTGGCACAGCATGCCATCTTCTCCCAAGACAAGGTGTTCACCCTGTCTATTGTCTCTGCCCGACACCGGGAGCAAAGCGGTCGCCGGCGGCCAAAAGCAAGGTATCTGACACAATCACGTCTCGCTGCTTACATGACTCGGGACGTCTGGCTGCTGGCTCGTGAGCAAGAATCCAGACTCCCGAGATTGGGTTTTTTTTTGTGGTGCTGAACGGACCAGCCCACTCAACCCGAGCACATCCAGAGGATTGGGCTCTGACAAGGTCATCATTCTCGAGCATTGCTGCGGCGGGGTCGCGTCGAGCAATGCTCAAGGCAGACTTCCGTGTCGCGACCCGCCTCGCCGACAATGCGATTCGCATCACCATTCAGCGCCTCGTAGCGGCTCCTCCCTGGCCCACTGCGCCTCGAACATTCCATCGCCCGACTTGGTGCTGCACGTCGCTCCCCCCTGGCCTGCCGAGACGAGCGCCCAGCCGGCCCAGCCGCCGAGAGGTCGTGGCCATCTGCGAAAACGCGGGCGTTTGTCGCAGACCAAGCTTTTACGATGTCCTGGCTCGATCTCTGCAATTTAGCCGGGACATGTGTGGTGGCGTGGGGTGAGCAAAGAGTGCGCCTCGGCCGCCTGCTCTCTCAACCGCTGGCTGGTAAACGTCATGTTCGTCGCCAAAAGCACACCAAGGGTAATCCAGTACACACAGCTACCTAGACTGCACCATTCTGACTCGAATGC
>NW_009276944.1:756876-760677 GCF_000150675.1 Verticillium dahliae VdLs.17
CCCGAGCAAAGTGTTCTCCGAACTATATCTCCCCCCGATCCCGGTCTTTTCTTATGCGCCCCTCTTATTTTCAAACAAGACCCCCCCCCTCTCCCACCTACCGAAGGTTAGGTGCCCTTCTCAAAAACAGCGGCTTTTTTGCCCTGCACCCGCTTTACGAATCCTCCGCGTCGCTTTTTGAAAAACGCGCGGGAATTTTTGGCGCGCCCCCCCCCCCACAGGGGGGGGGGGGGGGGGGGGGGTGCTGTCGACTGTTTTCCTCCCCTTGGCCCTGGGGAGATCCCATCTTGGTGTTCCCCCACGCTACACGGAAGGCGTTTTTATTCTCCTTGACGTACCGGGACGCGGGAACGCCAAGCTCGCATCTCGTTGGCAGCGAGGAAAAAAAAAAATGTCCCGGTCGGCAGGATGCAGCCCTGGGGGGCCAGATGCACGCGCAGGGATTTAGAGGGCCCGGTTCGCGGGGGAGAAGGATTCTTCTTGTGCGTTCTGGGCTGACGGAGGCAATGGCTCCGAAGGTCCTGAAGGATCCTGAACGACGTCAAAGCTTGGGGGGGCCGCGAGCTTCTTGCAACGTCCATCTAACGTCGAGGTTTGCTGTTGCTGTCCGCGGGAATCACTTTTGAGACTTTGGCCTTTCGACCCTATTGTTGTGAAAACATACTTGAAATGCGATATCGACGAGCCTCTCGCGCTGTCGTCCGAATGAATCGTCACCAGCGAGCACCACTCGATTCGTGTTCAGATTTTTCAAAGAGTCGTCATTAACATTACAGCGCTGCAAGGCTTGTCATTCTATTCTATCCCATATCCCAACCTCTATCCAAACTTCGTCCACCCGTCCGTCGCCAGCTCGGCGCTCTATGGGGTGGTCCGGATGTCAATCGACAGCTCAGGCACCCAGAACGTCACGGGCTCGCTCGTCGACAGGGCTTCGGAACCGAGACCCATGTAGCCGAGGTAATCCGTCGTCTTGGGAAAGTTGGCGCCCCTCATGCCCATGAGCTTGGTGACGAGCGGCATCAGGTCGCCGTGGAACTTTTCCGTCGTGTTCTTGGCGACCCAGGTCAGGACGTGCTGTTTCAAGCTGTTCTGGCCGACGTAGAGGTTACTGACGCTTCGGTTAGCACACTTTTCATCTTCCCGGGGGGGAAACCATGGGCAGAGGCCATGGGCAGAGGCCATGGGCAGAGGGGAGGCAAGCTCACAAGTCGGTGCCGTTGATCGAGTCGGTGGCGACGGACCCCTCGGGCAGGCCGATGGGCTGGGTAGCGGGCCCGATGGCGCCGAGCCACACCATGACTTCAAAGGCGGCCTTTGTGCTGTCCTTGGCCGTCGTCTTGTCGCTGTCGAGGAACATATCGATGGCGACGTTGGTGTTGACCTCCTTGGCCTCGAGGGCCGTCACGTCCGTCTTGTCGACCGTGTCGTTGCCGAGGCCGTAGGTCCACTCGACGTCGACGTTGACCTCGGTCAGGCTGCTGAGCGTCGCCGGGAACACGTCGCCCTCGACCTTGATGTTGGGGAACGCGTGGACGGGCGCCGACTCGGGGCCGCGCGGGTACTCCCACGTGACGGAGAACTCGGGGGCCGTCGTCTTGGTGGCGTACGTCTGGTTGTTGAAGGACGTGACGTTCATGCAGAGGCTGCCCGGTTCGCCCTCTTCCCATCCCCACTGGTTGGGGTTCACTGGTGGTGCGTGTCAGCAGCGTCGCACTCGTTGAGCGGCGAGCACCTCGCCTCGAGGGAGGGAAGAACAAAGAAAAAACTCACGTGTGTACTCCTGGCCCTTGGACTCGGGATGGATACCAAACGCCCGCTGGCAGTATGTTTCTTCCGTGATGCCATTGTTGATCGGAGGTCCCGGGGGTGACCAGAGAGGAGGCTGGCCAGTAGCCGAACGATGCTGATCGAGGCCGAAGAGGATGCCGAGCGTGACAGCAATGGGCAGGCCGAGGAGGCCTACGTTGACGAGAAAGCGAAAGTTGAGACCCATGGCGGACTGTGGTGATTGTGCAACGAGCGACGGATGGTGGGGGAGGGGGCTTGAGTTTTCGGTCCTGACTGAACGAGAGACAGCGGATCGAAAATGTACGAGTGAAAGGGGGAAAAACGTCAAGCGCCCTAAGCTCTCATGGGATTTGGCGAGGAAGCGCACTCGACGGACGACAGCTGGGGAAGGCCCGGTTTCGTGCAAGTCCCTTGGTGACCTCCAGACGGACGACGTCAACAAGTCTCAGCGAATGAATGGGACGGACCTCAGGGGAACAAAAATAAGAAAGGTGTGCGTGTGTGTGTGGAGGGTGTCTGGGTCCGGTGAGGAAAAGAGAGAGAGCGCGAGTGTCAATGACTTTGGAGCAGGCGGGCGCAGACACGGGACTGGACAGGAAGGTCTGGCGGCTGCAAAGAAGCTTAGATTCTTTGCTGTGCCTACCTACTACAGTACACATCTGGCTCGCTCTGAACGGATCTGCTCTGCTCCGCCGTGCTTCAGCTTTTCAGGTCTCAGTCATTTAGTCCCAACTCGCTCATCTCCCTCGAGTCAACAAGTGCCTTGTTTCGGAGCCCGGACCTAACCACTTGACCCCCTACCCAGGGAGATACCCGATGACAATGGCCAAGACCCGAAGCGCAGCAGGCCGACAATCCGAGCTTCCTTCCAGAAAAAATAACACGATGGGACGGCAGTGGGGGTGGCATATGCGCAAGGGGGGTTCAGGAGCGGGTCGTCAGTACATGTACTATGTAGTTCGGTGCGGGTTTTGAAGTCTGCAAGCGGCCCAGACGAACTGTACGAATAGGTAGGCCAAAGAGAGACATGAGAGACAAGGGGGGAGGGGAGAAGGGGTGGGGGCAAGGGGGGGCAATGTTCATGGGTGACAGACCATGAACGGCCGGCACGGCACACAGACGCGTGGGATGGGATTTTCCATGACCTGGCCACTGACCAGTCTGTGCCTGTTGCTTGGTACAACACGAGAATTGCTTGATTCTCGCTGCCCTGTTCGCTCTGACTGCGTGGATTGGCTCTGGGCAGCATTCCTATGACAGCCTGACTCGTCATAGGGTCCCCCCTCTTTCAGAGGCGCCTAAATGCCTGAATGTGATCAACGGCAGTGCCGATGGTAAGTGTGGATGGTAAGGGAACACGAGATGCCAGGGGTGCTGTGCTTGGCAGCTGTGTTTTTTTTTGACCCTCCCGCTGCTGTTCCCGTTGGTTGACAAAGTCGCGCGAGCAATCGGGGCAATTGGTGACATCGGCCGCGATTAGGCGTGGAGCTAGCCTCCACTGGCATGGTCAACTTGGTTTAGCACGTCTGAGGCCAGAGTACGATCAGCGCTTTTTTCGCTGTCTTTTTCGGGCCAACAAGACGTGGTCTGATTAGGCGCCTGGCTGGTGGTGGTCTGACCGGCTCGAGAAAAAGCCATGGTCAGCTGGAGGACGCAAAAGAGCAGGTCACCAGAAGGGCTGTCTAAAAGGTGCCTTCAAGGGGGGGAAGGGAAGAGCAGGGAAAAGAAACGACGAGTGATGAAAAGGAAGAAAAAGGTTTCATCGCCCAGTGGCGTTTGGATCTCTCATGGTAACTCAACGGACTGGCGAGACGTCTACATAGTAAGCTTCTTGGTGCGATGAAATTATCTTGTTGCGTCCCTACCTATCTTGGTACATACTTGACTATTAAGCTTTTGCTCTCTTCTCTATCCAGGTACTTCTCTATCCAGGTACCACTCTATCCAGTACCACTGTACGTATCTTGTCCCTACCAAGCAGGTACTACACCCGCGATCCATCTGTCATTG
>NW_009276944.1:761490-762942 GCF_000150675.1 Verticillium dahliae VdLs.17
AGGACCACCAACGAGGCTCGTTCCAGCTTTTTCCTGCATTTCGGGGGCCTGGGATCCCACTTTGCTGCCGAGCTGGTACCTCGCAGTAGACCGCCTTGGGCATAGTCCGGACACCGGTTTGACCTCATCCCCCCTCCAGAACGAACGGCTCAGAGCTATGAGCTGCCGAATCGCGATTCACCGAGAGGGTCTCTGCCATCCACACCCCCCTTCTATGGGCCCCTTTCAGATCAGATCTCTTAGACAGCCTCCCTTACTCTACACCCCCCAAGTCTCGTATCAAGGCCGGATTCCCTCATAGCTGAGCCTTTTCGGTTTTCACGCATTCTTGCCCTCCTCCTCCTGCCCTCCCCTTCGCACATCCAACCATCCTCCTGGCATTTGGCATTTCTCCCCCGCCATCTAGGTGCACTCGTTTGCCTTTGTGTGTTTGCGTACGCCTGCTGCTAAACCCTCCATTCTTTCGGGTCCCGCCCAGCCTGCCGCTTCACATTGTACATCTACTTCCTCCGCTCACACGTCTCTCGCTCTCCGTCATCCTCCTGCTACCTCTCACCATCAGGTCTCACCAGTGCCGGGTCCTAACGCTCGCTGCCCAATCATCACTGGTCACCAAGTCATCGCTCGCTACTCGCTCTACTACCGGGGGAGTTGGGAAGAACGTTGGAATAGCTCTCCCCAGCTTTCACCTTCTCTAGCCCTTCCACACATTCGCTCACCCATCTCACCACGCTCACTCTCACCTCGTCGTCCAAAATGAAGAAGAACCACGGATACGAGGAGGAGGTCGAGATTGACGTCCTCCAGACCCCTCCGCACCTTCACCACCACCACAACAACAGCGTCCCCCAACCTTACGGCGGCTACGGCCAGCCTGCGCCCGAGTACTCCAACAGGCCTGGCACCGCCAACGGACGTCAACCTCAAGCAAACCCGGATGAATACTACTCAGTATGGGAACCCGCAGGTACCGGCCGCTACAGCGCCCAGTCCTTTGGAGAATCACCCGTTCACTCTCGCCCTGAGACGCCGTCCCTGAACAGCGCCTACGGAACGCCATATGACCTTCGCCCTCCCCCTAAAAATGTCTACTCCAGTGACTCGGGGCCCACGACGCCCATGGTAAATATATTCTCATCCTGCATTGTCCACTATTTTTTCGGAGCTTCCTTGCTGACCTGGGCTTCCTCTCCCTCTCACAGCAGCAGAGTCAACTCAGTTTGGCTGCCCTGCTCCCCAATGGCCCTGCTCCCGTCATTGACGCAGAATGGGTCAACAAGTCCAACTCGATCGCTCGCCTGCACGATCGTGACGATGTCGACATTTGGAAGGGCTGGAAGCGTTACGTCTTCAAGTTTGTGCCCGTCCTGACCATCCTCACACGGTCATGTACCTGCTCTACCTCGGCTACCGCATCTACTGTGTCGTTGCCGCCCAGAAGCTGCGCAACAC
>NW_009276944.1:763042-799143 GCF_000150675.1 Verticillium dahliae VdLs.17
AGCGTCTCCGGCCCAAGCTGAGGCTGACGAGCAACGACGACGTGCCCTCGGTCGATGTCTTTGTCACCTGCTGCGGCGAGGAGGATGATCTCGTTGCCGACACGGTCCGCGCTGCGTCCAACCTCGACTACCCGCGTGATCGCTTCAGGGTCGTCGTTCTCGATGACGGCAAGTCCGAGGGTCTCGAGAACGCCGTGCTCGGCATGTCGCAGACCTACCCGAACCTCGTCTACATTGCGCGTCCCAAGATTCCCGGCAAGCCTCACCACTTCAAGGCCGGCAACCTGAACTACGGCCTCGATGCGGTGCACCAGCTTCCCGGCGGTGCCGGTCAGTTCATGGCCGCCTTGGACGCTGACATGGTATGTTTTACGGTACTTTTTGATGATTTAACCTTGCGTGTGCTTACAATCGATAGATTCCTGAGCGTGACTGGCTTCGTGCTGTTCTGCCTCATCTTCTTGTCGATGACAAGATGGCTCTCGCCTGTCCTCCTCAGCTGTTCTACAACACTCCGGACTCGGATCCCCTCGCTCAGTCACTCGACTTCTTCGTCCACGTCATCGAGCCTATCAAGGATGCTCTCGGTGTTGCGTGGTGCACTGGTTCCGGCTACGTTGTTCGTCGTGAGGCTCTCGACCAGATCGGCAACTTCCCTCTTGGATCCCTCGCTGAGGATGTCGCCACTTCGACACTGATGCTTGGAAAGGGCTGGAAGACGGCGTACATTCACGAGCCTCTCCAGTTCGGCACGGTTCCCGAAGATTTCGGCGGTCACTTGAAGCAGCGTACCCGTTGGGCCATTGGCACGGTCGACACGTCTTTCAAGCTCAACTTCTGCCTGTGGGGTGACAAGGTGCGCGAGATGAGCTTCGCCCAGCGTTTCTCCGGCTTCCTGTACGCCACTCTCAGTCTGTACACTGTCCTCCTGACCATCTCCATGTTCGCCATCCCCATCATTCTCGTCATGGGCAAGCCGCTCGTCGCCTTTGCCACGGATAACCAGTTCCGCTGGCTCATTCGCGCGTGCTTCGCGGGCGACCATCTCGAACCGATTCTGCGAGTTCGCCCTCTTCATCCCCGCCGGCTACCACACGGGCCAGCGCGGCTCGCGCTACCAGCTCTGGATGGCGCCCTACATCGCCCCTTTGCATCGCCCGCTCCTTTATCCTGCCGACCTGGCTCGGGGCCAGGGCCAGGCCTTCAAGCCGACGGGCTCGCTGGGCTCGGCCCTCAACGAGCGCGACGCCCACAGCCGCAAGAACATGATGCGCCGCCTCTGGGCCATCCTCGTCAACTACATGGGCCTCTTCCACCTCGGCTTCGTCTACCTGACTCTTGTCGGCGTCGTCCTGACCTCCTACCGCTGCTTCTACCTCGACACGACCGTCACCGACGTCCTCCGCTGCCTCGTCACCCACGCCTTCTGGCCGCCCCTCACCTTCCTCTTCATCTGCAGCTCCCTCTGGACCCCCGTCGCCTACGCCATCGACCCGCCCACCATGCCCGAGCGCGAGGCCCTGCTCGACCGCGACCCCAAGACGGGCGTCGCCCACCCGACCAGGCAGAGCAAGAAGATTGCCTTTGGAGGCCAGGCCGCGTGGTTCGAGCTCGAGTACACCTTCACCACGGCGTACACGGCGCTCATCTTTGCGGCGTCCTTCTTCCTCTTCTAATGTGTAGATCATGCTCCTCTCCTTTCTCAGTGTGTCTCTGCTTCTCGCTGTCTTTAAGAGCATTTTTGGGGGCCACTGGATGTGGCCGTTGACAGGGGGGACAATAAACTGGTAACAACAATGTAATGATGACAAGACTAGATTAAGATATCCCGGTAAATAGACTGGAAGATAAACATTTCAATTGATTGGCTCGTACTGTGATTGTTTCGCGGTGCATCAATACACCTCTGTGTCCTCCATGCGCAATAATGATGAGGAGTGACTGTCATCGAACCTTGCCTTGCATAGGTATGGATATGGGTATCTTTTCTTGCTTCGATCGTATGCAGCGACTTTGTAATTCATGAGCTCTATATCTCTACGTCTATATCTACGTCTGGTGTATCTTACCCTGACTCTATCTCTACACGCCAAAAGTAATGTCCGTACCAATAGCCGCCTTGCCATGCTACGCCCATCCCAAGGAAGAAAGAAAAAACGCCATATGACCATTCCCCCCCTTCAAGCCCAGCCGATACGGAACAGCTTGTACCCGCTCTCGTCCCCCCTTCCAACGCCCTTCGTCTTCCCATGGTCCTCGGCATGCAAGATCGTCAGCTGACGCCCGTCCGCCCCCGTCGGACGGTCGCGCGCCTCAAACGACGCCTCGACCGTGTCGCTGACGCCGTTGAACCGCCCCTTCTGCCGCACCGTGATGAACAGCCAGAAGACGCCGCTGGGAGACAACAGCGCCGTGGCACAGTCGCGCAGCCACGTCGCGTGTTCCGGGGCGTAGACGACGTCGGCGGCGATGAGCATGTCGGCCTTTTTATCTAGTGGCGCGACGAGGGAGGGGCGGGACCAGTCTAGGAAGGCCGTCTCGACCTGGGGCTTACGGGGGGTGGAAGAAGAAATCGAGGAGGAGGAGGAGGAGGAGGAGGAGGAGGAAGAGGAAGAGGACAAAGGAGAAGAAGGAGACGTAAAGTTGGCGGCCATGTTAGCCGAAAGATTAGCCAGGACGGCAGGATGGTAGTCTGTCGCGATGACGGCAGCCGAGGGGATGCCAAGGCGAGGCAGCAGAGAGCCGAGGACGAGACTGATGAGACCCGTTCCGGCACCGAGCTCGACGATGCGCGGGCACGGGCCGAGGGCGGCGCTCGTGAGGCCGAAGCGGGCGGGTTCGGCGCAGAGTTGCCGTGAGAGCGCGATGGAGGCGCCCCAACTCTGGAGGCCGACATCGTCTGGGTCCGTAGAGTCGCGACCGGAGAGCCCGTCGTTGAGGTGCACCGCGACCGGAGGCTCGCTGGGCGATGACAGCGCAAAGGAGAAGTGGCGCGTGTAGCTCTGGTCGCCCTGCTCGTCGTCGGTTGGAGTCATGTGGAAGGACTCGAGGATGGAGGCGGCCTGGTGGACGGCTCGTTCCATCGTCTCCTCAAGACTTAGGCTTGGGATCTCGGCGGCGCGGGCGATGAAGCGCGTGAGCCAGCGTTCGGTGAAAGAGCGCTCGTAGTCGTCGGCGCGCAGGGCGGCAAGGCGCTGCTGTGTGCTCCCGGGACAGCCCTCGTCATCTTCGGTGGCAGACGTGTAGCCGGAGTCGACGAGGTCCGAATCCGAGCCCTTTGCATGGTCGTGCTTGTGATCCAGGGTAGAAACGAATGAGGCCGTCAGGGGGCAATACAGAGCCGCGAGGTTTGTTAGTGATGCGAAGATCTGGTCCTCAGTGAGCGTGTTCAGCACACGCAGAGGTGGTAGGCTGCCCGAAGGCACAAGCGGACAGCCCGCGGGCTCCATGACGTGGGCAGGCTGGAATGCTCGAAGCTTTGAAGGAGTGACTTGGTGGAAAGAGAAGGAAGAAATGCCTCTTCAGAAACTCATAACAGAGGAAACGCCATGGCGATGAGTCGCATCGACTCGACCTCCGCGTTGACGGCGGGTGACCTTCCTGTTTGCCCTAAGTGGATGGCCCGGGGGTGGGCAGACGAGCGAGTGCCGTGAGGCAGATAAGATAAGGGAGGGGCTAGACCAGGGGCAAAGAAAAAAAATGAGGCTATCGTGAAAATTTTGGTTCGAGGCGAAACGCTCCAGATCCCGGCGGTGGGGGCATCGCCCACGTGCTCCACCGACCGGCTCGCAATGGTCTCATCACGGGACGTCGAGACTTGAATGACATGACTCTGGCCAGTTTCTTGAATTGCACCAAGTGAAGGTGATAAGTACTTGTATACATACCTTCAAAGATGAATCCATCGCTGTCACCCATTGCGGCTGGTGCCATCAAGCTTGGTCAATGAAGAGTATTCCTCTCCATGAAGGAGCCCACTCTTCTCAGTTTGTCCTGACAGGCAATACCCAGATGTCCCGCCTTGTGCGTAGCCCATCCCGTGGGCTTGCTTGCGGCGGCTGAATGCTAAGACCGCCTGAACTTTGTGCTCCTTCATCTCCATTTGCCCTGGCTGAAAAGGCGAAAAGACGTCTCAAGTCTTTCGCTCTTCGAGAAATGCAACGTTTCGCGAGCCTAGTCCTCAATTGACGAGATAGCCCCCAGATAGTGAAGCTCGCTTTTGCCGTGAATTAATCAGCTCGTGGCCGGCGAACCCAAAGCGGTAAGCTCTCTCCGCTGCAGTACGACCATCCAATTGGTTTGTGATGGAGTCATCCTTGGTCGAGTCGACAGGGGTTAACGCTGGGGGATCGACCCTCGAGGAGACTACAAACACCATGCGACCGCCTCGTTGAGCAGCGAACGAGGATGTTCTTTGCCTCCACGCTCGAAAGAACATCAACATGACGACTGAGGAAGAGACCCCCAAACAGGTGCGGGAGCAATTGGCCCTGGAATCCGGCGCCCTTCCCGTCAACGAGCCAGAACAGCAGCAGGCGCCTCAGGGTGAGAGCGAAAACACCCTTCATGCCTGGCTTACCGTCACCGGCGCCGTCCTCGTCTACTTTGTCTGCTTCGGTTTCATGACGAGTTTTGGCTTTTTTCAGGACTACTACAGCAAGAATCGTCTGACCGACTCCTCACCCTCCCTCGTCGCCCTCATCGGATCCCTCCAGCTCGGTCTGATGTACCTCGTCGGACCCATCTCTGGTGCCCTGCTCGATGCATGGGGACCCAAGGTACGGGAGCTGCCCTTTCCAAGATTGCTCTGTTCAAGGCGCGGAGAGACTTAGCAGACACGACTGACCATGGCAGCTCCTCTACATTGCCGGCGCCACAGGTGCCATCATCTCCTGCGTCGGCCTGTCCTTCGCTCAACCCGACCAGATCTGGCAATACTTTCTCAGCCAGGGCGTCCTCTTCGGCCTGACTGTCGCCTTTGGCGTTCAGGTCGCTCTGTCTGTCACTGGCCAGCACTTCAAGAAGAACCGTGCACTTGCCATGGGCATCGTCGCTGGCGGCAGCAGTGCTGGTGGTGTCTGCTTTCCGATCATGTTCTCGAGGCTCGTTCCCAAAATTGGTTTCCCCTGGACAATCCGCGTCGCCGCCTTGCTGTTTCTCGTCTGCTACGTCATCGCCATCCTCATCTCCAAGCCAAAGTCGCCGGTGCGGTCGATCGACTCCATCAGGGACATTGTCGACTTCAACGGCTTCAAGGACGTGCGATATGTCACTCTGGCCCTGGCCACAGTCGTCGGCAACCTGGGCTTGTACGTTCCTTACAATTTTCTCGGTGAGTATCTCCTTCAATCTCCAGGCTCTGTAGTGGAACTGGCTTGCTAACTTTCTTGACAGAGGCCTTCCTGAAGCTTCATCATCCTGAAGCTAGCATCGGTAGCTATCTGCTGCCACTGATCAACGGATCCAGCTTCTTCGGACGTATCAGGTGAGTGTCTCGCCCTGCGATGCACAGCGCGCACATACTGATATGCCTTCCCTCAGCGGAGGCTTCATCGCCGACAAGATCGGCGGTCTCAACCTCCTCTACCCCATGACAATCCTCTCTGGCGTGCTCTGCCTGACCATGTGGCTCCTCGCCAAGAGCGTCGGCCTCATCGTCGCCTTTGCCTGTCTCTACGGTATGAGCCACCGCCTAACTGCATGCGCAAATCCCTCGCGCTGCCTTGCTGTCACCTCCCGCCACCAGCCTCAGCTGACATTCATCCAGGCTTCTGTTCGGGCACCTACATCAGCGTCATGCCCTCCATCGTCGCCCGCATCTCGCCCGAGAAGCACATTGGTGCGCGGCTCGGCGCCTTCTTCAGCCTCGGCGCCATCGGCGTCTTCACGGGTACGCCCATCGGCGGCGCCTTCATCCGCGAGGGCACCGAGAAGGAGTTCCAGGGACTCGTGCTGTTTGGGGGCTGCTGCATGACGGCCGCGGGCCTGTTGCTGCTCACGGCGAGATGGCTCTGCGACCGGAACTTCAAAACAAAGTGGTAGTGGCGTGGACCACGGCGAAGCAGTTGCTGTGAATTTCTGGGGAATTTTGAGCTTGACGGTGCTTCGCGGGGATCTCGATCGCGGAGACGGCGGGGAAGCAGGTGAATAGTCAGAGAAAAGAATTTTGGCATAGCCTTTTGAGCGATGATACCCCATTCGATTAGAATATGAACGAAAAATCTGTCTGAAATAACGGGCCCAAATATGGCCATGACCCTCGCCAATATCCGATTTGCCTCAGTCGTGCGCGTGAACGTGGGATCGCCGCTATCGTATCTGCACTGCGACGAACGCTGCCAGTTAATCCACGGACGAATCCAGCTTCGTCCGATAAAAAGCGGACTTGTTCTCATGCTCCGTTCCAACCTTCTAGTTTCAGGAGCATTCAGGACTCTTGATTGACCTAGAGCGAGGCGGTGTTCACTGCATGACGATGCATCTGATCGACGCATCTACCTTGCCACGGACGAGTCTCTCGGACGACAACTCCTACGGCAGCAGTCGACAGGGAGCGATTCGACGTCAGGCGAGGCATGACAAGTCGGATTGTCGGCACTGGCTGTACCGTACAAATGATCACCACTTCCCGCCGAGGCGCTGAGCTAGGCGCACTGCATTCCACAAGCGTGCTCGATCCTCCCCCCCCCATCCCCACAAGGAACATCGTAAAAAGGCCCCGAATTGGCCACAGCGGCGCTGTGCTGGCACCGCTCTCCAAGTTGCTGTGAGCTCGAATACGAGAGGCCTAGCTTGCACGGCCTGTAGGGCCCGGGCCATTTACAGGGCCTTGCGGCCCGCTAACACGAGCTGGGGTAGCATGGGGGAAAAGGTCCTACAGCCGAGCTAGGCGGTCGGGCCATGTCGTATGGGGCCTGGAGTGGCACGCGAAAGGTCTATTTTTGTTCTGTCCAAAGGACGTCAAGTCGTGGCCACGGCGTAGCCGTCCGCTGACGAGGAGGCGACTGCGCGACAATGCCGGGTGCGACTAGGCCGACAACGAATGAGCGAGGTCTCACCACACGATACGAAGTAAGGTAAGCTGTCTGTCTGTGGATGTTGCTAGGCCGCGTGACGCAGCGATGACCAGCTTCGGCTTAGCCATCAGCTGATTGTCGCGATGCCTCGGAGACTTAGCTATCAAGGCCCAGATCTGTTGATGATCTGCTCGTCTTGTTGAGTATAAAGGAGCAGAGTCGATGCTGCTCAAAGTTGTTCTCGTCTCTTCATCACGCCATCACCACCCTGGTCAAACAATCACAACATTTGCTTTCAACACCACAACACATTCGCTTTCACCTTCGAATCATACTTTTTGAATAATCTCACAGTTCAATCACCCCTCAACTTCCAACATGCAGCTGTCCAACCTCCTCGCCATCTTCACCGTTGCCACTGCCGCCTCGGCCGCCTCTGGTATGATTCCCATCTCCAACAGCCCTTCGTCTAAAGCATACTAACACCCATGTAGTCTCCTACGACAAGGGCTACGACGACGGCTCACGCTCTCTGACTGCCGTCAGCTGCTCCGACGGCGCCAACGGCCTCATCACCCGCTACGGCTGGCAGACCCAAAAGCAGGTCAAGAAGTTCCCCTACATCGGTGGCGCGCCCGCCGTCGCTGGTTGGAACTCGCCCAACGTAAGTGCACCAGTATTGCGTTTTCCATGCTCAACCCCTCTAAAAAGGTGTAAATCAGTGCGGCACCTGCTGGGAGCTCAGCTACAACGGACGCACCATCAATGTCCTCGCCATCGACCACTCGGCCAATGGCTTCAACATTGCCCTCGACGCCATGAACGCCCTCACCGGTGGACAGGCTGTCAAGCTCGGCCGTGTCGATGCCAGCTCCAAGCAGGTCAACAAGAGCAAGTGCGGCCTCTGAGGCGTCTGCGTTATTAGAGGGGCACTGCTGCGGGATATTGATTTCGGATTGTAATTCATGACTGGGGGCAATGATTTGGCATTGGAGTGGGTTTGCATGGGCCTCAAGCGATGTGTTAGCATGTTTGGAGAAGTATAATCTTAATTGGTTTGTGCACTGCGCTTTTGGGTCAAAAGATCTCTGACAGGCCCATCCAAAATGCTACAAGGTCAAGCGGTACTATTCACGAAGGCGACTGATGCCACAACCGAGCTTAGTGTCTCAAGAGGAAGAGAAGAAGCTCGAGGGGCAGGCTCATGGGAGTGAGATCTTATATCCTGAGAATCGGACTAGCACGCTTCGGACCCAATACTTGCTTTGAAGTATGAAGCGAAAGACACGAAAGGAGGTATCAAGATAAAATCAAAGGGGTCGGTCTGACGAAAGGAGGACCGTGTGCTCGTGTCTTGGAAAACTTACTCACAACAGGGACCGTGTTCGTGGATAGATACCTCGACAGGACTGGACTTCTGATGCCGGAAATACTGATAACCATGGCGTGCGTCGCTTGCGATTCAAATTGGCATGCCGCCAAACTTTAGTCGTGATCGAGATTAGGAGGCATTACCCGCCAATCAAGCATAAACGAACAAGATGTCCTCGGCTAGATACAATGCCCAGGTTGCATCTTCCAGCTCCGGATCCTTAGACGCGCAGAAGGTTCCGGCTACCTGATCTGCCGAGCCGGCGGGATTGACATGCAAGGACGTGCGGGGCAAGGGTGATTCGAGGATTTTTGCTGAAATTGAAAAGGATAGGAGGTAACAGCGATCAGCCAAAATAAACTCTCAATATACGGTGTCGATCTCAAACCAGGATCGCGAGATACCCCGGCATCACCGGCGGCGCCGTTACGCCAGCTCAACTTTTGGCACTTGCGGCATTGTCTTTCGTGGTCTGATTCATTTGGGCCGCCAAATCGGACCACCAAACCTGAAGGTCATGTCATAGATCCGTTCTTCCTAGGCCCGTAATATGTGTGGGCTATGGTCCCAACTAGGCTGAGGGTTCTTTTAGCGCCCCTACTTCGGAGGGTTTGCTCTCTGTCAGTGCCCTACTCGAAGTCAAAAGATATTGATACGGATTCTCTTCATTTCTAGACTATCGTGCAACACGAAGTCTCCGAGTGTGGTGTGCACTGGTCAATCAAGAAACCCTTTGCCGAGACCGCCACTGTATAAGTAGAGGTATAAGTAGAGGAGGTTGGGCTGTCTGGTTACCCATTGCCGCACCTGACTCGCACCTCACCCATAGTTGACCGCGTTTTCTTAAGCAACCAACAATGAAGTTTTCTACAGTCGTCGTTGCTGGATTTGCCGTTCTGGGCTCTGCGATGGTGAACAAAGGCGTACAGTTTGGTGACCCGCCCCAAACATCTCCTCCAGTCGATTTCATCTGAGCACTAACATTATCAGACCCGTGTACTCATGACATCCAATGCGTGTCAAACAGGTGTAACAGTGAGTGACAATCACTCATCACCATTCCTTGACAGATTCCTCGAAGGAGACTGGCCTGATAGCTGGCATACGCAGAGGGAAAATGCGACGTTTGTAACAACAGCACGCCAAATTGGGGCGGTACGTATTCGAAAGACCAACAAAGAGACGGCCCGAACGCTAAAGATGCCAATAGCGGAATGTCCACCCCTTTTCACTGGTGCTCGCGGCCCCTGCTGCTACGGATTGTGCCAGAGTCAGTTCCCCTATTTTCTTCCGTTGTGTACTGGAGCTGAAAAAAGAACAGAGGACAGCACCTCGAGCTCGGGTTTCAGATGTGCTCAAGTCAATGGTGTCGTCGACAAACTTACGATCCGACTTGAATCAAATCAACGAGTATTCAAGGCAGGTCAAAGATGACTCGCTTGTCACTCCAGGCTTGGACACTGTTCTTAGCATCCAAGATGGACAACATGCATGCGTGCCAGAGCTCGCGAAAACGAAGTAGATATAAGACACTCAATTGGTGCACTCCGATTGTGCTTGACGAGTTATATAAGTTGATCGTGCTCATAAATGTCAATGATTACTGAGCTTCATCTGTCCATCCGACATCGATCGTGAATGCGGGTGTTGGTGTTCAGCATTCCCACTTCAACGTACCACTTATGCACTTGGGAGCAGGAATCAGGGTCATCGGCACTTGGACAAGGATAACACATGCAATTGTGGGCTATGGAAGAGTAGTGCATCCGTGTATCACCAGCCCTTGATGAAGTGAGCTGTGCACGGCTTCCCTTCCTCTCCCTGTCTGCATGATCGAGCGTATGTTCTGATATGACGGAAAAATAAACTAGTGTCGTAGCTGTCCCACACATCAGGTTGTCGAGGTAAATATTGTGGACGTGTCCTAGGTAGGCTGAATTACCGACGAACTCCGCGACCTGACTCGGCACGGCACTGCTTCACTCCACGACCAGTCACAATCAAGATCCGGATGCATGGTCATAGACGCTCAAACTCGATTAGCTATCTCAATCCTCGTCAACAGCTAGTCTCCGCACGCTAAACAGTGTATAGGTATCAGACTTTGTGTCGACGACATGTAATCTCTCGCACAATCCCAAACAGAGGCACACGAAAACATCCCCCACCAGGGGAATCGCTTAGACCTTGTCGTTGCGGCTGGGCGCGTACGGCTCATCAATCTGAACCTCGGCGCCGTTCTTGCTGTCGCGCTCGTTGAGGCTGTCGGTGGACTTGGCAGCGACCTCGGTGACGCCAAAGAGCTCGTCCATGCGTTCGAGAGAGAGACCCTTGGTCTCGGGGACGAAGAACCAGACAAAGATGAACATGGAGAAGGCGAAGGATCCGAAGATCATGTACGTGCCGTAACCGGCGCGGCCGACAGTGGCGAGCATGACAGGGACACTCCTGGCGACGACAAAGTTGAAGAGCCACTGGGTGGCGGCGGCGAGGGCAACGTTCATGGAACGGAGACGAGCAGAGGGAATCTCAGAGACGTAGATCCAGCACGCGGCTATATGCCGTGTTAGTACAAGGCGAGACAACGGGCAGTGTTACGAGGGATAAACTTACGGCCCCAGCCGAACTGGAAGAAGGCGGCGAAGAGGAAGATGGCGACAAGAGCCATGTAGCCCTGAGGGGGAACGTCCTGGCCCTCCTTGGGAGGCGAGATGCGGACGTAGAGACCAATGTAGAACATGCAGAGACCCTGAGCAATGGCGGTCCAAAGGAGTGACTTGCGGCGACCAAGGGAGTCGGCGGCGAACAGCAGGAAGGCGACGCAAGCAAGGACCTTGACGATACCGTAGATACCGGTGCCTAGGAGAGGGACGGTAGTACCGGTGAGACCGAGGTTCTTGAAGATGACGGGGGCGTAGGTGTTGATGGCGTTGGTACCGGTCATTTGCTACTCAGACTGTCAGTACGGGCGTTGTGATTCGGCACAGCAGGAAACAAGGCTCACCTGGCAGATCATGAGAACGACGGAGATCAGGGCACGGTTGCGGTTACCCTTGATGGTCCACATCTCGCGCATGAGGTTGCCGAAGGTGGCGTCACCGGCGATGATGCGCTCATGCTCAAGCTGCTCCTGGATCTCACGGAACTCCTCCTGAACGTAGGAGTGAGTCTCGGGTAGGTTACGGAGCTTGGCAAGAGTGGACTTGGCCTCCTCCCAGCGATCCATGCGAGCCAACCATCGAGGAGACTCGGGGGCGAAGAACATGCAGACGAAGAGGAGAAGCGAAGGAAGACCTTGAAGCGTCAGAGGGATGATGTACATGGTCTTTCCAGTGGCGTGGAGGGCGGCGCCGTAGTTGACCCAGAAGGCAATCATCATGCCCGTGACGATGAAGAGCTGATAGAGACCTGTGAGGAGACCACGGATGGAACGGGGAGCGTTCTCAGAGATGTACAGCGGGTTGACAGAGGAGGCGGCACCGACACCGAGACCGGCAATGAAGCGACCGACGAAGATGGGGGCGAGATGACCAAGAGAAGCAGCCTGCATGATGACACCGATGCAGATGATGAGAGAAGTTCCGAGGAGAGCCTTCTTGCGGCCCCACTTGTCAGTGATGGGTGAAGCGGCGATGGCACCAACGAAACATCCGGCCTGGAGGGTCGAGACGATGTTGGCTGCCAGGTTGGCGTCCTTGACATTGTTGGTGACGCCGTCAATCAGACCGTAATCCCTGCAAAGAGGTTAGCACTCCGTGTTGCCGGTAGTAACAAGGAGGCGAGTAAGTGGTGAACCTACTCCTGGAAAGGCTTCATGACGACAACGCCGCCAATGACGGAACTGTCCCAGCCGAAGGACATGGCACCGAAACAGGCCGAGCAGGCGAGGGCGAGGACCCTCCATGAGTAGATCTCATGGGGATCAGTTTGCATCGCCTCATTGTGGACGATCTTCTTGAGGATGGAGACAACCATGCTGGGCGACTGTCCGTAGAGGTGCTGCCGCTAGAGATGGCGTACTGAATTGTCGACCGGGTAGGGGAAGGACGATCTGTCTTTCCTTGTCTGGACCTTGCGAGGGTGCAGGGTAGCAGAGGACCGATTTGGGTTGTTGGAGGGCGGTGGAGGACACGAGAGGAAAGACTCCCAAGATGGAGGGGAGGAGGTGTCCTTGATATATGATCTGAGACGCCTGCTGCCAGATGGGATGGGGAGCGATCTTTTGGGGGAACCTGGGGCATCTCTCCACATCTCAAATAGTCGGGCTTCGGACATAGTGTTGCATGGGCCTGAGGGAGCATCTGGCCAAACAAGGGCAACATGCCTGATCATCACCAAAGCCAGCCTCCTAGGCCCCCCCGTTCGTCAGCCATCGCCCTTCACCCCCCCCAGACTCGACCCCAGACAATCGAGCCGCAAACCGAGTAGACGGACGGTGAATTTTCCATGAGTATTTTCCACCATTCGGATCGCAGCATGGCGTCTCCCTGGCTCCTCCAACTGGGAGTGACTGGTGCGGCAGATGATCCCTACCACCCCTCCTCCGGCGCGATGTGCTTGGCATTTCGCGTCCTGCTGACGGGAAGACGCTGAAGGGGGGTGCCAAGACGATCAGCCTAGAGCACAGCACAACGGTATTGGTCGATGCGGGGGAGATCTTCCAGGGGGAGGAGGAAAGCCACACAGTCCGGGCCTGAGTAGCGCTTGTGTGTCGCCAACTCGGTCTCAGACGCAGACGTTGTCTTCTTCACAATGGGAAGCACAGGGCGAAAGAGGGCGATGGCTGCAAGCGTTAAACCCAGTGACTAGGAGAGCACGGAGCACATTGGTCTGGACAAATTTCAGGTGCCAGTCTGATGAGGATTGCAGCAGTCTTCTGTTAGCTTGCCTGCAGGGCCAAGGAAGACCAGACCAGACGAAAGGACAAGGGCATCGGAATAGGACCAGCAGCAGCAGCAGCAGCACAGCCGTACGCCAGTCATTTACCCGCGAGAAATGGGGAAAAGATCAAGCAGAGGCAAAGGCAGAACAAGGACTGGGGCAACGGAACAAACGAAAGACGAGGAGATAAGCTTAAAGACCATGGTAGCTGGGTGCAGCGGGGAACATGTGCGGAAGCTTAACAAAGAGCTTAATTCGCCTTGGATTGAGCTTGAATCATCTTGGAAGAGCTTAAGTGAACTTGGCCCTCCCCATGTGGCCCACTTGGTCCGACTACGCTGTGCCTCTGCTCTCAAGGTGCAGGGCGAGTGTGGGAGGCTTGAGATTTGCCATCCGCGGTACGCCGACTACTGCATCTGGTAAAGCCCACCGAGATTGAGACCACCCACCCCTGCACGGCCTGGGTGTCGTGGTTGGCCATGCAGTGCATCAATGGAGGGTCCCTCACACACCGACCACGTTGGTTTTGCCTGTAAGGTGGGAGTGGGGATCTTGCTGGCATCCTGAGTACATGGTACCACGTAGTTGCAGGCTGCCAAGGAACACGAGCATCAGAAGAAGGACTAGGTACATGGGGGCACACTGCATCACGAAGAATACCGAGAGACGGTTTGCGTTATGAATCTGTATTGCTGTCACGGCGTTTGTCATGGCTACGAGACACAAGAGGGTGATCGTTTAGCACTTTGGCTTGAGTGAAAGCTCGCCCGCCTACACGTCTGCTCAAGCCTCGGCTCAGTGGATATGTGGAGAAGTGGAGGAATGGAGGAGAGTGAGGAGGAGAGGAGGAGGGACTAACGATGAACAGCTGGAGAGGGGCCACGACGGGAGGATCGCGCCCGTCGAAAAGCGCAGGGATAAACGTGGTGAAAGCTAAGATTGACTTTTGGCACTGGCTGGACGATACCCACTGTCACACCCCCCTCATGAACCACCGCCCATCTTACAAGGGAACCCACTGATATGTGAGTGGTACACAAGTAAGTGTAGGTACAAAGTCGCCATCCCCAGCCCCCCGGCCCCCCCCTGACGCGCCCTGTCAGGCGGCGCGTGACAAACGTGATGACAGAGGAGCTCACGGCCAGGCGAAGTTGCAAAACCAACCCTCTCGCTACGCCTGTCTTCCCGATACGGCGTGGTGGCTTGGTCCTAAGCATGTCCCCGTTCGACGGAAAAACTCCCTGTCGACTGGCTGCACTTAGGCAAAGGACTTGGGGAGGCCACCCAAATCGGTGTTCGTTCAGCCACCACGTTGCCATTCCGTCCACTCGTCTCATCGGCATCAGGTTGCAGGTTACAGGTTCCAGACCATTGGTGACAGCTTACCCCCCCTCCAAACGAGGCGTCGCCAACGTGCCAGCCGTCGTGGGCATGGACCATTGTACATGACCTTTGGGGTGTGGAGGAAGGATGGGTCTGCTTGCCTGATGAGCCCGTCATGCATTTGTCCATTCCCAGGTGTCATTTCGCAGGCCTCACCATCGCGCGTCGTGTTCACGAGTTGACTGGTTTTGCGGGCATCCAGCTAGCCAGCCAGCCAAGCCAACCGAGCCTTGCCCCCCAAAGTTCTTCCACTACCTGTCCTCGTCCACGACGAGCTCGGCATGAATTCCTCCATGGCTGTCGAGAATGTGCCGTTGGCAGACCCCTCACCTTCCCGCAGTCGGCCATTTCAATCAATCGCGCCTTTTTCGGCCCTGCGCGACAGTCACTGCGCCTCTTGGCAATGTCCAATCGACTGACCTGCAAAGATTGCGCCAAGAAGAGGCTCACGACGATCCTCGAAAATGCTACCCACCAATGAATTCGGCCGGTGTCGACGTCGTGCCGTCCGTGGAGGAGGGGCCTCTCTCCGCCGGTCACCTGAGAAGCGCGGCTCGGGGTATACATGTGCAGATGGGGAGCCAGGTAGGTATTTCCGATTTGCGGCCTACTCGTCTCGATCCGGGGGTCCCTGGGGATCGTGGGCACGACGACGTGGTATTGTTCTTGTACAGTACACTAGAGGTAAGTACGATGGAGCCGCGACGGGGCGGGTGGGTGAGATATCGCCTTCGGACTGGACCAGAGCCCGGCGACACGACCTAATCTGCTGCATGTGTTCTGCGACTCAGGCTAAATCAAGACGAGAAAAACTCAAATGCGTGAGATGGAGTCACGGAAAACGATCATTTGGTGTCGGTTTCACGATGATTGATGGGGAGATTGGGGGGCTCGGAAAAGCAGCTCCGCATAAACGTCTGCCCAACCCCCCTGCCAGCATGGCAAAGGTGCGGAAAAGGTCACGTGGAGAGTGACAGGGCGTGTCCCAAGACGGTTCAGATCTCCTTCCATGGAACACTGAGAAGCAAGCCAACTGTTAACCTTGTTGCGATACGGCGCGGAGGTGAGCTAGTAAGCCCGACTGCCGGTGGCCTAGTTGCGCGCGTCGAGGCACCCAGTCGCGTATTGCGGATAGGAGCATTATGGGTTGATTTTCTCATTGCATGGACCACCATGTTGCGGATGCTACCTACTGCGGAGGGCTCTATGTTTCCCGAGATCCCACAGTTCGCAGCGTGATTTGCTCCCCTGCAAAGGACGATCTCGTCCAGCTGAGAACTGGCTCATCAGCCTATCTACCTACCTAGGTATCATACTTCAAGCGAGTACTCTACGAACGTGATGAGCACAACCTTGACATTTTGTGTGATGCAGACGCGGCAAACAAGATCATGGAACCACGGTGACTATGTTCCTGACCACCAGCCCCTTGTGGCTTGGGTGACTTGGCCGCCACAGATGCTCGAGCTCGAGCTGGCCAACGAAACGACGAGAAAGAGGGTGGAGCAGGCCACACTCACCCGTGACCGCCTCAACGTTGCGCTTCCCAAGGCGACAGCTTCTCTCTACATCCTCCCCGCTGGTCCATTTGAGCCATCACAAATTCGCTCGAGTGAGGGCTCGGCACATCTCATCGGCCGCATGTTCCATCCATGAGGACCATGCCACACTTGCCGGTGTGCTGAGACCATGCTCCATACACTCGACAACTGGCTGCTACCCTAATGATACCACGTAACGGCCAGACCAGCCAAGACGAACAGCCTTCCGTGAAACGACCACATCGCAGAACCAGGAATAGGTGTGTCAATTGCAAAAGACGCAAAGTCAAGGTTCCAAGTCCCGAGCCTTCCATGCCCGGATGCCGCCCGGCTGACGCAGCACGTATAGTGTGACGAGCAGAAACCCCCACCGGTCCCTGGGGTGAGGCATGGGCGCGCAACGCCATGAAGGTTGGCCTGGCCCACCATTTTGTGCTTCACCTCGCCATGGGCCTGGCTGGCTTTCATCTGGCCTACCTGAACTCGCACGACCACGACAGGCAAGCGCACTACTTGTCAGCCGCCAGATGCCACGTCTCGTCAGGCCTCGCCGAAGTCGCTCGAACCCTGCCAAACTGCGACGAGTCCAACTGCGGCGCCGTCTACCTGGCCTCTCTCCTCGTCAGCTACTGCAGCTATGCCGCCGGCCCCTCGAGTCCTAACGATCTCTTCGTTTACAGCGTCGGTAACGACACATCTCAGCACCGGCCTGCCCTCATCTCCGGTACCCGGCTCCTGCGTAAGTCGTATCGGCACGATTGCCTCTTTTCTGGGCTCATGGAGCCTTTTGGCCCTACGACCTACTTCTCCGTCGACCCGCGACCGACGTACTTATGCCACGGCTTTCCACGCATCGACTGGGTCCGCCCCTTTGAGGAGCTGCGCGAGCTGATCGGCTCGCTCGATGGCCCCAACTTTTCCGTCTACAACCAGGCCGTGGACGGTCTCGAGGTCGTCTACGACGCCACCTACGGACGTGGCAACGACACGTACGACGGCGACAAGTCCAACAAGATGGCTGTACCGCATGGAAGATAGCTTTCAGGCCTGTCTGCAGTGGAAGGATTCAGTGGCGCTCCTCATCATGGCACACTTTGTCCTACTCCTGAGGACGAAACCGTTCGGGTTTCTCGAGGGCTGGGAAGACCACCTGCTCGATCGCATCGCTGAGCTCACTAATGGCCAGTTTTCTTCGTGGCTGCCTTGGACTGAAGGAAGGCAACACCAGGGGCTGCCTTATGAGCCTATAGATATTTGACTACGGCTCTCTGCTTCTATAGTCTTTATATAATGTGGTATCGTTGCATAGCTTTGAGTATGCCGCCTGATGGCGACTTCCGGCAGCGTCGGACGTCCCATGCTTTCTGTCGTGACAGGTGCAGCAACGGCTTTCCGATCACACATGGCCTGCAGGCATTCCTAGGGATCTATTTTCAACAGGCTTGTTTAGGAGCCCGACTGCTTGTCATTTGCTAGGCGACTTTTGATTTTAGTGGGATACCAATCGCAAGGGCGAAATGCCAGATAGTGTGGTCAAACCCGCTGTTTGAGACGCATAGCATCAGGCCTTAACCCTGACCCTTTTATGTACCACTATCAACACATCCGAAGCGTGTCGTCGCCACCACAACTACAATTAAGATCGTCAATATACTGATTACATGCAGGTATATGTAAGTATACTTACTCGAAACCCAGGTGTTCTTTCACGGCATAGAGAGATGTTCAACGAAAACGAGACGCCACGTCCTACGAGAGAGCACCAATCGACGAGCTGGACCCCTCAGTTTGCGTCGACGGCCACGTTGAGTACACGGGACAAGCGAAACCATTCGCGACCGCCGGTTCTGCAGCTATGGCCAGAATGCTGGACGCGTTGCCACTACGGCAACACATAATCCTTACTAGGAACTCGGCAGCAACGCACAAGCAGCTGGTTGATAACACCATCAGTCAACACAGGCAGACATTCGGTGCATTCATGCGCATCCGGCGAGCTACGCAGCAGTGGGACACCAGTCACAATTCGCGGGAGTCAGAAAGCAGCCGGTTCAGGGGTCCACACCGCGCCGCATCAATCAACGCTCACTATCATGCGCCACATAGGCGGTCACAAATGAGCGACTCGCCCGCCTCAAGCCCCATGACCTCTTCCGGTCCTAGCGGTCCCAAACCCGTGCTTTGCACCAGCCCGGTGGAGCTACACATGGTTCGGCCCGGCCCCACCAGTCCGTCTCTCGACGTGCAGTGGACCCTGGCGGACGGGCTGAACGCTGCGGCCGCGACGCGGTCTTGAGTGCCGCAAAGAAACAGGTGACGGGCTCGCGTAGACGTCGCCTCAGATGTCCTGCTGAACAGAAGCGACCAGAAGTTCGAACACGGTGCGGTCTCATGCCGCTGCCGGTGTAATACGTTTGAGTCGCCGAAGCAAATCATGGTCGAGATGGCGCTCTATCTCGCTATCGCTCTCGAAGCACTCTCCGAGCCACAACAGAGGCAGTAGCAGCAGCAGCAGCAGCAGCAGCAGCAGCCCCCTTGAAGAGGCACCAATGCTGTTTCGCGCCGGCCGAAGGCGTTCTACACTCGGGCCCCCAATCCATTCGTCGGCTGCCTCGGACATCCCGGGCTTATTATTCCTTGAATGTCACCCTTCGGAACCGCAGTGTATCTTTCGGCAGCGTCGGCCTCGTATCCAGATAGATAGGCACTTTTATCTGGCTTGTCATTGCAGCTGTACCCTTGGCTATATTACTCTTGTCCATTGGACCTTAACCCAAGTGTAGACCAAACTGCAGAGAAATCGAGAATACTGTGCGCGCCGCATGTCCGGCGGTGCAGCGCCAGGGACCACATGGCCATACCCGCCATGCAAGGTTCAAAGTCACATTCAATGTAGGCAATTTAATTTAGGCAATTGTTTGAATTTAGTACTTTTCTGCCTTTTAACATAGACCGTGTCACGGTTCTGAGAACTGCATACACGCATTTGGTGAGGTACAACGGTGAAACAGCACCAAAGTAGCCTCTTAATCCCTGTCCCTTTAAACAGGCAACGCCTTGCTGCAGTCATGCAAATCGTTGAGATTGTAGGTGCCGATAAGGCTGAGGCGGATAAATCCGTAACAGTATGCCTATCACAGGGTGTCAATATTCGTTTGTCCCGGCGGCACCCTAATGAAATGATCAAGGGTATAAGACTCACGTTGTCCCAGCGGTCCTTGTCAGTAGCGAAGATCTGGAACCAGGTCTGGCCGACCTTGTCCTTGGCCAGGTTGATGTCGCTGGCGAACGAGAAGACGTTGCTCGGTGCCTTGCTCTGGTCCAGGGTCTGCACGTAGTACTTCTGGTCCCATTTGGTAGGCGTGCTGTCCTGGGGATCACCGGCGCGCTTGGGATCAACGACAAACTGTTGGCTGATCGTGTGGGAGCCGAGCAGCGAGGCGAGGCTCTGTTCGTCGAGGGACTTGGCCTTGAACTTCTGGATGAGCTGCTCCGCCGTGTCGAAGGGCGTGGGAACCAGGCCGGACGGGTTCGCGTCGTTCGTATCCTGACGTCCCATGAAGACCTTGCAGCTCGGGCCGCCGGGGCATGTGTGAACGGCGACGGAAGCACCAAACTGGATCAAGTCGGCCATGGTGATGCCGTACTTTTCGTACTTGTTGAACCATTGCTTCAACTTGCTCGTGATCTCTTGCATGCCCTTGTTCTCCACGCGTGCATTCTCGTCATTCGAGTTGACGATAGAGCCGTCGCAACCGCCCTTACCACGGCCCGCATGAGTGATGCAATCATGGAAGCCCAAACGGACCATCTGACGGGCGAAGCGGTTGCAAGAATCGTCAGGATTGAGAAAGGTGTCCCTCATTTCCTTGCCGATGTAGCTCCATACACAGCAGGTGTCCTTTTGGCATTTGTCTGAACCCAGGTCGGGAACCGAACCGTAATGTTCTGTGGTCTGCGGGTTGCCTTTGCGAGCCAGCAGATCCCTGATCTCTTGGCCGACAGATGTAAGAGAAGAGTCGGAAACCTTATGAAGGTCCGCGGCAATGTCATCGTTTTCAAGAGTGCTGTCATCAGCTTGGCGGCTCATGAGTTCGTTCACCAGATTGGTCATGCTGGGATGGGCGTAGATGGGCACCGCAAGAGCGGCGAAGACGTAAGCGAAACGCATGTTGGAGACAAGAAGACGTATGACTTTGGGGGCTTGGTATGAGTAAAGGACCCGTGATCGAATCGATGATGCGAGAGGGATGGTCTGTAAGTCGGTTTGAGCAGCAGTGATGCGGCTGCATTAATACTTTTTTCTTTTTTGGTCATGTCGTGACCTCCATGCCGTCTAATCATCAACCGCCGTGATTCCCTTCGAGGCAGATGACAATAGGAGAGTTTCACGTTCCACTAGCCTCGGTAATTAAGTTTAGCTTAACATGCCGACATCTGGAACCATCCGTTCGGCAGTGAGCCGTACTGTACGTACATTACAACGGAGTCTCTACGTACGTATGACGTTCAACGACATCAAGGTTTTAATGGACATATCAGGCGAGCGACAAGGACAGGCCAATGTCTATTGCACGGCCCAGTCGAATACAATTACTACTCTAAAATGATGAAGAAGAAACATACGGTTCTCAGTAAAGCAATGGATTGAAGATCACGCTAGTCACGACCCGTCTCTTCCAAGACCTCATGAGGCTATTGGAGAGGGCAATTCTATGCTGGTTTTCATATTTTTTTAATATTTTTTTAAAATATAATCGACACGCTACTAGTGCACGTGTACATGTATAGCTAGATAAAAGGAAGGCAATGTTTGAGAGGTAGAAGCTGTACCGTTCTTGAAAGAATCCCCGCAAAATTCAAGTCTCTGCCATAATACCTTACTGTACAAGTCCTCCCTTTTATTGATCACGCAAAGTATTATTGGTCTCTCATGAAAAGTATCCATCACTAGCTGCCGCAGCCACCTCCTTAATGACATTTCTAATTCTTTGCGAATGGTCGCAAGGCTGCCGAGTTGAATTTCGTCTCTGGCAAATCACACACTTGCAAAGTATATTTGGAAACAACACCATGCAAGATCCGCTTGCAGTCACACGTAGTATCTCGTAGGCTGAACCTTGCGATCCGAAATTCATCATGGCTCGCAATCGAACGACGCACGGAAGTGATGCACTCCTACAATTTTCTAATCCGACGCTGCCCATTGGTCATAGGTTGATATACCATGTGCAATCCCTCAATATTTGCATTCCGCGTGAGTATCTCCAGGTTATGGCAGATATAGTTATGCAGGCAGAAAGTAGCTGACACGGGAGTAACCACTGCTAATCGTTATTGCTACAAGTAATCTTTATCCGTCCTGGCCGGCTCTACGGGGTAGGCATGTATTATCGTTGCAAGTGACCGCCAGCCCAGATAGCGCCAGCGCATCGTCGATGGTATGGCAGGCTGCTAGATGACAAGTAGCCAAGATGGGGTTTTGCGACGTGGGATACACGTGCACGACTGCCTGCCAAATTCACATCTGTCTAGGTCGTCAGGGTGCGATAGCTATCATTGACCTAGTGATTGTGGACTTGTTTCGGATGCTCATCGTTACTGCTGTGTTCGTCGTTGACGCTGTGTTAACGGCCTGACTAGCTGCTCTTGCCCTTATCGAGGCATATGCAAATAGTAGAGCGTCGGAGAAGACAGCATTTTTTGCTCGGATTATCCCTGGAGCTATGTTGTAGCGAAGCGGCCCGGCCCAGCCATCATAGCCGTCATAGCCGTTACAAAGAGTGTACTGAGCATGGAAAAAGCCAAAGTCGTGGGGCGAACAAGGTACTCGGAAACTTTCCAGTAGGGCAGTTATACCATGTACCTCGCAGTGGCCAAAGTATGAATGTGACAGAGGGGTCGTGACCCCTGAACGAAGGTTTAAATATGGCATTGACGCTGGCTGAAGACCAGGTATGGGGTTCGTGTTCGGACTCCGGATATCTGCTGACCTTGCTCTGGCCGATAAGTGGTCAACACGAACGACAGTTTGTGTGTGGGTCCCAGCCCTGTAAGCCAAAAGGGGGGAGGGAGGGGAGCAGCATTGATCAAATCGAGACCCAAGACACCCATGTTGCGCTGTAAGGCAATCAGAACTACTAATAACAGTCCTTTTAAGCCCGGCTGATTATTGCGTGAGTGAACTACCGGCCGAATTCCCGGTGTCTTTCTCCTGGTTGAACACCCGTGAGCCGACGGAAGAGAGATATTATTAGTACAGCCTAAGGTAGGTACCAGATCCCACCAATGAGGCGCCGGCTCCCACAAGGCAGGTAGCTGACCAGTGAGCGGGCCAAGCGGGCTTCTGAATGTTTGCGGCATCCATGTGGTCTGAACACGGGCGGACCAAGCTCTCCACCAAGTAGGTACCTAGGTACGGTAACATCTCTAAAGTTTCAAGCGACAACACCTCAGGGCCTTCGTCTACTCATCCGCCATTCATTCCAACGTCACTAGCTGTTTCGTCATCTAGAGAAAGCCCCAAAGAAGCTATCCTCATCTGGTCGCATTGGCTTGAGCTCACATAATGTCTTGACTGCAGGTCCTCCCGAGTGTTGCACTCGTTCCAAGTGGTCTCACCGAGGTTACAATAACTACGTCCATCCGCGAGCTACATGTAGGCGACTCACACGTCATAGAAAGAAATAGCGCAAACCCAGTGCACTAACATGCCTCATCACCGGATTGCCGGTATCTCAGGCTGTATGAGCACACAATTCAGCATTTGCCTCCCCCCCCCGCCCCCCAAATTCAAGTGGCTTGTCCGCGGTTTTCAATTTTGAACTTGTCTATCCTCCCGGGACTCTACGCGCGCGGGGGAAGCCTTTGATGTCGCTCTTGTCAGCAAGGGCTATGTGTTTCTAGTGCCCGCGTTCGCGAGGCTCTTGTACAGCACCCCAACGCTCGTCAGGTGGGCAATGTGGTCAGACTGAGCAGAGATGATGCATACCAATCAGGATTGCTCAGTTCTGCGGTGCGAGCTTGGAAGCTTGCTAGAAGGGCGACAGTCAACCTCCCTCAGCTTGGCCGTGAGATGGACAGGTTCCGACACCGATTCACTTGGTCGAGCCTTGCCTTGAACTGCCCATCGCACTTTCGGATGCATGGAGGCGGTAAGTCCAAGCCTGCGATGCTGATATTGAGCTGTTTGAAATTTCATTCAATTTCTATTCAAGTCTACTAATTATCACGACCTGGCTTCCTCGCGAATGTCCAGTAGGCGGCTCAAGCTGACGCTGGAAAATTCATGAATCTCACAGTATTCCTTTGGCTGGGAGGCTTTGCCCAGCAGTATCTGGATCCATGATACCATGTCATCGATCGAAGTCTGAATCTCATTCTTGTTCAGGTTGAGCTTGTCGAACTCGCCACAAATCTTTTTCGAGTAGTCCAACTTGCTCGAGCCATTGGAGGAGAAAAAACTTCTCAATGTTGAGCTTGATGAGCTGAATAGCATGATTTCGGCCAAAGTCTCGACGGGCTGTGAAGAAAACGAAGAGATCAGTGGCATCCCGAAAGGCACCTACGAGGCCGATGGCGACAATGAGAAGGCCCGTTACATCCACCATGTCTGGAAGAGGCAGAATATAGTCTAGGATTGATTCGATGATGCGTCTCATGAGGGGGCCAACGAGAAAATTACTGCACCAGATGCCGCCAAGGACTTGGAACGATACCCTGCCTCGTGAAAACGCCTGATGAGATAATTGACGTCCTCGCCTACCTTCTTCTTCTTATCTTGAGAAAAGGCGCGTTGGATGAGGTCAGAAGGGGCCAATCACTCAGTGCTTCAGCCTCGTGGTACAAACTTACCTAAGGTACCTAACGTAAGGCATCCGACCTGAGTACCTAAGTAAGTTATGTAACACGGTGAAACCAGGCAGGGTAGTGGCATGCGTGGCTGAGATAGACAGGGCGTGGCTAATTAAGGGCGGAAGCATGGCGGTGTGTCTTCGCTAACAGCTTCTTATCAGTTTCGTCTAGCAAGCAACTAACTCTTCTCTTAAGACTTAATTCTCCGTTTTACTTTGGCCACTCTACCGTACTCCGACCCCCACGATTTCTGGGAAGTAATATACAAAGTACTCAATAGTCACTTTGAACAGGTATTTTCTTGATCCCCTAGCTATTGCCTTGGAAAATTGCCCCTCTGCTTTGAGAACCGCACATCATGGACGACGACATGATCAGTGAGAAAGTAGTAACGGCTCCGGCACCAACCACCTACCTACTAGAAGCACTGTAGGCAGACATCTTCATGAGGGTGATATCGGCGAGGGAATGCCAATAATACAAGCATACTAGCTGCCAGCGAAACTACAGGCAGCTCATCGTTTACCTGGTAATGAGTATCAAACCTGGCTCCAGTCACTCAGGAGAGCCACTTCACACAAAGTGGGCTCAGACTTACTATCTTGTCTCCAAAAAACAATTCAACACCAACGTTAGTGCAGGATGTATGGAAACGTATGCTCCCACTACGGCAATCTGCATTTGACTTGTTATTTGAGGCATATGGATGAGAAGTAGGAGCGCAGAACAATGGCCGCGCCCCTTTTGCGGAATATCTCCTGGAATAATGGTAAACATTCAAGGTCGAGCAGGCTACATCTCTCTCAAGGCGCATTCAAAACACCCTCAGATGAAACAAGAAGAAGATGAAAGAAGAAGTAAGAGATGATCTGCTCGAGGGATATAGGATGTGCCTGATTGCAACGTCACCTTTCGACACTACTGGCAGGTAAAGTCCACCAGCATCAGTGAGCAAGCTCCCCGCGGCCTCAATGCCACGGTGACATGGTTGAGATGTCCGAGCCAAAATTTCGGAGGAACAATCATACGTTTAACTCACGGTGTGGTTGGAGCAGACCAGGAGGGGTAAATGCCTAACCATCGAGAAAATTCTATGCATGTTTAGACGCGGGTAGATCAACGGGAATGGCAAGGTTGTATCTATCACATGGCACTTGCTCGCCCTGGGTACGAGTGAGTTTGTGAAGCAATCTTCTGTGCAGATGGATCCAACTTGGGTTCAAGGGACCATTCAGCTTTACAAACCTTCCAATGACAGTATCGCGAAGAGAGGGTTTGCGAAGTCTCCGTTTGGTCAGATCCAATCTCCGGGCAGGGCACGTGTCACTGTCCCATGCAAGGGGCACTAGACCTTGAGTGCCCAGTTCTGCCTCGGTCGCCCCTCAGTCAAGGTTATACTTTGTCCCTAGAAGACGAATCACGCATTTATAGTTAACGTGCGCATCAGAAATGCGATGCACCTCCTACAACGTTGCACGTTGGCCATGTCTTGCTCGTTGGTGGCCCAAGCTGGCTGTCACGCCACCAAGAACCAATTCCGTGCGCTCGCAAAGACATCCGTGATGCGACCTTACCGTTCAGATTACCGACGAACCATGGCAAGCGAGATATGGCTGCATTTCCTACCGTCGTATGGCGTTTTGGTTGGTTCTCCAGACAATCGACCTTCCCAATACGGACGGGCGGCCAGGTCCCGAACTACCCATGACAGCACATGAGTGTGACCAAATGTCAGGACCCTGCGGAGCCGTCCAGGGCCTGCCAAGCCAGGGGGCTGGCCAGGGGCTAAGGGTCACGAGAGAACGTATATATATAGGCTGCGGAGGGCCCCCCAAAGCTGCGCAGGGCCAGAATTCAGATGTATTCCTATCCCATACCTATATTCTAACTACCTGCGGACCCTGTGGAAGACCCCTTCACTCTGTTCTAAACAACGCTTTGACACCAAACAAGACGGGAAAAATGCTAGTCTGTTCAAAAACCAGCCACACTGAACGATTCCCGATTTCCGAGGGGTCTTCGTCAAAGTCTAGACTTCACATGGAGCATCTCCCAAGCCCTTCGAAAGGTGGTATTCGGCTGTGTTTCGGTGTCTCCTCTCACGAAGGGTTGCCAGGCTCCGTGCTTCAGCGACAACAGCGTTCAATACCAAGTGATGTGATGGATATGTGGAACCTGGTCCCATGCTGGGGAGCCCATGGGATTTGCGTGCCACTTGCTGTCGAACACCTGCATTAGCTCCGCGCTTGTCACTCAAGGTCATAAACGATAAGAAGATGTGACCTGTCCAATGGAGGAAAGATCGACTTCGGCAGGGCAATTGATCATATGCAAACTGGGACATGTCGCAGCAATGGAACGTCTCGCCGGTTTAATTGAACCTCATGAGACTTCTCGCCTTTCATATTATGCTGAGACTGGAAAGAAGAATATTCGTCACCGTAACGTTTCTCTGTTCGTAGCTGTCTTGGCGTGTGGCAATCTACTTGGATCCATTGTGATGTTGCTTTAGTTTCAGGATCAGACCTCACACTGCTTCCATGAGAGACTACTTAAAGCTTCAGATTGCTTGAGTCCAATGAATATCAGAAAAGCATCAAAGTAGCTTCCGATCTCCTAAGACGGTTTACCCCCCTTGCTGAATCAAACACTTGCAACTTGCATCATGTTCTTCCTTCGTTCTCTTGTGAGTCTGGCGCATGCAGCTGTCATTGCCGAAGCTTCGCCAGTTGCTGCCGTAATTTCGAGGGCTGCGAACGGCTATCAAAACGCTGTGTATTTCCCCAATTGGTATACATTCCGCTTGAGCTTATTGGAGATTTATTATAGCGGCAAAACTAAGCATGGGATTAGGGCGATATACGGACGGAACTACCAGCCTCAGAATATTCCGGCTTCGCAGGTTACGCAGGTTCTCTACGCATTCTTAAATCTCCGCGCCTCAGGAGAGGTGTAAGCGTTGCATGCGGTTTTGTATGTATTTTGTACTCACGCCTGCCCAGGATCTCCGGGGACGCATACTCGGATTTGGACAAGAGATACCCAACCGACTGTGAGTAGTTCTTCTCAAGCGCGGGGCGAGTTTGTCTCTCTGATATGGCATACTTAGCTTGGAACGATGTCGGCACCAACGCATACGGTTGTGTGAAGCAACTGTTTAATTTCAAGAAGTCAAACCGCCGGATGAAAACTCTGCTAAGGATTGGAGGTTGGACTTGGTCTACCAATTTCCCGGCGGCAGCGAGTACAGAGGCAGGCAGGAAGCTTTTCGCCAAGTCCTCGGTCACATTCATGAAGGACTGGGGCTTTTACGGTATCGATATTGACTGGGAGTATCCCGCCGATGCCACTCAGGCTGCAAACTTCATCCTGCTGCTCCAAACCGTACGAGACGAGCTGGACGCCTATGCTGCCAAACACGCCCCTGATTACCGTTTTTTATTAAGGATCGCTGCCCCGGCTGGGCCCCAGCACTACAAGATTCTGGACCTTCGAAGCATTTCAGCCGTGGTTGACAAGATTTATCTCATGGCCTATGACTATGCCGGGTCCTGGGATTCCAATGCTGGACACCAGGCCAATCTCTACCCGAACCCAGGCAACCCTGCTGCGACTCCGTTCTCCACCAACGCCGCGCTGACAGACTATCTCGCGGCCGGTGTTCCAAGCTCAAAGATAGTCATGGGGATGCCAATCTACGGCAGGGCTTTTGAGAATACCGATGGCCTCGGCCGCCCCTTCTCCGGCATCGGACAAGGATCTTGGGAGAACGGCGTTTGGGACTACAAAGACCTTCCCCGGCCGGGAGCCACTGAGCTATACGCCGACGTCGCTCAGGCTTCATACAGCTACGACAACAAGAGCCGAAAGCTCGTCTCGTACGACACTGTCGACGTCATCAAGAACAAAGTATCGTACCTGAAGCAAAAGGGACTTGGCGGCTCGATGTTTTGGGAGGCAAGCGGTGACAGGGTCGGTGAAGGTAGCTTGATTTCCGCCAGTTTCCAGTCGCTGGGAGGAGCAGACGGACAAGAGTCGATCAACAACATGCTGAGCTACCCTGACAGCAAGTACGACAACATTCGCGCTGGTCTTTCGTAGGGCCTGGATTGCCTCATGTTTATCTGAACAATTTCTGTGGGCAGAGTTTCTTCAGCAATTCCGCTCGTTCTTACGACTCTCATTCCTCTTCTTGTCTTCTTTTCTCCCCTTGCTCTATTTCTTCTCTCTCAGTATTGACAGTCGCTTCTTTTACGTCGCAGCAGTCAAAGTTGAAACCCGGGTGTGGAAGTGTCAGGACGTCATTCGAGATACTCACAATGCACATTGAACGCGCCACAAGGCATCCATGTCCAATCGGATCCTCGTTATTGCACTGCCTGATCTGAGTCCCCGGACAGGAATCAGCTCGCCAGCTAGAAGGCTTCTGTGAGCCACTGGTCTCGGGCAATGAGTAATCAACTCGCAGTGCTTGGCAGCGCTAATGCATGAATCATCGCATATCATCTCAGGGGGGTTGAACTTCTGGAGATCTACCAATGAGGCCCAAGACATTATCTCAAATGCGTGGCCGGGTATCCATCTATCTGTTCTCGTACGCTCTCTATCTTGCATACTACATCCATACATCACGTATGCAGTCATTTGATATGTCTCGTAGCAGGCGTTCATCGACAACTGAGTGCATAGCATCGCTGCAGCGCAGCATGAGTATAAGTTAAGCTTACGCCTGCTCCCTTGTAATGCGTACATGACTGCAGTACTCTCAAGAAGCAAATGATAATCTACCCCGGTATCCTTTAGAATGGGGAGAAACACTTGGCTTTTCCTTCTCGCGTCCGTCGCTTCAGCCCTCCCGACAGATTGCGCGACAAATGCTCCTGTAGTCGATCTCGCCTACAGTCGGCACCAGGCAACTTACAACGTGAGTGCAAGCCGACAACAGACCAGTCATACATCCCGGTGCTATAAAGGCATTCTTTTTACTGACATCATCTTCTGTTTGCTCAGAACATCACCAGACTCTTTACCTTTTCCAACATCAAATATGCCGAAGCGCCGCGCTTTAAAGGGCCGGAAGAGGTCACCGTCATTGACCGCCGCATAAACAATGGATCCGTCGCCACAATGTGTCCCGCTGCTGGTCCTGTATGGTTTGGACTCTCAGCCCAATACGGCGCCGGCTCTCTGTCACTCGAGGAGCTGCGCGCTGCGTACGCAGAGCTCCGCGAAATGGACCCCGGGAACGTCTCATCAGATCCCGAGAAATTTATCACCAATCCCGGGGCGACGACGACGGAAGACTGCCTCTTGCTTGACGTGACAGTTCCGAAGAGTATCTGGCAAAGAACTCTAGGTGGCCAAGAAGGGGCCGGCGGTAAGTCAGACTCTGTCCATTTCCGAACCTGGAAGCTGACGTGACGAAATAGCTCCGGTAATGGTCTGGATTGTCGGGGGCGGATATACCGTTGGTCACAAGAACGACGCCGGAAACCCTGCAGGTCTCATTAAAAGGTCTCAAGAGGACGGCTCGGACGGCGTGATTCATGTCAGCATCAACTACCGTCTCGGCCTCTTCGGGTGGTCATCCGGTCGTTCATACCAGGAACAGGGCGGTGTCTCCAACATTGGGCTTCGAGACCAGCGCGCAGCGCTCAAATGGGTGCAGAAGCACATTCACCTGTTTGGTGGGGATCCTGATCAAGTGACCATCTATGGCGAATCGGCCGGCGGAGGTTCCGTCATGCACCAGATCACGGCATACGGGGCGACGGGTGGTGCGCCTTTCAGACGAGCCATTCCGCAGTCCCCTGGTTTCGAGCCACTTCCGAGCACCAGCCAGCAAGATTCTCGGTTCGACAGTGTCCTACGATGGGCTTCGTATTTCAGCAGGACCAACATCACCACCCTTGCCGAGCTGTTGGAAGTTCCATTCGATGTGCTGTGGAAGGTCAACGAGATCACCATCGCAACAGCCCACTGGGGCGACTTTGGATGGGGCCCCGCAGTTGACGGTGACTTTGTCCCTGACCTGGCCGGAAGACTCCTTGACGAGGGCAAGTATGACGCTTCCGTAGAAGTCTTCCACGGCGTCAATTCGAATGAGGGCTTCATCTTCACCTCGCCTCTTATAACCAATGACGACGAATACACTACGGATCTGCTTGGGCCGTTGTTGCCCGATGCCAGCGCTGGCACTCTTCACGAGATCAAGACAAGGATTTACCCAGAGATATACGACGGTATTTATCCCTGGACCTCGCAGTTCGGGCGCTCCGAAGCCACGCGCGGCGATTCGTGGTTCAGCTGCAACAACAGGTACATCAGTAGGGCCTTTACCGAAACTGTTCGGGGCTATCTGTTCGATATCAGTGCCGGACACCATGGGACCGACATTGCCTATACTTTTTTTAACGAAGGCGCGGATGGAATCGACCCTGTCGTGGCGACAAGACTCCAGCTCTACCTAACGTCTTTCGCGAAGACGGGGGACCCGAACACGAAGGGTCAGCCATTCATTCCTCCGTACGGAGACAATGCGACAATCCTGTCTCTGACTAATGGGACCGCCGTGCGCGATATCGGGGACAACGAGAGGTGTATATGGTGGCAGAAGGCATTGTATAGGTAGCGCGCGGCCGGCTTCCAGCCAGGCTGTCAGACTGTGGTATTATGTGTCATTCAGGCTCAAAAGTCTCGTGCCGTTATAGATGGTTGTCTCTTGAAGAATCAGTCGTGTTTGATTCGCGACCCATCTCGTGCAAGACGTCCATGAACATGTGGTGGTCATCCGCGGTGTCGCCAGATCCACTATTCAGGTACGCCTCGAAACCACCCTCCTCATAAAATGCACCTATCCAGCTCTGTATCATTTCCGCATCATCGCCGTTGTAGGATGGCTCATGCGCAGCCATGAACTCATTCCCGGGTATGCGCTCGCCGTGTTGTGTAGCGTTCGCGTCTTCTGTTGCGTGTGGGAGAGCGGTGGATGCCCCGCCCGTGGCCGCGCTCAGCCGAGCCTGTACAAGCCGCGAGACGCTTGACCAATATCGCCTTGGAGGACTCCATGACTGCGAGAGCTCCTTGAGAGTTTTAAGATAGTTTTCGAGCGACAACTTGCCCCTCTTGTTTGCCTGGTCATCGGCCAGAGTGTGAATCTGCAGCGTCACGAGCGCGGCCTGGAGGATGCTGTGGTTCGCGGTAGGCGGGCATTTTCGGAAGCTACCAAAAACCTTGCGATACTTGGCTCCAAGAACGCAGATTTCTCTGGCAGCTTCGTCGCAGATGACTTTCGCTTTCAAATGCATTGCTTCGCGCTCTTGGTCCGACAGTTGAGGCGACGGAGACGAGGTGTTGGCTTGGAAGTTGTCAGTGGTGGGATTGGTACTGTCGAGGGCTTTCAAGAAAGGTTTGGCAAGGAGGATGACGGAAGTGTGGTAGAGCATCCCGAGCATGTATGCTGCCGGGTAGTTATTGTTGCCGGTGCGTTCGACCTTGAGCTCAGCCGGTAGAGCGTAGTACCATGTTCTCATTGCCAAACGGGAACAGTCGAAGAATGCGATTCGTTTCGGTTGTTGGTTCGACCTTCTTGGCGAGTACCTGTTTTCATTCATCAGCAGGTCGTGGAGAGCTGGCTGCGGCAAGTCAAAGATTGGGGGCGTACAGGTGCAGCAAGACTTTCTCCAGCATCTGCGACAATGTACTGAGAGCTCGTAGCAAAGGAGTATGAGATTTGAAGGCTGGCTCTTTGAGGTTTGGTAGGGAAGTCTCCAATTCTGGCCCGGAGGGGTAGTTCACACAGGCTTGAGAGTCCTGCATCATGTCGTTCAGCGCAGGGTTCTGTACGCCAGTGAAGGCATGCGACCTACCAGCATGGTGCAAACACGTCCCGTATATATGGCGGACTGCTTATCCAAACAATAAAGCGCCCAGTATAGTTGTCTCCGGCAATGTGCATCCTCATCTGACATGATTTGTGAACCCGTCAGTGTGATCGGGTCGATGTTGAGACCCATGTCGAGAGCGAGGCGGTTGGCCATGCCTTGGTGCAGATAGCCACAGGCATCTCTCCCCATGGCCTGGTGTGGTATTAGAAAAACTGTGCTCAGCGCAATGTTTGTGCGAACAACCTACAGCGTAAAGCACCCCCATGATTGCTAATGATTGGACCGTGGCCATCCGAGGGTGGTGCAGTTCTTTCTGGATCAACTTTTCAGCCACCTCCAGGTAGGGTTGACCAGCCGTGTTCCCGTCCGCCGGATCCGAGCGAACATCAATCCGATCCGAGTACCGAGACCCCATAGCGAGCACAGAGTTCAAGAGTAAGAGGCTAAAGCACTTGGTGTTGTGCTTCATGGCGTAACGAAACCGGCCCTCGTTCAGAATGTTGTGCCAGGGGTTGTCCCACGCAAAATAAAGATCGACCAGGTGGGACTGAAGCTCATCAGACGTCAAGGTCTCTGGCGTCGGCGCTGCAGGGGAACGGCTGGTGAGTGATGGTGGGGTAATGCTGGGGGACGGTTGCACTGGCAGGTAAAGATCCTGAAACTGCATGAGAGAGTCGTCGACGATGTAGGCGTTCATCATTGAGATATCCCTGACGAACGGCTTTGCTGGTGTCTTGACGAGTTGTTCTGGCTCGTCTGTGCTCGTGTTAGTGTCGTTACGCATGAACATGACGGCTGGCCATACCCTGAGCGACGGGCAGCTCGAGGCGCCCGCTTGTCGGGCCAAAGTAACTGGCTTCAGCATCACAGTTGATGTCCCCCGAGTCGTCGAGGATGAGTGCGCCCTCAAATTCATAACACAGCTTATCGAACTCAGAAGACGAGATGCCAGCCGACACCGAAGACGACATGGTGGGCATATCGCTACCATGCCCATTACGGGACGACTGCGCCATGAGGTGGGCCACTGACGCGTCGAGGTCGATCGAATGAAGCCATAGCACTTGCTCCAACAGGTGAATGCGCGACTGGAGGAGCCGGACGTAGGATTTGGGCGCTGTTCCGCGGTGGTCCTCGTCAACTGCGTAGGCACACTCGATACCTCGGCGTTGGCATCGAGTGCAAGCCGGTTTTTCTCCACCGCACTGGGGGAACGTGTCAGCCGCTGGGTTGGGAGGCTACAGGATCAATGACACAACCTTGGCTCGCCGACGACGACACTCTTGGCAGGCTTTGGTGGTGTACTTGCGTGCGCCAGGGGCCCTGCCTTTGCTTGAGGCTCGATCCGGTGCCGAATGCTGCGCGGGGCCCGGAGATGGTGGAGTGGGTATCGGTTGATCCGGCATCTTTCCCGGAGGTCTGCCAGGGGGGACGACACGCCAGCGCAGTGTGCTCAGCTTTGACAGGTAGAAGCTCTCTGGTGTCTCAACGAAGAGTATTCTAGTCGGCTGGCGATCCGGAAGAATGCCAGATCGTGGTGAAGAAGCTGTCAGCTACAGAGGAAGAACAGCCTTACGTCAGTTGGCATCGCAGCGCTTCGCCGACGTGATTGGAGCTTAACAGTGGGGTTGCAGGAATTCACATTCCGTGCTGTGATTACTAATCAGCCCTACCATATGAGCTCGAGATGCGGTTCTTCATGTCCTCAATGGGGAATGGACCTCGTGTCCACGAAGGCTCATGACGGGGAAAATAGCAAAAACACACGGAACATGGACTACACAACAGGCACGTCAACCTCAAGATCGACAGTGGTGGAACATGATCTCATTATGCCTGAACGGCACCTACTGATACAGCAATCCCAGATTTGGGAGCGTACAAAAGCCGTAGCTGATGCACATGCATGGCGGTCTAGCCAGTCTGTCGCGGACGCGCCATTGTCCAGCCCCCCGGACGCCTAATGAAACCTTGACGCCGATGTGAGAGAAATGCAGAAATCCAAACACGGACAAAAAGAAGAACGAGAAGAACAAGAAGAAGAGATGATCATCGCCAGCCAACACTAGCCCTACCAGCGCTGACATCGCGTCCCCTCGTGGCGGCACCACCCATGGCGCCCAAACCACCAATAGTGATGCGCCGGGTCTTGCCTGCCTCGAGGCTCTGCGCCCGGGCGCCCGGGCTGCTGCCCTCGACACCGGACAGCTTGACGCTGCTGCCAAAGTTCATGCGGCGCGCTTGGCCCTGGGTGAATGCACCCCGAAAGTCGGGTGGGGAACACGCGATGGGCGGCGAGCGCCGTCGCTCTGCTGTGCTGTTTCGGCGGTGCCGAGAGATACCGTTCGTCGAACTGGCGAGGGGCCCGGAGTAGCTAAGCGAGGCCCGGTGGCCGGCCCTTTCGGGGAGAGGGCCAATGGAAGAGATGCGTCGCGCAGACGTGGTCGTGGAGCCGGACATGGAGGACACCCTACGTCCTCCCGCCTTTTTGGCAGAGTGGAGGGCGTTCCGGAGTTTTTGGTGGTCAATCTTGGACGAGTCGGAGTCAGAGGAGTGGCCAGAGGCGATGGAGGGGGGGTTGTTTTCGTCGCCGAGAAATGAACACCGAGGCGGACTGAGCCGCGCTATCTTGGAGCCGAAGGACGAGGGTGACAGGTTGGAAGACCGCGACACGTCCAGCGACCTAAGAGGGCCGAGCTTGTCTCCGTTGTCAGACGACGATGGGGAGGGGGCGAGCTTCACCGAGAAGGTCGGCGTGGGCAGGCTCGGAGAGCCGCTGCCGATGGACGAGACCCGCGCGCTGCCCTTGGACAGGAATCCGGCCTGGAACCTGTTAGGCTTGGCCGGCACGAGAGTAGACGTCTCGGGAAGCTCGAGAGACGGGCTCGAGTCCGAGGCTGGCTCAGGCTCCTCCTCGGTGGTTTCCAAGTAGACTGGCAGAGTGGGCATGGCCGGCAGGGACGACATGGCTGGCATGGGTGGCAGAGGAAGAGCCTTGTCGGGCGAGTTCTGTTCCGGAGTCGATTCGTACTTCTTGGGTGTCTTGTCAAAGTCGGCCAGAGTTCCGTCCTCTGACTCGTCATCCCTCCACCGAACCGACCGCTGCGAAGCCGCCTTCTTCTTCACAGGCGTGAACGAAACGCCCTTCCGAGCGTTGATGGGCTTGCGCCTGCGGGGCGAGGTCTTCATCGGCGAAGCAGCAATCGGCTGTGTGAGCACCGGCGCGTCGGCCACGGGCAGGAGAGGCGCGGCAATGGGCTGGATGTTGCCGACTGCAGCGGCCTTCTTTCGCTTTGGTGTGCCTCGCTTGCTGGGGGAAAACTTCTCGACGGGTATGCAAGAGCCGTCGGGCTTGACGACGTGGGATGCAGCGGTGTAACCGACCTCGAGCAAACGGTTGATGATGGACTTGGCATGCGAGACAGCGTCCTCCTCCTTCATCGCCAGCGTCTCGGATAGGGATGCCAGCATGTCAAACTGCGCAGTCAGAAGCACCTGCACCATGGAGGCGTCGGCCGTCTTGTCAAAGTCCAACACGTCACGGTACGACTCGCGACCGAAGCTCGCCTTGAGGACCTCGACCTCACGCGACAGGTTCGCCACCTCGCCGCAGTCGGCGGCGTCATCCCCGGGCAGTTGCTGGATGCTGTGGTGAAGGGCTGTGTCGAGAGCGCGCTCCCAGTTGAACTTGTCGAGCTTTTGGATCATGTGGTGCCTGCTGTGTTCGAGCTCAGACAGGATACCGCTGGCCGTCTTGCGGATGGAGACGAGGTTAGAAGGCATCATGTCCTCGTCGCCACGGGCATCGCAGATGGCATCGAACGATGCGAGCCAGCTTGAGAGCAGGCCGATGCGACGCTCGAAGCTCCTGAGCTTCTTCATGTTGTTTAGCTTTTCCTGTCGCTCGCCGGCAGAGTTGTCGTAGGCGACGCGGATGCGCTGGATGCCCTCGCGGGCGATGGCGTCTCGGCGATCTTGCTGCTTGCGGAACTTGGCGAACGAGGCTTGTTCGGCGTCCTTCTGTTGCGCCTTGAGCTCGTTGATGAGGGCCATCTGCTCGTCGATCTTGACCAGGAAATCCTTGACGTGGCGGTTGACATTGAACACATTGCGCGTGACCTTGGTCTGGATATTTTTGGCGCGGTTGGCGTAGCGTAGCGTGTTTTGC
>NW_009276944.1:799243-802405 GCF_000150675.1 Verticillium dahliae VdLs.17
GGGCTGACGCATACAATCATGACCGTCTGCAGTTTCCGCCGAGGGAGAACTTCAGCAGACGCGTCAGCTTGCTGTTGCGGTAGGGGACGTGGTTCTTCTTCCGGGGATCGCAGAGAGCATTGATGCAGCTTCCGAGCGCGAGCAGCGACTTGTTGATGTTGGCGCCCTCGAGCAGGCGCTCGCCGCGGTTCTTGGTGGCACTCGCACGCTCGCTGCCAGCCAGATCGATGATGCTGAGGGTGGCCATGGTATGCGGCTCGTTGACATCGGCGTTGCGATCTTTTTGGGCAACGTTGATCTGAAGGACAGCGTGGGAGCGGGACGAGGTGGCGTTGGCCTCGGTCGGCGAGACGGTGCGGAACTCGTTACCCCTGACAATCATGTCCATAACCTCCTGCACATCCTTGGGGCGATGGCTCGTCAGGCCAGCGACAGAAACGGCCTGGTTCGAGTCCTCTCGCAGCATCAATCCCTGCTTGCTGCCACCGGGGACGAGCAGGTCGCGAATCGTCTCGTTGTAGATTTCGAGGTAGGAGAGGGTGACCTCGGTCGTCTTTTCTTGGCTGCGGTCGGCGATCTTCTCGAAGAGCTCCTGCATGGTCAGGAAGATGATGCCAGGGTGCTGCGAGGTGCCGGTGATGGTGTGCGTCTTGCCGCAGCCGGTTGCGCCGTATGCGAAAACGGTGGCGTTGTAGCCGTCGAGAACGCTGTCGAGCAGAGTCCGTGTCGTCGCTTCGTACACATCGTTTTGCGTAGCATTGTCGTCGAAGATTCTGTCAAAGGCGAAGACTTGGTCCTTGACCTTTTTGCCGTTGGGCACGACGGATCTCGAGAACCTCTGGACGGGGTTATCTTCGGGAGGATCGAATACTCTGAGAAGGTTGTCAGCTGTTGTGATTCGACGGAACAATCGTGAGATGGCCACGCACAGGCATCGGTCATCGACGACCTTGATCACAGGTCGGATGCCCCTCGTGTTGAGCTTGGGTGTTGGGGCAGCGGCCAGCGAGCCGTCGCCGAGAAAGAGGGTGCCTTCATCGGTGCGCGTCCTGGCAGAGTCAGCATGTTGTGTCGGTTTCATCACTGTATTCGGGGAGACCTACAGTTGCGCCGCTTCACGAATGGTGAAAGGTCGCACTCGGACTGTAGAGTTCACGAGGTCAGCGCATGGCTTGGGGGGGTGTGGTGAGGGAATGTACGGACCTGTGACATTGATGGACGAGGCACCAGGATCGACGACCATCTTGTCCCGCGGTGATGCTGTGCTTCGTGGGATTTGCAGTTCGAGTCCTTAGGATCTGGTCGTCGCTCGGACTTGTCTCTCGTGTTTGGGGAGTTCGAGTCCTGCGACGGCCAAGAGGGGAAGCGGCGGATAGTCGGAGGTGTTGATCAAAAACAAAAAGAGGTCGCAATGTGCAAATATGTACTCATGAGAAGGATGCTGCTTCTCGCGCCTGAAAGCAATGGGGTCGAGGCGGGGGAAAAAAAGAAAACAGACGTGTTGCTTGCTATGCCTTCCTTACCTGGGGCTGGAGCTGGGGCTGTCAAGTTGAAGATGGGGGTTTGAGTGACGAGGTGGAGGTGCTCTGATGTTTTGGCTCGAAAGCTCGCTCTCACGCTCTCACGCCAAGCGGGTATCTCACTCGTCAGTGCTGCTGCGTGCTGCAGGGCAAACGCCCGACGTTTGTTTTGGGCAGGGGTGGCCGGGGGTTGTTAGTGCTGTCGTCCCTGGCAACCGGGACTCAATTTAGCGCCTTGGCCTTGGTGAGGTCCGTCGACCACGTGATCGTTACCCATGTGCCCAGGTACCTAGGTACCTAGGTACCTTCCTAAGGTAAGGTACCTTGCCTTACCCACAATCGAGATACCTAGGTCACTACCACCAGCAACATCACCACCTCCATCATGGCATGCCGGTCCAGCATTCATCACTGCGCTTTGACATCATACAGCAATCCATCATGTTCAGTCCTAGATCATCATCTTAACCAAGGCATACTCATGACCTTCAACGAACTATCGGGGCCAGGCATCAGAACCAGTGCATCCCGACCCAATGTGTCTACAAAACATTGAATTGCTTCACTCGTCATATACATCATGCAAACTCGTCACACCCATCACATCGTCAATGCGGCCGCCAGAACCACCATTAGCGCACTCGTGAAGCCTCCCACCGCCAAGCCGCCAGCACCGTTCGACGCCTCGTTCGACCCATCAGCCTCCTCAGACTCGCCTCCTCCGGGCAACGACGTCCGGTTGTGGTCCACGCCGCCGACAATGCCCGGCGTCGTCGCAAAGGACGTGCCGTTGTAGGACCCCCTCTCGTCCCTGCCGACGAGGAAGCTCTCCGGCGGCCCGAGGTACGAATCGCGCACGCCGCCGAGGTCAATGACAATCTTCTGCACCACAATGTTCGGCAGCAGCGCCCAGATGCGCAGCGTGTAGGCGCCCTCCTGCGTCACGTTGAACGACGATGTCGTGTAGTTGCCCTGCAGGCCCCAGACGGCGTTGGCCACGGCCTGGCCCCAGCCGTCGGGCATGTTGGACCCGACGTTGGGCCCGATCGGCGTCACCACCGTCGGCTCCGGCTGCTCGTCGCCCGCCGGGAAGAGCGCGATCGCGTACTGCAGCGGGTTGTTGTCGCCGAGGTAGTTGGCGCCCGGCGACATGTACACCGTCACGTTGGCCGCCGAGTGGTTCGTGAAGAGGTACACGCTGTACTCGAGCGCCGGGCCCTCGCCCACCTCGAGCTTCTCCGAGTCGAGCGGGTAGAGCCCGACACCCGCCAGCGTGCGCCCGTAGTTCCGGAGCGTGTGGTACGCTGGCGCCGTCTCGTTGCTGTCCTGGCGCCTGCTGACGCTCGTCGAGTTGGAACCCGTGCTGTTCGACGGTGACGATGACGACGATCCGCTTGTGCCTCAAGGATGGAGGGGGGTAGTAGAGGGAGAGAGATAGATATGTGGGCGTTGTGAAGCGGAGAAAGATGACGAAGAAAAATGAGTAGAGAGGTGTAGCAAGTCGCGCGTGTATGAATAAGCGAAGTGAAGCGTTAGGCAGGACGTCGGGAGGCGTGTAGAGGGGTAGGATGGAGGCGATAGTCAGTATCCCTGTGAACGTGAGAAGTTAGGTACTGCAGTAGTATATGGAAGCAGAGATACT
>NW_009276944.1:802736-811883 GCF_000150675.1 Verticillium dahliae VdLs.17
AATGCCAGTAGCCGTTGTAGCCCAAATGGGGTTCTGCATGCGATCAATCATCGAATCAAACATTCGTAGCCAAGCGAGAACACGAGAAGAGAAGACAAACACGGCATACCGTACGATCAAGCATGTGTGCCCACTTGCCGTCAAGCACTTCGTTCCAGCGCTGCGTTCAGGTTTGAATCGTCGTACATCAGAGCGACCGACTCGCGAATGACATCGTTGGCCGAGTTGCGCTTCTGTCCGGCGTAGAGCTGGTTCTTGGCGCCGTTGATCTGGATCTTGTACACAATCTCGGCGCCGAGCACGGGGTGCAGCAGCATCTGGAAAAAGGCGGGCTGGTACGCCTCGTCGAGCTCGTCGTAGACGGCCTGCGTGTCCTCGCGCAGGGCCGCCCACTGCTCCAGCACGGCCTCGGCCTCGTGGTAGTTGATGACCGAGTAGATCTGCGGCTCGACGAGCTCGTACTTGCGGCGCGCCGCGTACATGCCGTAGCGTGTCAAAATGTCCGTGATGGCGTCCGTGTGTGTGCCGCCAAAGTCGCGCTCGACCCAGGCCCGGACCCAGTCGGTCGTGCCGTCGGCGCCCCAGCGGTCAATGTCGTAGGCAATGTCGAAGAAGTGGCTGATGGGGATCTCCTTGGGCTTGAGGTCGCCGACGTTGACGATCCAGATCTTGCGCGCGTGCCGCGCGTACGACAGGTACATCTGCGAGGCCGTCTTCTCGAGCTGGATCGTGTTGATCCACTTGTAGTTGCGCGGGTCCCCGACATAGTCAAAGTGGTAGTACACACCAGCACCGCCGGATCGGTCCGTCTCGTTGGCGAGCGGCAGCCTGCGGACGTTCCCCCAGTTGTCGTCGGCCCACAGCAGCGTGATGTCCTCGGGCACGACGAGTCCCCTCTCCTGATACGATTGGACCTCCTTGTACAGGCACCAGAGCGAGTCGACTTCGGCCGCCGACTCGATCTCGAGCCCTTCTTCAATGATCGACCGCTGGTTGTCGACCAGCGTCTCGAGCATGCTCACGATGCCGTCGATGCCGAGGTTGCCCTCGATGGCCGTGTCGCCCGTGCCGCGCATCGCCATGGTCCAGACGCTGTTGCGCGCATAGGGCTTGGCACGCTCGACGCCGTAGCGGAAGTACTCGTCAATCGTCTCATTGTTTTCGGTGTACTGCCACGGGCCCTCGTAGAAGGTGCGGAACTCGTTCTGCGCCCGCATCATGGGCTCCGTGTGGGAGCCTCCGAGGACAATCTCAAAAGCATCGAGCAGGGGCTGGTTGTAGGGATCGTCAATGTACACCATGCTGCCCCAGACCGTGGGCCAGAGGTAGTTTGCCCGCAGCCGGAGCAGAACCTCGCCGATAAGCGCGTAAAAGTGGCGGTTGTACGGCGCCGCATCGTTCCAGGTGTCATTCCACTGCGTGCTGTATCAGATCAGTATGGGGGCAGGACTTCAATTTTTGCAGTTGGGAATGGCGGACTTACCTCACCCAGCTGGACAGTCCAGGCTGTTCGTCGTTGAGGAAGAAGCCGCGATACTTGACGGACGGCGTCTTCTGGACCTTGCGCTCGGACAGAGCATAGATGTTCTCCCGCTGGCGGGTAGGGACATCGGCCCAGAAGTACCATGGGCTGACGCCGATTTGCTCGCTGACGTCGTAAATGCCGTAAATAGTGCCGCGAGGGTCGCTGCCAGCGATGACCAGAGCCTGAGCGACGCCCTCGATAGGGTTCTCAACGAGCTGGCTGACGAAGGCTTCCCACTCGCCCTCGACCTCACCGACGTCAATGAGGCCAGACTCGATGAGCTGATCGATAATCTCCGAGTGGCCGATGGTGCCGGCAATGATGACAGTGCTGCCTGCATCAGGGTCGGAGTATTCGGGACCTGAAAGCGACTCCTCAGCTGTTGTGCTAAACTAGAAAGCCGTCAGACACGAGTTTCTTGGAGGCAGAATATCAAGGTCCACCTACGTGAGTGTTGTTTGTGACGTCGACAGGAGCAAAGGTATATGCCGCAGGTTGGGCTCCGCTCTCGCCATTGCTCAACGTGTAGTTCGTTCCCGTCACGCGGCCAAAGTCAGCCGCAAGGTCGCCGGCAGCACGGATGACGCCCCAGTATTCATTGGCGGACACGCGGATCTGACCACCTCCCACGTCACCACCGGCAATCTGGAAGCTCCCCTCAGCGCTCTCAAAGGCGACGATGGGCGACTGGCCGAGAGCAGAGACCAGCGGCAATAGACTCGTAAGTGCCGCGATCGACCATGACTTGACGCTGGAGACGGCCATGGCGGTCTGTAGCCTGCTGGCTCGGCTTTGGTTGGTGCTCCAGGTGATGATTGGTGAGAACGCGCCTCCTGACTTGCGATGGGAGACCCTGATCGGCGGTTTTGTCACTCGTGGGGAGCCAGTAGGACAAAGAGAGGCGAGGAGCGTCACGTCTACTTATGTGAGTGCGTCAACCATTGCAAAAGCACCCAGGAACCAGGGCCGAAGCTCAGGACGCAGGACGCCGTAGTACCACGTCCGTAGCAGGTCACGTCCATCCAGTGACCAGTCTGATCCTTTCCTTCGTAGCGGAGCAGGCCATCCACAATGAGGCAAAATAGATGACCAGGCATGGCAGCGTCGTATCGTTGCCTGCCAAGGGTTGGCTTCTTTCCATTTTCGCGGCAACAGAGCGGGCTCCGAGGACAACACCAGCCTCCAGTCCTCCTACAGAACCAATAAAGGCAAGCACTGGCCTTTCAGGCACAACATTCGTCATTGGGGCTGCAAGGCTAATGGACCATCACTCTAGCCGAATGGACGGATAAATGGCGTCTGGGAACCAAAGACCGAGTTCTTGGCCGAGAATAGCGAGGGGTATGGACAAGGCTTTGCAGGGCTCGGTAAAAATGAGGCCTGTCTTTGGGGGGAGGGGAGACAAGGGGAGGTTGGCGCCGGGTTTGCTGTGTTACTGTAGCTGTGGCCTGACGTCTTGTTCGTTGGTTTTTCCCCGCATGGGCCGCATGGGGAAGATCGGAAATCGGATGTGGCGGAGAAGTACCGGCACGGGCTTGGCAACAAACCCGATGTTGCGGCTTCGGCAGCCGTGTCGTTGGGTCTGGATTCATTCTGGGTCCTCCGGCCGGCACGCAACGACGAAGTACTTTGGTTGATGTTGCGCAATCACCTTGCTTGTCAACTTGAAATGACACGTTCAAAGCAATTGAGATCATGCCAGGAGCATGGCAGGGTACATTTGATGTTTCAGCCTTTACAATGCAATCCCCACAACGGAGTAGTATCGTCTGGTCGTCTGCACAGCTTTGTCCAGGTTTCTCCAAGTCTGGTTCGGGCCCGACAACAACCTAGTTGGAGATGGATTGACGATCTGCGGGCCAACAAAGTCGCAATGCGGGGGAAAGGTTGCATGTGGAGATGGACTGCGCGCATTTAGCCGTGGGCTATAGCGGGATGATAACATGCACCACCCGTGGGCGGTCAATACGGTATTAGCCGGCGCTCCCGCCGGTGCTCTATGGGATGGTGACGACCAGGTTACAGTGTAGTATCTCGTATGGTGCCCATGAGCATCACTCTGCACTGATCCGTCTCGTCCACCTGGATGAGTCCCACCAAGTGGCGCATTATATCCGCGTAGGCATCGAAGACGTACAGCATGTCTGGGTCGCTGAAACTCCACGGGGGCGCGACATCACTGGGAAATGCGAGCAAATCGAGCAACATGATGTTCTTGTCGCGTGACTCCACACACCTATCCTCCAGGTCCTCGTCCTACAGGTCGATCTCGAGGCGGCTGTCAATCAGCGCAATCGTGAGCGAGGCGTCAATCGCGTCGAAGGGTTCGCGACACTCGTCAATGATTTCGTACAAGAGATGGGTAAGCTCCGGAACAGGGACGGCAAGATCCGGAACAGGGACGCCGATGAAGTGGTCGTAAAAGGTAGGGTAGTTGTCAGGATCCATGGCAATGCCAATGGTTGACCCCTGGCCGATGTAAGGCCTTGCACTCACCAGGTACTGGACGGCGTTAACCCAGGTCCCATACGGAAGGCGGTGTTGTGACCGGAGAACTATGAAGTCGTTGGCGTCGAATTCGACAAAAGACTGGCGAAGAGGAGAGGTCTCGCCAAACAACGACGGCTCTCGGAAAGTGAAGAAGAGGAGGCTCCCGGGTGCGTATCTTGGGTTCGCGCGAACTCGTCGGAGATACCTCATCATGGTATGGCGCGACTCTCGACTTGCCGTCAGGACGCCACTGTCGTGCATGTAGAACGAGTCATTGTCGTTGAGCCAAGAGAGCTCGACATGGTCGAGGCCGGTGGCGTTAACTTGATATTGCATCGGGGCGTAGAGGCAAGCAGTTTGGTCCTCGTTGAGTTCGTAGCCATGCAATTCCGGTATCTCTTTATCCTGTTCGTTCGAGAGGGTAAAGAAGTGAACCAAGTTTCGATTCAGGGGCCGAATGGCAAACTCCTAGATGGTCTTTCGGAGTTCAATGGGGAGACGACGGAAGAGGTGAAACGTGTCGGTCGCCATATCGAGAGGGTGAGAAAGTATGGTATTCACTATGGTCTTCAAAGCTGATGATCTGTTTAAGGAAGCGGCGTGGATGCTGTTGGACGTCAATCGTATGTTGTTATGCTTTGTAAGTTGTTGTCTATTGTCAAAAGGCTCGCCAGAAGATCAGTACCTGGTAGACAGGCAGTAGGTATTCAGAAGAACCGGCATCGTGGTATGGGGCACTCTTGCCACAGGGCGCAATACTCTTACCCCAAGCAGTTCAGGTGCGGAAGCTGCACTCGAGCTGCATGTCACTTTCCCAACGTCATCTAGATGACAAAGCCGAGAGAAGGTGCAATCGAGAGAAAATATGGTCATCATGCCCTCGCCAATATGCTAGGCGACTTTTCTATGCCAAAAAGAAAATCTAGATCTATCAATGACGCTCCGGTCCCATATGCATGCAACACGATCATCATCATCATCACCCCTACAACTGCCTCACCCATCTACGCCTTGCAAAGAAAGTCCTCCACAGCCTGGGTAAACTGCACAGGGTCCTGCATGGGCGCAAAGTGGCTGACGCCCTTGAGAATCTGCAGCTTGCTGCCCTTGATGGCCTTGTGCAGCTGGGCCGGCGTGTCGAGGCTGATGGCCTCCTCGTGCTCGGCGCCGACGATGATGACGCGGCGCCCGTCAATGGTGCCGAGCTGCTCGTCGGTGAACTGCGGCAGCGTGGCCTCCATGGTGCCGACCTTTGTGGCAAAGGCCGTAAAGTCGGCGCCGGGCTGCAGCGCCGCGTACTCGGTGCGGCAGCGCGCCACAAACTCGGCAAAGATGGCCGTGTCGCTGAACGTGGCGTTGGTGCCCTCGGGGTTGGCGGCGCCGCCAAAGACGAACGCCTTGCGGATGGGCGCCGCCGTGACGGGGTTGATGAGCGCCGCGAGCGTCGTCATGGCGCCGTCCGACCAGCCGACGACGTCGTACTGCGGGACGCCGGCGTGCGCGAGCTGGTCGTGGATGTCGACGGCCATCTGGTCAAAGGTGAAGACGTCGCCGGCGTTGAACGTCGAGCGGCCGTGGCCGCGGCGGTCGACGGCGATGACGTAGTAGCCGTCGGCGACGAGCCGCGAGATGACGGACCCGAAGTACGCCGAGTAGCCCAGACCGCCGTGGTCCATCACAATGGGGATCGCGTTGGCCTTCTCGTTGTACTTTTGCATCCAGAGTTGGACGCCGTTGATCAGCGTCGTCGCCGTGCTGATGGGCGCCGGCAGCTCCGGCGTCGGCGGCAGCGTCGTCCAAGCAGGCGGATTCTGCCGGATGGCAAAGCTGTTGACGCCACTGCCGAACACGGCCACCGAAGCAATAAGCGAAGAGAAAATCATTTTGTAGTGCTGTCAGCGCTGGTGACAACAAGTCTGTGCAGGTGCCTGAACTTTTGAAACGAAGGATGCAGATCGTTGAAGGAAAAGAGAGTGACTTGTGAATGGGACGGTGATCAGAAAACAATGCCCTCAGGTCCTCGGCTTCACGACATGAATGTTCTTATTATTTCTTTGCCGCGAGATGAAGCTGTCCGTGCCGGCCCGGCCGCGACGTCGCGCGGGGGTAAAGCCAGGACGGGGCTCTGCTCAAGAGCAAGGGTCACGACTCGCAATAGTATAATAAAGTTCAATTAACGTACCCGCCCCCTACCTTCGGCTTCCATGCGTGTCCTCAGTTCTGCCTGATATTAGTACAGACCCTACAACTCGGTCTTTGGAATTTGTCCTGCGCCGGGAGGCCCGAGAAGATGCATTACCGGACAAGCCGCTGACATTACAGGTGCTGGTACCCTGGCCACCACGCAGCCCCTTCCCCTCTCTAGCCGGGGCACGACAGCAGACAAGGCACAGGCAGGGTGAATGATGCTTACATCAAAGACGCTCATCGTCAAGTCAATCAATTCGTTGGGTATCTCAGGCCCCTCCACGTTACCCCGCCAGCCAAAATGTCATATTACATAGCCCGACCGCGGGAGCCGCCCGTCTCCGATGAACGCCATCCCCACCACCGACGCCATGTCATGCCCGCTACCCCAGACAAGTGACTGCAGGAGATGCCAAACGCCAGTGTCTCTATCCAGCCTTTTTCGTAAACTCCGTACCAAACTCAATGATGATCGTGAATCAAGCAAGGTTTTCCAGTCATTGCCCTTAAATTCACACGCTCGCGTCAATGCTCTGACTGGTTGTCGTTCCATAGAAGCGTCGGCCACTGTCCTGCTGACGCAGCATTCATGCTGACCATGTCGGCTGGCACATGCGTCTCGCGTGGTACAGTTCCCATATTGAGGAGCGCGTTCGCGCCGTATCGTTCCTGGCTGGCAGACATGGCTGCTGCCCAGTCGCCCCAGTTGGTGCCTTGCGCAGTTGGCGCTGTTACGTGACGCCAAAGGTACTGGTCCACGGCCGGGGACTCGGGTTGGATCACTTGTTGCGTCGCCTGCGATGCGAAAGCCACTAGAGGATTGTGATTCGCCGTGGATATGCCACTGTTCATGATGGAAGTAGCACTTTCTGGTGTAGAGGCGGGATACAGGTAGCTGCTGTCGTACGACGACAACATTCCTGCCTGCGTTGTCGGTTCCGTATACGCGAGCTGGGAATATGCTGTGCCGCCGTTGTGGTTCGGATCATCGTAGTAGGCCTTCGCCATGGACGGCACAGTCTGTGTGGGCAGCACTGCCTGAGGGCCGGATGACGCGGGGAAAGAACCCTCTACAATTTCCTGTTTGATTTCTGGCATTGCAGCCAGTTGAGATTGAAGATGAGCATTCGCCTCCTCTTGCTGTTGTCTTTGTCGATGCTGCTGCCGCTGCTGCTGCTGTTGCTGCTGTTGCTGCCGGTCGTGTTCAATCCAGCGCAAAGTCGAGTCGACCTTGGCACTGAGTTGTTTGTAGATGTGTTCACCCGAGCCTGGTACATTAGTATCATGTCTCAATGACCTGGGAGCGGAGACATACCAAGAGCAACAGCAATAGAGTGAATGATGCTCAGCCAATCTGTCATGTCGCGCCGCAGTGTCGAGCTCTGCTCGTTCGGGTCAAAACGCCTTTCCCAGTGCGCCACGAGCGTTGTGAACATGGCTGCCGCGAAAATGGCAATCTGGTACCACGTCACGTCGAGACACTTGAGTTTGTGAAGGGCCTTTGCATGCTCTAGCATGCGGGCAGCTGTCTCCTCGCATATGTGTGAATTCTCGGCCAAAATCTTGCGGTCAGTCGTCATAGCCACCGAGGGGCTGCGAAGTGCCAGGCGGAGCTCAAGCTCCATCATCTCAACATAGAGCTGATACATGTGCTGCTGGCCATCTTGGGGATCATTTGTGGGAAGGTCTGGTCGCAGCGAGGGTGGGTGGTCTTCTTTCCACATGCGAAGCTTCTCCTCGAGAGTATCGACAACATCGACATAGGTGGTAGGATCGCGCTTGACGCTGTAAATATTGGTGTACATCTCGATCAGCAGAGGAATGATGCGAAACCCAGCGAGTCCAGGATGGAATTCGCACTGCGATGTGCTAGAGCTAGCAAGCAGTCCATCCGGGGTGAGCAGCTCATCCGCTACAGGCTCGGGAAACTCAATGTCGTACTCGTCAACGGTGATTGGCATGGGTCGCCCTAGTCGTCCGGCTAGGGTGACACAAACAGCAAGAATCGTCCACCACGTCCGCTTGCGAATCTCCAGGTCCAGATTTGTCGTCTCGCCCTCCTGCTTGACAGCCCGGTGGAGGTTCATGTCAACAGCCCGCAGAAACGCATAGTGGGCTACAACAAAACCGCAACCTGGTTTGGGGAAGCTGCGGCCATGAGCAGCAATCATGGCCATGGCTTGGACGGCAGATATGGTCTGTGACGACGCCAGGTCGAAAAACTTTCCCAGCGCGAAGTGGTAGTGACGATTGGACAGCTCATTGTAGTCCACGGCTCCTGGAGGTGCGCGAAGAGACTGCTGATAGTAAATTGAAGCGACGACCATGTGCACCATGACCAGTTCTGCCACAGTCGGCTGGAAACTCGGGTCGTCGTATATTTTGGCCAGCATTTCCAGATACGTTGGTTTGTGTAAGACGGGGAGGAACGGAAAGACAAAAACAAAGTACCACTGAGATAGTTCAAAAGCTTCCGCGCGTGAAGGCAACTTCACATGCGGCGGGGGATTGATGTTCATCGTTGACTGCAAGTAGGCCTGGATGGACTTGTTGTAAAGAGGTTGCGCGACTCTTACGTCGGGACCTGGTTCGTCCATATCAGGTGCGTTGAACGACGCCAAGTCAATTGTTGTCCCCAGTATAGTAAGTTTGGTCCCCTTGATGGCATTCATGGGTGCAATGTCAGGGCCGACACCGATGTGGATGTCGGCCGGCCGAGACTCGAGAGCTGAGCGTGCCGAATTCTTGAGCCTCGTGGCGATGACGGCCGGTTCGGCCTTGTAGTTCTTGACCCATACAGACCGTATCTGGGTCCATTGCCCCTTGACCTCGTCCGTCTCGACAGCCTGGCCCATATGATTGAGCGTCACGCCAGGCGGGCCGTTCATGGTTGGGTATTTGGACCAAGTCCAAGGTTGCACTTGGATGCCATTGTCGGCCAACAG
>NW_009276944.1:811983-865081 GCF_000150675.1 Verticillium dahliae VdLs.17
CGGCGATCGGTGGCGCGGACATCCGGTGGTGACGTAGCAGTGATGTTTTGTTGGAGGCAGTGGGAGCATCCTTCGGGGAGGGCGTCGCATTTGATCTTGCGGACCTTGCAGCGATCACAAGCCTGGCCGGTCCTGGTGAACGAGTTTAAGCGGTTCTTGACCTGGGCGGAGAAGTCTTCTTGCGTTTGTCGGTTCTCGACCCGAGGAAGCTTGACCTTGCCCTGCGAGGTCGCGGCTTGGTCGGTGGCGTCATGCGTGGTAGATGGGACGATGGGATCGGCAGCATTGGATGGGACGATGCCCGACCGTAAGACTACGTTTGTGACATCGCCAGCAAAGGCGTCGGCAGGACGCTTCACCGGACGGCCAGTAGGCATCGTCAGGGGCGCCCGTGGTGTGGTTGTGGCCGTCGAAGCAGCACAGTCGGTTGCCAAGAGGACTTTGGGGTTGGAAAGCTGCTGGCGTCGCGGAGTTTGCCGTGGGGAAGGGGTTTGCCGCGCGGGGTGACGTTATTACCACCCTGCGAAAGCGCCTGCGCCTGCGCGGTGGCGTGGGCAAGTGTTTGCGCCTTGGCTCCAAGTTGCGTTGATGCTGGTTGGATCTAACAGTTGAGGTGCGTCGCGGTGCGTCAGGGACAGGGATGGCGCCTCTCCTCGAAAGGACCGCCGCTCTGTCGCGTCGATGCGTTGCGGTGCGTTGCGAGGGTGAGTGATAGCACGGGCGCGTAGGCCAGAGCGTGCGGCTGGCGACGGTCGTCGGGCTCGGGGGAGGAAGGATAGGTGACTGGGCGCAGGTTTGTCGTCGCGGGTGACGGGCTGTCTCGTTTGGCCGACCATGGAGGATTTAAGGGGAAATATCTCAAAGTGACGACGGTAAGGCCGAAGGAGGAGATGGAGGAAAGCCGACACCGACGGTAATTGGGGGCAGCTAGCATACGAATACTCGAGGCTTCGAGGCTCAAGGCTCCATGAACAGGATCAGGATCAGGCTCAAGCTCAGGCTCAAGTGCAGGCAGGGCAGGCAGGCGAGCTCAGGCTCTGGCTCCGGCTCAGGCCCAGGCTCAGACTCAAGACTGATCGGGGTTTAGGCAGGCCCAGGTCTAGGTCTGTCTACCAGGACTAGGTCGGTCACTCCTCGCCCCAGCAGCACAGCGCCCGTTTCCGATTCCTGCAAGTTGTTGCTGGTCCCCGCGCATCGGGGAAGCGACGACGGGGCTTGCTCAGCCGACGGCAAGTTCGACCTTGCCAATTGCCCAAGCCGCCACTGCTGCCATCGCTGTCACTGCCGCTGAATCCTGGGTGCTTAGGGGGGGACCCCAGCATGCACCGCGCCAGGACCGGTCGTCGCGGCTGCTGCAGGAGATTTCGCATAAGGCAAGGCGCCAATCCGGGGACTCGCGCTAGGCGTGCTAGTGGCAGTACCGTCTCCGTTAGCCCCCACTATCAGCGCCGGACGAGCGCGTGCGCCGAAGCCATGGTCCTGCGTCCTTGCCCGTCTGCTTCTGTACTAGAAGCTGCACCTCCCTGTAGGGAAGTAGCAGGAACCTACCTACCCAACTACCTAACTTGCCTTACCTGAGGTACCTTACCTACCATACGTACCTACCTACCTAGGTAGGCAGGTAGGTTCTGCCTGAGGGGCTGAGGCAAGGCTGACGTTGACAACCGAAAGGTCAGGAGCCCTTGCCTCCTGTCCCCGTCACCACCGTCACCACCGTCACCGTCACCATCACTAATACCATAACCCCCCTTTTTCTTTTCTAAAACATGCCCCTTGCGTCCCAGGCCCCCGGCGCCCCTTGTCATTGTCGTCGTCACCTTTATAATACTTCAAGAATCCTTGATGGGATAGCATAGCCGTTCGAGGTCCAGAACTGTCTCTTCAGAGATACCTCTCCATGACGACCATCGTGGACCTCATACGACGTTGCATCATTGGTCACCCGACCACCACGAATAGCCTTCATCTGCCGGACACACGGTCGAGAAAGAGGCTTAATGTCACAGCTGCAGACGGCCATCTTCCTAACCATTCCGAAGGAATGGGGTCCAAGTTCCGGTTTCGTCTTGGTGCTCGCTGGTATGCCCAGTACCCACCCCGCTTCAAATTTGCCCCATCTTCCCAGCCTGGAATGTGAAGCCAAAGTTGACCGATCGTGGGATGCAAGTTTTTTTTTTTTTTTTTTCCAATCCCTTTGCCCTCCATCGTCTTTGTAGCTAGGTGCCCGATGGCTTCGTAAAGGTGGGTGTATCGTCGCGCTATCGCCGCCCATTCATCACATGTCATCGGACCAGCACAAAGCACAAATAGGGGCCCAGACGGCGACCAAGTAGTTCGTCTGATGACCCGAGTCAAGAACCTCAGCTCAGATGTCCCGTGACACGACTCAGGCCCAGCGTCTGCTGTCCACCCATTTTATGGTTTGGGGCTTCTGCTTTTTGAGTTTTAGATGCACACACCTCACCAAGGGTTCGTGCCATGCTGGAACCCACGTTCAAACAAGCCTTTTGGTCCTTTTATTTTTAGCGTCTTGCCACCAAACTATCGCCTCTAGCGGCAGCAAAAGAGGTGTCTGCTCATCTTGAATAAGATGCCCATCATTCGTCCTGTCAACGACGTGTTTCCCATCCAAGAAATTACACACATTCTATATATATGGTCCAATTGCATGATGAGCAAATGCCTCAATTTCGTCGATAGACTTTTCTAACGTGTAGAATGTTTCGTCCTGGATCAGGCATTGACGGACCTCAAGGCCTCGAGCTGTACATGTACTGGCAAGATCGGTCCACAACTAGATATCTGCCGTCCATAATAAGGCAGGCAACAACAAGCACAGCGTCCATTCGCGACCATCGTCCAGATTGGCAGGTCGAACAGGCGGCTAAACGGGCGGACACCCCTGCTTCAGGCCTTGCATTGCTCCCAGTAACGCACGATGCTCGTATGGTCGGTCTGGATACGACAACATCATATGGGTGGAGTTACAGATTTTGAGCTATCAGGGTGTCTCTGGAAGCAACATGCCGGCGTCGACTTGCCTTAGTCATCTATAGGTCCAGTAAGAAATAGGTACGTACCGCCTTCGATGCACCAGCAAAGACCAGGCACCCCCATTCTAGCCCCCACCTGCCCCTCTAGCGTACCTCGTTGCATTTACCCCTCCGTCAGAAGCTTTTCCTTGATCTCTGTCCACACCTTTTGACCACACAAGGGTGGCCAGCGCTTCTCGACTCCCACAACAGCCCGGCGTTTCGTGCCTCGATAGTTTGGGGACACCCTGAAGAACCTTGATTAGCCTGTTCGGCGACTCAATTGGAGGAAGCACCATGCTCGACACAATCGCCCTCGACCTCGTCCCTTCGGACCACCAGGTTCATGTCGCCCTCTTTCGCGGAGTCCAGAACGCGGGCTTTCTGCACTCCCAACTCCTGGCGCGCAACGCCGCGTTTGAGTATGCGTTCATCGACGCGTCCGTCGTCGCGTCGCGCAACCAGATTCTGGCCGCTGCATTCAGGGCGCTGGCGGCCATGCTGAGCGACAACCTCAAGACTCCGAATGTGCATTCGGAGCTTGTTACGTCACTGAGTCCCTCGAATAACGTACGCACGTCACATATCCCCCCTGATTTATCCCAGGCTGACCTGGCACAGATTGCAGATGCCTATCGTCGCTTTGGAATCAGCCCTACGACCAAGGATCTTGTTGTCGTCAAGATCACCTACCCGAGTGATAGTGCCCCGACGCCCGTGTCTCGCGATGACATCGAGAAGCACTTGGCCGAGAACGTGGAAGGCACACCTGCGGAGTTTTCCGACGACGAGCTTGGAGTGTCGACAGATTGGACAAAAGTGAAAAAATACTACAAGCTCAACGGCCTCCAGTGGCTCGACGCCATCAAGGATGAGCAAGAGAGGAAGCTGCAGATGGATGAACTAGTGCTTGGCGCCATGGCCCTCCGCGGGGTGTAAGCGGAAGACGAACCTTGGGGGCAGCAGGGCAAGAATTAAGACTGGGAGATATTCAGACACACGTGTTGGAATGGTGCGTCATCAGCATAACAAGATCTTGAAGAATTACTGCTAACAAACTCCAAGCCAACGCTTCCTCTTCCTCAACTGCATCCTCAGTTTTCCGTCACGTCTCCAGACCCACAGCACTTCTGGCACGCCTCGCGATCTCGGCCCGCATGGCATCCCGGCCGGTTCGCGTCCTCTGCACAGCGTCTCGGTTCTCATGGGCCCGCCTCAAGAGATATTTCATGCACTCCCCAGTAGAACCCCAGACCAGGTACTTATAAGTCTCCATGGCCTTCTTCGACCCCGAGCTGGCGCCTTCTAAGCCACGGTCATTCGCCGCCATCACCAGCGCGCAGCTCACTTCGTCCGCCATGCCCTGCAGCTGTCCAAATGCGAACTCGATTCGCGCCTGGCCCGTTTCGACCAAGGCCCGCGCCCGCCGCACCGAATCAACATTGTGCGACGCCACGACGAGACTCACTGGAGGAAACGAGCCGCTTGCTCTCAGACGGCCTCCCCACTGCTGTCGTAGCATCCCCTCGGCCATGTCATCATAGGCCGCGTCCGTCTCGTCCTTTGTGTCATTGATCAGGTGTCGCGGGTCCGAACCCAGATACGCACCGCGCACGAGCTTCACGCCCAACGTGAACCCTTGCTCCTGTGCAGTCAGCAGGTGCCGCGTCAGGGTCGCTGGCGTCGACTTGAGGTACGCCTGGTACGTGCCGTAAATGACAGCCCTCCCAGGCACAGTGTTGTACTTGCGCTGGTACGTCAAGGTCCAGTCGTCGATGCCCTGCTGAACGGCGGCCTGCTCGGCGTCAAAGAGGAGACGGACACCCCGAGCTGCAGCGCAGGCGCAGATGCTGTCCATGGCCGAGGCTAAGGCCGCCGAGGGCGGGAATCTTTCGGAGAGGGCGTAGAGGGCTTGCTGGCCGGCACCGGTGAATCTGACTCGGTCAGTGCGCTGCTGCTGCTCAATGGCGGGCTCGTGGGCTCGCGGGCTCGCGCAGATATGTAGACAGATGAACAAAGCTTACTTGAGTGCCACAAAGTCGCCCGCCTCGGCGAGCCTCACCGTCTGCTCCGTCCCCTCCTGCCAGGGCCGCACTTCCTCCTCGTCACTGCGCCTGCTCGTCTCGCTGGCGCCGCTGAGGCCTCTCGTCTGCGCTTCCGTCATGACGACCTCGCGCGCGTAGCCCAGGATGACGCCGGAGAACCCCAGCCCCTTGAGGCGAGACACGGTGCGGCGTACCTCGGCCGGCGTCTCGCCTGCGCAAAACTGGGCGTAGAACGTGTGCTTCAGCAGGACGCGGAGCAGGGGGTTGCGGTCGGGGCTGAGGAGGGGGTGTGTCGCGTGCGCGAGGGCCGAGGCGATGGCCAGCGAGGGCGGCAGCAGCCAGCGGGAGGACGATATCGTAGTCGTGAGCAGGGAGCGGAGGATCATGTGCAGTGGGAGGAGAGACAGGGGGGCTCTGTGAGCGGGCGCTGGGGTGACAGCGGCAGGGTTGGCGGGAGGAGCGGCGGGGTGGAGGTGGACTTTGGGGTGGTACGAGTTCTTCGATGAGGTGTGGATGAGAGACGCATCACGATGGGAATCGACTGCACAGTTTCGTCTCGTCGCTGCATGGTGAAATATATTTCCGCTGGTTCCTGGCCGTGTCCACTTGGATCTGGATAGTTTCGCTAGGCGAAAGGAGAGGAGCATGGTGGCTACTGCGATGGTAGCGAAGCAATTACGACGGGACCAGAGCGATGAAGTTGATCACGATGAATGGTCGACGAGATGGATGTACGTATGGGCTGGTGGATGAGGGGTGGGCTATGCATCCACCAAACTCTGAATGAACTGTCTACAGATATGATGAGATGTACAACGCTCCTTGAACACTCCGCGGGAGGCCAGGAACGAAGGCGACAAAGTTGGGCGCCGGCCCTTTATGTCCGTCGTTCCTCTGAGCTATCGTCAGGTTTGCCGGGGCGGGTGCGGCACTCCGCCCCCTCCCAATCGCGAACTGATCCGACACTGTGATAACAGGCCGTCTCCAAATGCCCGAATTGGGCAATCGTGTGCAGTTGATACCGCCCATTGGTTGCGGCCTCGAGAGCCCGATTCCCCTGGTGCGGAGGTTCGCTTTATCAACCGTCACGTGGGCGGGGATTCAGCCGTCAGGTCAGACGTGTCGGACATGACGGCACCGGAGGGCGTCCCCGACCGGAAAAGTGCCCCAATCGCAGATGAAGCATCGCGGATGGGTCGGGACCGCCATCCGATTTTCGATAATGCGAGGGCTAGACACCTGGCGATGCATTGATGTCGTGGTCCAGCTGCTAGGCGCCAGATCCGAAAGCGGCAAGTCGTGTGACGAGTACCGGCGCGGGGTTGATACATCTGATAAACGGCTGACGTTGCATCACTCAACCATGCTCAATGGCGGAGTTGATTCTTTAGGCTCTGGTATGGGGTCCTACGCTTGGCGTTGTTCCTCCACGTTGCTGGCCCACCGGAACTTTCGGCGGAAGAACTCGACGTAACTAACGGGCCTGCCGCGCGCCAAGCCAACGATGTCTTGCATACTTCCGTAGACAAGGCCAAAAAGGAGGCCGTACTTGGCTGTCCTAGCGGCCGTAGGTAGCGAGAAGCGGTCTGTAAGTTTCAGTTAGGGTTTTCCAACCTCGTCGCGATACACTGGCGTATCATAACATCAACTCACTCCACAGACTGAATGCACCAGCTACGGACACACTAGAGAGTACAGTGCTCAGGAAGTCCGTCTTTCCACGATAGCGGTCCACGGTGCTCTCCAGACCGAATGCCAACAGTGTCCAGAATCCGAGACGAGAACCCATGCGAATGGCCTCGCGCATACCGCCGAACATTGTGTGGTAGTTCTTGCTCTTGTGGTAGAGGTACCATCCAGTCGTGGAGGTTGGCATCTTATGGGCGTGCTCGGCGCGAAACTGTAACTGGGCGATGCGGCTGCCGTGGATCAGACCCAATGTAGAGCCAATGCTGAAGCCGACGAAGCCGGAGACGGGAATGCGAATCGGTGTCGGCATGGACAATCGGGACTCAGCGGCGGGCTGGGCAAGGTTGAGCGCCTCCGCCATGGACGGTTCGTGGGCGGCCATGATGGGGGGCAATGAAGCTGTCGTTGCGCGGGTCGCGAGGAAGGTTTCGCGAAGATTGGTTTTGCGCTATCTCGAGCCTTTCGTAGAGAAGAATCTCATGACTGTGTTGACATGGAAAGGGGGGGGGACAACTCGATATCAAACTCCAGTCATCGCAGACAAGTGTTGGACGATGCGACAGCCTGAGGATTGAAAGCTCGACCTCTCGAGAACACTTTACGCGAGATCACCTGACTTCGCATTTACTGCCAGAAGGGTGGAGTAGCAGTCTATTCTCGCGTCGTGATCTGGGGAAACTGCCCCACCAACAAACAACTCCCCACCTTGGTTCCCTTCATTCACATCCGCAGCTGCCCGTTATTTGAACCCATTGGACAAGTCTGAGAGACCCTTGGGTCAAGGTTGCAAGAATGGTGAGCAACCCTCGCAATCGCCTACTCGATCTCCGTACTAAAGTTTCCCAGTCGCAGGTAGATGCTACGGACTACTCTATCCGCTTCAAGTACGGCGTACACACAATCCTCCTCTTCGTCGATAGCCTGCAGTCCTTCTCCGCCATCAACAAATCTCTACTCGAGGTGTTGCGTGAGCGCTTTCCGAATGGTCTCAAAATCTCGCCGGCATTGTCCGATGTCACCCCCGTGCCGACGTCGGATGACGTCCGAATAGTGTACGGTCTACCGAACAATGTCAACGACCTCAGCCAAGGATGGAAGATACTACGGATTGACGACGATGACAAGCCTGTTAGCAAAGGCTTGAAGGATAATATCCCTGTAGCATTTGCATTCCTCGCCGACGGTGAGGAGCTTGATGACGCCCAATTCCTCGTGGATGTGCCTACCTTGGACGACGAGTACGAAGACGAGCTTGGGTCAGATCCATGAACATTGGCTCACGGCCAATACAATTGAGAGAACCACGATTGAAGCCTCGTTGGTCAAGAAATTGCCCGTGGATACCAGGTTCGCGACGCGTGCCCGAAAGTTCGTGAAGCAGCGCATCAAAGCTTCTGGCCTGGAAGCAAATCCCGAGGGGCACATCGGACGCCACGTCCTTGCACATGACGTACCAGCCATAACGCTGTTGTGTCGACTCTCGCAACGAGAAGAAGACAAGAGATGCTGGGTGGCTTCAGGCTGGAGGAGGACACAGATTCGCGACAAGGTGCATAGATAGATTTGATTACATCTCATCTACTGAGGCTCAACGAATGTCCCGGCCCACATGAAAGTGTCTCCGGCGCTGCCAATCCACCGGTCTTGATGCTGTAGAACGTCGTCCTCAACCCAGCTGCCTGGCAAGCAGAGTTGGGGGTTCTCCACCATATTCCAGAATATTCCAGCAAGTTCTTCATATTCAATGGCCCACCACAGAACCCAGTCCTCCGGTTCGGCACCGTAGTCGATGTTGATAAGTCGAATATGATAGGACCTTGCGAGGTTATCTATCATGTGCAAGAAAGGGCTTCTGCGAACTGTCTCATTGCACTTTTGTCTCTCATCGCTTCCATTTGTGTGCAGATTCACACCCGCGTACTTGACTAGTCTGAGCCACGATAAGAGCGCTTGAGCCAATGATTCCCTAACGCGGCCTTCCGTCTTATCATGCCGGTGCGCCTCTAGTACCGCACATAGGTAGGTGAGAAACGGGGTATGTAGTACTGCTGATTTCATGTTGCTTAATGAGTTGTATGGCTCAAGAGACGACAGTTCGGTGTCCTGACGCATGAGTAAGTTGCGAATTGTTTCGCTCCAGCAATCCGAATCCGACTGAAGAACAGATTTAGAATATGACAGCCCGAGGTTGCGGGCCGCTAGATGAAGGACGAAACGACGCTTGCGAGCATTGAACTCTGTGAAGTCTATACTGCCCCTTGATGATCCTGAATGGGTTTTTGGGCGTGCTTCGGGTAAACAATGAGTGACTTCCTCAACTCTCGAATGCAGTTGTTGTCGCACTAAGGACACAGTTCGAGCTATGTCAAGTCTTGTGGCAAGTGAAAGCCCCGGGAAGAAGTAGTCCAATAATAGCCTCATGCGGAAAGGTGTAGAAAAGTCGAAACACCCCAAAATATACTGATCATTTGCGTATCGTAGACTATCCATTGAGATGTATTCGGCCGATATACGAAAGGTTTCCAAACATTATTGCCGTTGATAGTCGATTGTCCGTTCATATGCGAAATCCACTGGGCCCCAATTGGAGAGCAAGTAAAGCCTAGGATCACATTGTGAGAAGGCGCAGCACTAGAAACCTCTGTTCTCGACCAGACGTGTGGCTTACTGGGCAAATTGAAGAGATATTTCCGGCAAGACAAAAAGGGAACCAGGCTGGAAGAGACAGAACAGGCGGTACGTATGTCAAGGAACCTAATATAAGGCGGACGGCCAGGTGCACCGCGGACGGCAAGAACGCCTTGGACTTCAAGTGGCGGCCCTCTTTCACGGGTTCATGTCGGCCCTGGCAGTATGATTGGTGGCCTGATCATGATGGTTGTGAGGTGTAACAGATGGGTAGATCCATATGACCGGTGATAGGCCCAACCTTGGGGCCAGAGCAGCTGGGATATGCAGTCATGTCGGCTTCAATGCATGGTGATTTGGCATGCGCTGTAGCTGTCGCCTGCGGATGGGACTGCATAGAATCCCTGGTGGTGATGGTGTTGGCGTCTTGCACTATGGGCGCTGAGATGCGGCTTCCGTTTAGGGGTTCAGCCTCGCACGCTGCCCCTGCCGCATCACATGCGACGAGTGGTCCGAGCTTTCCTTTTACCCCTGGACAAGACTCTCTCATTTTGGCAAAACACCATGATGACCACGTTTTCCAGTCCGTGTTCTACTTCACCCACCCTCACAGTCAAGCGACGCCCGGCCACGATACATCAGTGTCGGCTGTCGACTTGTGGATGCTGCTGTTGCTCCCACCGCCGCTCACCACATGTTCCTCGTGGCCCTCCTCCGTCATGGCATTCGCCTGCTGCTCCCCCTGGCGATAGCCTCCACGTTCTACCTCTATCTGTATCCTGTCTTTCTGGGATGCGCCTTTCCTTTACCCCTGACCGCCACGACCAACACCACCACCCGCGGCCTTGAGACACCTTCCGAGTCGGCAGCCGGGCTGCCAGCTTTCCTCGAGACACTACAACAACATGTCCCTAAGCTTCCGATCCCATCGCGCACCGATGCGCAACCGGCACCATTCCGACTCCTCGCACTCGGCGATCCCCAGCTCGAGGGCGACTCCTCCATCCCCAACTCGAAAGGTCCTCGCGTACCGCACCTTCAGAGCCTCTACCGCCATGTCACCTACAAGACGGCGCACTCGTCGCTGCGCGAGCGCATTCGCCAGGCCCTCCACGACTGGATCGACTTTATCTTTGAAGACGTCTTCGTCGAGCTAGAATCCCTGCGCAAACACATCGACCTCTTCGGCAACGACTTCTACCTCGCCCACATCTACAGAACGGTCCACTGGTGGACCAAGCCCACGCATCTGACCGTGCTCGGCGACCTGCTGGGCAGCCAATGGGTCAAGGATGACGAGTTTCAGCGACGCGCAGGGCGGTTCTGGAACCGCGTCTTCCGCGGCACCGAGCGCGTGCCCGACGAGACGGCCGTCTATCCGGCCATGGACTACGACCTGTCGGCCATCATGGGCAACGAGGGCGAGGAGGCCGTCTGGCAGCGGCGCGCCATCAACATCGTCGGCAACCACGACATTGGCTACGCCGGCGACATCAACGAGGACCGCTTGCGCCGCTTCGAAAAGGCCTTTGGCAAGGCCAACTACGAGCTTCGCTTTGAGCTGGGCCGCCAGGACCCCACGGCCAACGGCACCCTCTACGACGAGGCGACGAACCCGACCTCCGACCGCTTGCCGCCCGAGCTGCGCGTCGTCGTGCTCAACGACATGAACCTCGACACGCCGGCGCGCGACGCCAAGCTGCAGGACGACACGTACAAGTTCATCAACGACGTCATCGCCACCTCGTCCGCCGTCGAGTTCCGCGGCCACTTCACCATTGTCCTGACGCACGTGCCCCTCTACAAGCCCGAGGGCGTCTGCGTCGACGCGCCGCTCTTCACCTTTCACGACCACGACGGCGGCCTCAAGGAGCAGAACCAGCTGTCCTCGGCCGCGAGCAAGGGCTTCCTCGAGGGCATCTACGGCATGAGCGGCGACCCCCACGCCCCGGGCCACGGCCTGGGCCGCCCGGGCGTCATCCTCAACGGCCACGACCACGAGGGCTGCGACACGTACCACTTCATCCGCCAGGTCAAGGAGGGGAACCGCTACTGGGACGTCAGCCGCTGGGAGCACGCCAAGGGCAACGGCACCGTCGGCGCCGACGGCCTCTCCGGCATTCGGGAGATTACGGTGCGCAGCATGATGGGCGATTTCGGCGGCAACGCCGGCCTGCTCAGCGCCTGGTTTGACGAGGCGACGTGGAGCTGGAAGTTTGAGTACGCGACGTGCGCCCTGGGCACCCAGCATCTCTGGTGGGCCGTGCACATTCTCGATCTCATTACGGTCGTCGTCGCCGTGGCCTATGCCGTTGTGTCGATCACGGGGTTGGCGTCCGAGAAGGGCACAGCCAAGACGCCACAGCGCAACGGCAGCGCCGTACCTGCGACCAATGCGAAAAAGCAGCCAAAAGATGGCAAGGCCGCGAATGGGGATGCTGCCCAAGTGCCGAAGAATGCGACGCCGAGATCGCCAGAGGAGGAGAAGCCGAAGAAAGCGCCATAGAGTGGGCCTCTTTGCGATACAGCAGATACCAGCTTGTGTCAGTGTAATACCATGTCATTGTTCCAAGACTTGACGTTGTCCTTTTTCTGTCTTCCTGTCTCGGACATGATTCCGAAGGCTCTCATCTGCTAGATCCCATGATGCAACCGTCGTCTCTGCTATTCGCCTCACCCCACCGACGGGGTGACTTCTAGCGAGAGAACAAGGCGGTGAGGCTCTCGTGCGACCGACGAACGCCGGACACGGCAGCAAGGTCGCACCCATTGACCCTTCGACCCTGGCCGGCATTGTCGTTCTCCGTTCTTGTCGTCGTCACGTCTGCGTCTTTTGGCCTGGGGACGGCGTTGCACGGCGCAGACGACTGCGTTCGTGCATGTTTGGCAGGTTGACATGTGCATCTCTGTGATCTGTGGCACCGGGGCATGCTGCGAAGAGTGATGAGGCGACTTGCCACAACAGCTACCCTGACCTTGTCACGCTCGATGCGGTGAGGGACAGTCGGCAAAGTCGACCCCTCTGTTTGTCGCACCGTTGCGGGGCAGCTTTGTGATACTTGGTGCTGGATGGTCATGATATCCATGACGCTCTCCGTATGCGTAGTCACTTCATCGCTGTGAAGTTGGGAAATGTAAGAAAATCAACGATGAACCAGGCACCTCAAAGGGAAAAGTCGGTTCATCGTCGTAACCACCCTTCTTCAAAGACTCAGACCTCAGCCAAATGGCAGCGAGGATTGTAGACCCTTTGGGAAATACCCAGAGTTGCCGAAGCAGATAGTTCACCTCAGGCGATCCTCTCCGTCGTGCCTCGTGAACCACCCTATAGACAGGCTTCTTGGTGTCGCCATCTTCGTACGTGTGACGGTCGTGTACGAGCAGCCCTCCTGTTTGTCAAGATTCAGCACCTTTCTGGCGTTGTGTCCAAGACATTTGCGGTCAAGACAATGACCGTTGGCGACGGCGATCCGTGTACGACTGTGCCAACACACGACAATCTGATACCAACAAGAAGCCAGCCCATGTGGTTTGAAAGGGATGGCTTCGGCTGGCGTGGCTCGGCCCGGGTCGAAAGTTCGCCTTGTGCCATGTGTGCAAGGCGAATCGTCAGATGGTACGCGGTTCGCCATGCGCCCCATCGAGAGTCTCTGGGGTCGTGCAACAGCGAGGCCTTGCTGGTCCACGGACGTGACTGCGGTGCTTGGAGGGCTCGGCGTCGTGTATAAGAGACAGCGTTCGCCCGGTGCCATCTGTTGCCTCCGCATAGCATATCTTCCGCAGTCGATAGACCTGAGCTACCCCGTCATTCAGCAAAACTAGCACAACCGTCACAATGCGTCCCGCAACACTTCTTGTCTTTGCATTGAGCTCCAGCGTGCTTGCGGCGCCAGCCACAGACGACCTCGATCTTGACCGTCACGCTGCCAGCGCCGACTTTGAAGCCATTAGCGGCAGGCATATCCCGCCTCCCGACCCTGTCCTCTGCGCGAAGAGAAAGGCAGAGTGTCAATGCAGCAAGATCGACAAGAGTACGAGCGAAGGCTTCTGGGAGTACGTCCATTCACCTTTCACGTGGCCCGTGGGGTGAGCGAACTGACACGCGGTAGATACTACCAGTGCACGACAAATTTCTTCTGCGAGTGGTGTAGAGGTCTTTGGAGGTCGCCGCCTGCGTGAGGAGCGGCGTGCTTGGATGATCTGGACGAGTAACTGGTTGAGCGAGAGTGGCCTTGTCATGTCCTGGGGTCACAGTGCTACCTCGACTGTAGATGATTCAATGGAATGACATTGGCTTGACAGCCTACTATACAACATTCATACACGCGCGCTCGTCGGCACGCCGTTAGTCTATATGCAGATGCGACCTCTCCCAGCCGTCCCACCTGCCCCGTAGAGTACACAAGATTAGTAGAGGAGAGTCAAGTCGGGCCCCGGCGCGTGCCACTGTTGGCCAGTATTCCATGAGGCACCATGAACAAACAGCAATCCAGGCTCGTCGTGTGCGCCCCAGTCTATAGTGGCGGCATTTTTTCTTTTCATGCCTTCTTTCCGTCGGCAGGCTTCTCCTCCGTCTTGGAGGGGACGAACCAGCCCGAGAAGGAGCCCATCATGCTGTTGAGGGCCTCCTGCTGAGCCTTCTCCTGCATCTCCGCCTCCTCCTTCAGCCACTTGGCGCCGTTTTCCCTAATCTCCTTCTCGAGCAACTCGTAGTTGCGCTGGCCACGCTCACGCGCAATGTCCTGGAGCATCTTGCCCTGCGCGAAAGCCTCGGCGGGGCTCAGCTCGCCGTCCGGAGACTGCATCAGGGCCATGTTGGAAGGCTTGAGGCCGAGCATACCGCCGAGCATGCCCATGCCGGAGGGGGTCTTCTTGCCCTTGGCCGCCAGCTGCTTCTCGAACTCGGCGCGGGCGATGGCCTCACGACGGGCGAACTCGGTAGGGATGTGCTTGCCCTCAAAGGACTTGAGGACCTTGCGGACGTCACCGTACTGCATGGTGTGGATGTACTCGAGGAAAGGAATGAGGCCGACGAGATCCTTGTCTTTGGAGTCACCGGTCCACTTGTCGAGCACAATGGCGTTTTCGGGCTGGTTACGGACGTGGCTGGCCTTGGAGTCGATGATGATGACCTTGGACAAGTCACGGTTCAGGTAAGACAGGTCCTGTCCTCTGATTAGCAAGAGAAACGCAGTCATCATTCTTAGGGGAAGAACCTACCTTGACGATCTCGCCATCGTTGTACTTGGTCGCCTCACGGTACAAGGGCCACATGATGAAGCGGAAGGGGTCAAGCTTGCGAACAAGGGGCTCGCCAATTGCGAAAGGCACTGACGTGAAAAGAACCAGCTCGTAATATTGGCTGAGGTAGCGCAGGAAGTAGTCGACACCGGGCCTCTTGGCCACACGCCAGCCGTGTTCGCGTGACCATTCGCTGTGCACCAGCATGTCCTCCAGACTGATGCAGAGAGTGTAGGGGCGCTCAAAGGAAGGGTCGACGTCGGGGAGGAGCTTTTCGAATGCGGGCTCTTGGTAGTAGTTGGTAAACTCGCTCATGCGCGTGGATGCTCGGTTCCACCACAGGCCGAGCCCCCAGCCGTTGGGCACATCAGGGTGTCGTTCCTCGTCGATCTTGTCGTCCCAGTTGCGGCCGAGGTAAACAAGACTGCCCGCAGCGCCGGCGAGGAAGGCGACGAACATGCGATTGGCGAATTGCTGTCGTTTCCTTTCGGAGGACGAAACGTATGCTGATGCGGGCATCTCGCCCTTGCCCTTGCCGCCGCCCGAGAAGGCCTCGTCTTCGGAAATGGCCTGCAGCGCAGACTTGCTGGTCGTCGCGCCGGACATTTCGTACTCGAGTGTGGATGGGATACCCTGCGTCAAGTCAGGCAGGGGATAATTTGCCTTCTCCGCCTCGGACAGCTCCTCCTCGGCAGCAGCCTTGTCGCCGACCGTGTTGGCCTTCTCGGCATCAGCTGCCTCCTTAGCCGCTCGCGCAGCAACGTCACCATCGTAGCTGGGCTCGGATGAATCGGTAGCCTTTTTGGCATCGGGGGACTCAGGCTTGTTGACCTTGGCGTATGTCCTCCTCCATGGCGCGACGGCGAGTTGCGACCTCGGGGCTGGCCGCGCAATGGCGCGGAGCAAAGGGGTTTGCAATCGCGCGACTCGGGCCGCTCTTGACAACATGGCGGCGTGTGAAAGTGTGATGGTCTGGGACTGAGGGGATTGTTGGCCGATGCTTGGTCGTACAATGCCGCAAACTCGATATTAAGGATGGCCCACAAGCGCCATCAACCGTCGACAAATCGTAGGGTGGGGAGGGAGAGGTGGGCGGACATGCAGCGCCGATGATGAAGCTTCTGGAAATTTTTGAGTGCAGCACGCCCATAGCTCGGCTTTCCGAGGATGAGCCGTGACAATGCACAGTGCAATTGGCTCCGTGTCAGAGGGCTGCACGGTCGCAAGGCGAGCTCAGCAATGAGGTCATCTTCCGCCTCCGAAGAAGAGCCCACCCACTTTCATTGGAAGGGCTCTGCTTAGTCAAATCTTCAACTTCAACTCACGTGTTGGACTTTTCACTCGATTTCGTCTCCACTCTTGAAGCCATCGCCTCCGAGTCGCCTCCGCGCAGTGCATTCCTTCGAAATCCTATCCCACTCTTGATACCGACACTCGACACCTGTACCTACCTGCTGACTGACAACTTGCTCTGCTGGCAGAACCTTCAAAATATCGGCACAGATTTCTACCACAAAACACATACCTGACAAACAACATGGCTGTTGCGGCTGCCTCATGCTGAAGGGTGGTCCCTGTCTGTTGAACGCTTCCAGTGTCGCCATGGGACCACCCTCCGCGAACTACTACGTCCCTCGAGACTTTCTACGACTTACTACCGCCTAGGACGGACGATATCCTGTATCCCCTGGAAACCGACCACAAAGAACATTTACATTGAGCACCTGGACACTTTCTGACGAAGCCTTTGTCGTCTTTCGCCACTGAAGTCAACCGAACCCTCGACATCTTCCGACTGGTGCTTGTGACTCTACCACGAATAAGGCCTCGAGTTTTTGCAACTCGGTCAAATTCACATCATGGTTCGCCGCACAAAGGGCTCTCGAGCCCTTGGTTCGGCTCTCCAGCCGAGACCAATGCCCGCCGGTCGGAAGACACGGCGCGCCTCGGAAGCCGAGCGGGCCAATGATGCCGACAGCTTGACCCTGGACGGCTTGTCTCTGGGTTCGTCGAAGGCAAAGCGCCCTGACCCGTTCCCCTTCATGTCCCTCCCCGGCGAGCTGCGACTCAAGGTGTACGCCTACCACTTTGCGGATGCCGGCAAGGTTATGGACCTCGATCCCGACAACCACAAGCGGCTTCACAGGAAACTAGCCTTGTTCAAGACTTGTCGCACCATTTACTCTGAAGCATCGCATTACTACTACAGCAGTCGAACGTTTCGCCTCTTCCCTACGTTTCCCGGCCGCTTCCTCAAGACCAAGAAGCCGCTTCTGGCCCGTCTCACTCCCTCGAAGCGAGCATGTCTCACCTCTCTCGAGATGCGCCTCGGCCCTGGATGGAACGCTCCGCCCCGTGGCTGGGTCGTGAACCCGGCGCTGGGGCTCAAAGACTGTATCAATGTCCGGCGGCTGACGGTCTTTGTCGAATGCGACCCGAGTGACAGCGTCTTCACGGGCTTTCGCCGGTCTGAGGGGTTCTACGAGCTCTTCTGCCAAAAGCTCCTTGGCGAGGTACTGGCTGAGTTGCCGGCGCTGGAATACGTCGACTTTGACGGCTGGTCGAGCGTCAAGAAATCGGGAGAAATGATGAAGGGGCTCATGGAAGTCGCCATCATGAACGACCGCGGCCTACGGTGGGGTCCCGAGCGCGGATGGACCGACGCCGAGGAGAAGGAGGAGGTCCGCAAACCCATCTGGACTGTGCCGTCAGTTTCCAGTGTTTCATTTGGAATTCAACAGGGCGTTATGGTTACGGCGTAAATGGGATCGGGATCGGGGCTGGGATCGGGCTATACCGCGTTTTTCTTTTCTTCGTTTAGACGACGTCTCTCTTTTTGGGTCTTTCATCCTATACTGTCTAGAGGACCTGGTTCGAGGCCGGCATGGTTCCGCAAGCTGGCTCTATGGATATGATAAAGCGGCCAGAAACACACTACAAGTTCATTCAAAAGAACCACGAATAAAATTGCATGAATCATGAGAAATAAGCTTGTTTCTTATCACAGCGTTGCCTTTATTGTCTTGATGATGTCTGATCGCCTCATCTAAGTGCGAATACAGTACAAGAAAACAGACCAAGATTGGTGCACTGTGTGGTGAACCCCACTATGGCAAGTACAGCGTATCGAAGCTCAGACAAAAATTCCCCCATCCCAGTGAACCAGGACTTTCAGACGTTCGACGACAAGACCTGCCAGCCTCCCATCAACACCCAGCCTTGCAATTGGTGCGTCCGAAAAGGCCCCCGCGATACTCAATACACCCCAGAACCGATAAAGAACCCAGCAATGCCTCTCGACACCTCGACGTACGGCCTCTCCCTCCTCCGGGTCGACGGCCGCCGGTGGAACGAGCTTCGACGGCTGCAGGCCCAGATCCGCACGCAGGACGCCGCCGACGGCTCGAGCTACCTCGAAATCGGCCACACAAAGGTCATGTGCGTCGTCACGGGCCCGACCGAGCCGCAGCGCCGCGGGCCCGCGGGCGGGCAGTCGAAGGACGCCGCCGTCAACGTGAGCATTGTCGTCGCGGGCTTCAGCTCGGTCGACAGGAGGAAGTACGGCCGGAACGACAAGTAATGACTCCCTCGCCCATTCTGCCCGAAAAGGGGCGTGTCGCAGGATGCACAACAGGGGGGCGGGCAATCTGACTGACTTGTGGCAGGCGCATTTCCGAACTTGAGGCCACCGTTTCCAAGGCCTTTGCGTCGACGCTGCACACGCACCTCTTCCCGCACAGCTCCATCTACATCTCCCTGCACGTGCTCTCGCAGGACGGCTCGCTGCTCGCGGCGCTGCTCAACGCGACGACGCTGGCGCTCGTCGACGCGGGCATCCCCATGACCGACTACATCGCCGCGTGCACGGCTGGTTCGACGAGCACGTACGCGGCGGCCGACGACGGGGCGGACCCGCTGCTGGACCTGAACACGCAGGAGGAGCAGGAGCTGCCCTTCTTGACGGCGGCGACCTTGGGCGACAGCGACAAGGTTGTGGTGCTCGTGTGCGAGAGCAGGGTGCAGGCGAGCCGGCTGGAGGGCTTGCTGGCAGTGGCCGTGGACGGCTGCAAGCAGATTCGGGGGAAGCTGGATGCTGTTGTCAAGGAAAAGGGGTCCAAGATGGTACAAGAGGGTGTGGTGGAGAAGGGTGCCCAAGTTGATGTTGAAATGACGTGAGAGAAACAGAGAGGCGGCAGAGGGCGGAGGACAACGAGGCAGGTCAAGACGATTTGTATGGGATGGGCACGATGGTATGATACCCCCGGTTAAAAGGCATGGGACATGTAGGATCATTGAACGTGAGTTTTTGTTTTCATTGTCATTACTTGCGCTGGCTTAGATTGGGGACAAGCTGGTGCATACTCGCTTTCAGCACGCGGCCACTAGAGCTCATCGTGGTCAGCGGGCGTCTCAGCGGCGTCCGCCTCGACGGGGGCCTCAGTCGGCGCCTCCTCGCTAGGAGTCTCGGTGCCGGGCTCAGGGGCGTCGGCCACGGTGCCCGCAAAGGACGAGCTTTCCTCGGCGCCTTCCTCCTTGGCGGGAGGCACGTCCTCCTTCGCAACCTGGGGCTCAACAATCAGTTCGGCAGGAAGCTTGTTCTTGGCGCCATCGCCCATGCGGATGGCATCAATCCACGCCTCGACGCTCGTGGCATCGCCCTCGCCCTCGTAGTGCCTCCACCAGCCCCGGCGGGTGTTGACGGCAACAAGCTCAACGTCGGTCTTGAGGCTCAGTGACTTGGTAAGAGTGGCAGCGCTCGGGTTCTCGCCTGAGACAGCGTAGAAGGGGAACAGGTGACGGCCACCCTGGGTGTACTTGTGAGCCAGCTCAGCGAGGGAGCCGAGAACCTTCTCCGACTTGTCGTTGGCAGTAGTCGGGACGAGAGCCAGAATGCACGTGTGAGACTTGGGAGCCAGGCACTCCTTCTGGAGCTCGGCCGTGTCGACAGTGGGAATGGGCGCCGCAGCGGGTGCTGCCGGGGTGGCAACAGGCTCCTCGACAACATCTTCGGCCGCAGCTTCGGGGGCAGGCTTCTCCTCGGCAGCCTTAGCCTTGGGTTCGGCCTTGGGAGTGGACTTGGCCTTCTTGCCATCCTTGACGGGAGGGTCAGGGTTAGGGGTGCCGGCCTGAGAAAGGAACTCGACGATGGCGGGCTTCTTCATGGCGCCATCGTAGACGATAGGATCGCTGGCGCCGACGGGCAGCAGGATCAGTGTGGGGAATTTTTCGATTCCATATTTCTCAACAACAGCCTTCTGGTTGTTCCTCGCCTGCGCAATCGTGATGACGTCGAGGAAGTCAATGGCGATGCTGCGGAGCAGCGGGCTCGTGGTGCCCTTCTCAGTGAAGAGGATGGCCCTGGGCTTGTCGGTGCCAGAGGCGACAAAGGCATCGAGGTCCTTGTCGGTCACCTTCTTGACATGGTTGTTGATCTTATCCACAAGGGCGTCGACGATGCCAGTGGCGGTGCGGGGTCCGTTGTAGTCTTCGACGGCGGGCTTGCCGCTCTTCTTGCCAGGGCGAATGATTTTGAGGGTGGGGAAACCCTGGATGCCGAACTGACCGCAGAGAGACTTGTTGGCATCGTCGTCACAGTCGACGGCGGCAACCTTGGCAAGTCCTTCGAGGCTCTTGGCGGCCTTCTCGTAGGCGGGCTGGAGGTTCTTGCAGTGGCCGCACCAGGGGGCGTAAAACTCGACAATCTGGACAACACGGCCATGTCAGCAAGAGAAGAGGACGCTCGAGAGAAATGTGGCCAATTCATACCGAAGTGTGGTTCGACTGCGCAATCAAGCGGTCGTAACTCTTGCCATCCACCTGAAGAACAGCAGAGCTCTTGGGGTACATACCTGCCATGGCCCCGGGCATGGAAGCCAGGGCGGCGATGCCCGCAGCGAGGAGGGTGGCATGATGCATCGTGTAAGTGGACGAGGTTGCACTGGAATAATCTGAGGTTGATTTCGGGCGAAGAGTAAGGTGAAGGCAATCAATTAGAGGGAGTCGTTTGCCAGGAGATTCCGACCATATATATATCAGACAGCTGGCAGCATCCAAAGGTGGTGGTGGTGGTGGTGTTGTCTTCTTGTTCTTATTTTTGGCAAAAGGCCAGCGTGGAAGATGGGGGGGAATAGGCTACGGGGGAGCACAGGAGGCTTTGCTGGCCCATAGGCAAAGACGACAGGCTCTGAATAGGCCTTTGTCCCTTGGCATACCCTGTAGTGCACCGTACCTCCTTAGCATTCCCCACACCAGCTTTGAGCTCGCACCCGCCGCTGGCTCCACCGTTTCTGCGTCTACGGGGCTGGGCCGCCAAATGGCGCTGTACCTTTTAGCGACGTCAGCCTGCGACCTGCTCGTCTGCGGTCTGCGTCTCTCCATTCTGAGGGAAGGTGGTACCTTGATGAACTAGGCTGCCGACATCCTCTCACGCAACCTCAACGTCCAAAACTCCAACTTCGTCCAGCTCTTATTCTCTTCGTCGTAGCTGAAGCTCTCTCCGTCCATCCACTACCCGGTACCTCAATCAATCTGTCTTTCGCAGCTGTCCTGTTACTGTAGCGATCGACAATGGCCGAAGCCATCCCCGCCAGTTTGCGCCAAGCGGACATCACGAGGTTTATCAACCGCGCAAACCAGCTTCGCTCCGTCAAGCCAGCTGTGACCTACTGGTGTACGTTTCCCTAACCCTTTGCCGGTGTTTTATCAACCTGTTACCTGACAGAACCCTCTCAGGCGAATACTGGGTCGTCAGTCAGATTCTCGCGAAGCAGCTGCACAACACCGACGATGATTCCCTCGCCTACACCATGAACCTCATGGACCAGCTTGAGAAGACCAAGACGGAACGACCTGACGACGAGGCCATTATGGATGATGCCGTCGGCCAGGCCGTCGTCGAGCAGTTTGCGCAGCAAACGTTTGGTCGCGCCGAGCGCGTCATGAACGCCAACAAAGTGACTCGCCAAACTGCTGATACTTTTGACGCTGCTGCGACGTTCTTCCAGCTCCTCAACATCTGGGGACAGCCCGATGCCGAGACCCAGAAGAAGATAAAGTTCGCACGATGGAACGCAGCGCGCATCCTCAAGGCCGTCAGAGAGGGCAACGATCCCAACGAGTCGAACCCCGCAGTTGAGCAGCCAGAGGCCGAGGTCGCCCTTCCAAGCCTCGACCCTAACGACCCTGACGTTCAACTCTTGACCGGCAACGATTCGTCAGCTTCAGCGCCGAGAGCTGCCACGGTCGAGGACGACCCTGATGCTGAGTTCTACAAGCAGCAGAGTGCTGCCCCTTCGGCCGCCAATGTCCCCATTCCCAAGTCGCCCAATGAGGTCGAGCTGCCGCCGTCGGCCGGTCCTGGTGTGCAGACGCCTGGCGGCTACTTCCTGCCGACGCAAGCACGTCCCGCTTCGGTGCTGAGCGAGGCCAGTGGAAACGACGGCCCGTCTCTTCCTGATGTGCCGTCAGCGCCGGCGCAACGACCTGACCTGTCGTCCAATGTGCCATCTTTCAGATTCAGTCGCATTGTCTCTCCTCCGCCCGACCTGCCCCGGAGCCCGCCTCGTGAACCATCGCCGCCTTCGCCTCCCACAGCTCCGTACCAGGCGCCTCCTCCTCCGGCGCAGCCTTCGCCTCCCCCGCCTGCTGCCCCAGTGCAGTACCAGCCGTACCAGCCGCCACCGTCAGTACGGTCTGTCGTTCCGCCTCCTGTCTACCGCGCACCCGTCTCCGCCCCGGCACCCCTACCGGTTGAGAATCTGCCGGTGGAACACGATGTACCGGGTGCGACCAAGCATGCGCGCTTTGCCATATCGGCTCTCAACTTTGAAGATGTCCCAACGGCAGTCAAGGAGCTCCGCGCTGCCTTGGCAGCGCTAGGGGCGAGACCTTGAGATAAAGTACTGGACCACGCGGCGGGATTAGCCTTTTGTCTTTAGCCACCCCTGTTGTTGAATCCAATACCCCTTGGCCAAGCCTCAAAAGTTGGCACAACGCGACTCGTGTACCTTGTTCGACCCTCGTTCTGCCTATGCCGTACCACTGGACGGCATGTGCTGGATGCGCTGACTGAGACAGTTGCTTAATCATGCCGGCGTGCAATCATCTGCATGGACATTGGTCATTCATGTTGCATGTGTTAGGCTTTACTACTAATCACGCCGAGGCTCCAAATCAAACGCTCCGCCCAGACACACAGACTGATCGGACTTGCGAATCGGATTTAAAATAATTCCTGACTTTTAGAAAAGCTAACGATTACTACCCACGGGCAGACCACTTAGCCGAACACACAGCTGTCCATGACTCAGCGTATGGACCGCAAGCTGCTCAACCCGGTACATCCGCATGCGGGGGTAGTGGGATGTCGGTATGCGGCCAGACTTTACGTCACCATCGATGGTAGAGCTCGAATTGCCGAACGATAAGCTTTCGCGTCAATGCTTGAGGACCAGGTATAAGAGCCATGAGATCCAGATTTGCAAATGTAGGGCTCTCCGGTGTCCAGCAACATCTTCCCGCCGAAGAAATTCCCTCGTCTCTTGATTTCTACATTGTACCAGCTTGATCCCGAATCAATCCACACAGTCCACAACCATGTCGACCCTCCCCAAGACATACAAGGCCTGGGTCGTCGAGAAGGCAGGTGGTCCTATGGTCCTCAAGGACCTGGAACTGAAGCAGCCTGGCCCCAACCAAGTTCTCGTCAGAGTGCGCGCCTGTGGCATTTGTCACTCGGACACGGGCATGTCATCTGGTGCCTTTGGTGATGTGTTCCCCCGTGTGCCCGGCCACGAGCTCGTTGGCGATGTGGTCGCTGTCGGCGAGGGCGTTACTCGGTTTTCTGGTGGCGAGCGCGTTGGTGGACCATGGCATGGCGGTAAGTTTACGTGAGCTGTCTCACGAGTTGCCCAACCACTGACGAAACTGCAGGCCATGACCTGGCATGCCGACAGTGCCAGCGTGGACAGTTCCAGATGTGCGATCATGCAGCTATCAATGGCGTGACCCAGGACGGTGGCTATGCCGAGTATGCGCTGCTCCGCTCCGAGGCTGTTGTTCGAATTCCCAAGGAGCTCGACGTGGCCGAGGTTGCGCCCCTCCTGTGCGCCGGCGTCACTGTCTTCAACAGCATCCGCAAGATGCAGATTGAGCAGGGCAACCTAGTTGCCGTCCAGGGCATTGGCGGCCTGGGTCACCTGGCTGTCCAGTACGCCTTCAAGATGGGTTACAAGGTCGTTGTGCTGAGCTCGGGCTCGGCCAAGGAAGACTTTGCTAGGAAGCTCGGCGCGCACGAATACATCGACACGAGCAAGGACGACCCCGTCAAGAAGCTGCAGGAGCTCGGCGGCGCCGCACTCATCGTGGCCACCGCTCCTAACCCAAAGGCCATCTCACCGTTGACGGCTGGTCTGCAGCCCGCTGGCAAGTTGTGCATTCTGGCGCCCGTGGGCGGGCTCGAGATCAACTCGCTTCACCTCATCGGTGGTGGCAGGTCCGTGTGGGGATGGCCTGCGGGACACGCGCTCGACTCGGAGGAGGCGATCGCATTTGCAAGCACTCACAACGTCAAGTGCATGATTGAGAAGTTCCCCATGTCCCAGGCTAAGGAGGCGACGGACCACATGCTGCAGAACAAGGTGCGCTTCAGGAGTGTCCTCATGATTGACGAGTAGATGCTGGGCGAACACCTAATGAATGAAGTCACGGGAGTGTCGGGTAGCGGGCGTTGTTGTCTGGGGTGGATGGTGGTTAGTTAAACCACAGAAATACCGAATCAAAAGAGCATCATGGCGTCATGAAGATTGTGCACCATGCGCAGAACCTGAACCCAGCTACATTCGAACCAACTTGCTGTCATCTCTGCAGGACGTCTGATTGACAGCAAGAGGCTCGCTACAGTTCCCCGCGACGGAGCCAAGAAGATACACCAATGGGGCGCCAATTGGCCATCTTTGCTCGGATCCGCCAACGTCTCAGTGCTGGTTCCTGGCCTGTATAAGGAGCTGATCGGCACCAACCATGCCACAGGAACCCCGCGCCGCGAGAGCGCTCCCTCGAGAACCGCTGGCTCAAGCCCTCTCCACCCCCCGCGCTATCGATCCTCCCATCTTGAAAGCTGATGCACCTGTCTGCCAGTCACCCTTTGCCGACGGATATTTGGATGCGGGCAGACAGCTCAGTGGCTACCGGCGTGCTGGTCCCTTCCGAGATGGACAGTGGCCGTGGTATGGTTGCGGCGGTGTTCGGGCCATCTCGGCGCGCTGACATGGGCCGTTGCGGGCTCGTGGCAAGGATGATGATGTGCCATGTTGCTATGGTTCTGCGGAGTCAGACCCTTGCTTCCCTCCCCCGGATTTCGGGACATTCCCCCTTGGACAACAGGCCGAGGACGACGTGGGGTAATGGGTGTCCTTGGCCGGGATGCCTTGGCGGTCTTGACTGAATAAAGTTGGGCTCATATCGCCCCCCAGATGTGACGACAGACTAGGTAGCCAGCTGTCCTCCACTTGACGAAGTTGACAAAAGATGGTGACGCTTAGGAGTACGGTCTGGCTGATGCTGCCTGTCGCGGCGCTCGGCCTGATCGACAGGCAAGTCCGAGCCGGGGAACATGTCTGCCCACGGCCGGCCGCTCTAACACAAGCAGGCACCGCATCGTGAGCGATAATAACATTGTGCGGACGAAACTGATCAACAATGAGACGACACCTCTTCAGGTCGGAAACGGCAACTTTGCCTTTGGCGTAGATACGACCGGCATGCAGACGTATCTACCATTCAACACCATGTCGGTGTGGGCGTGGCACAACGATACCGAGCCCAGTGGCGGGTGTGTTTGCCCCTTCGACAGCATGATTCTGATCAAAGAAGCTGGACTGACCCCCCCAGGAACAAAATCTCAGACTACACCGGCGTGCCGATGGAGACCCATGGCCGCAATGTCTCCTATGATATACCGGACCCCAAGCTCCCCGACGTCTCCCAGTGGCTCATCGGCAACCCGAACAGAGTCAACCTCGGCCGGATCGGCCTCCGCTACAGGAACGCGACGCTGTCGGCGGCCCGCATCTCAGACACGCGCCAGGAACTCGACCTCTGGAGCGGCGTCATCACCTCCACGTTCACCGTCGACGGCCGCCCGGTCAAGGTCGTCACGCAGGGCGACTTTGACTCGGACGCCGTCGTCTTCGACATCGACTCGGAGCTGATCCGGTCCGGCGACCTGACGGTCGAGCTCGACTTTCCGTACCCGCCGATCCACTCGACACGGTACAAGTACGAGGTCTTTGTCGGCGTCTACGACTTCCCGGCCAACCACACGACGAGGCTGACGCGCAGCTGCGAGGCGAACACGGCGCACATCCGCCACGAGATGCAGGCGACGAGATACAGCGTCAACCTCCGCTGGCCGCACAAGAGCCCGCTTTCCCTGCAGAAGGTCGAACCGGAGGGTTCAACCGCCGTCACGGCGCACAGGTACACCCTCGCACCCGCGTCTGGAAAGGGGGAACAGAAGCCAACTTCGCTCTCGTTCACGGCGCACTTCTCTCCGCGAAAACGCCTGCCCGATCTGCCGGAGACGATCAGGGGGCGCAACACGGCTGGATGGCACGAGTACTGGGACCAGCGCGGCTTCGTTGACCTGACTGCCTCGACGAACCCCAATGCGACTGAGCTGCAGCGGCGCATCATTACTTCGCAGTATCACGTTCGCGTCAATAGCGCTGCAAAGGGCGAGTCGCCTCAGGAGAGCGGGCTCATGAACTACGGGTGGTACGGTATGTGCACTCGTCTACAGTCATCCACACTTGCAGGAGAGAGACGTGATGGGTGCATGCTTACGTTTTGCAGGCAAGTTTCACATGGAGATGGTGGTCTGGCACAACGCACATTGGGTGTCATGGGGTCGTGAAGAGCATTTCCACAACATTTTCCCTGCCCTTTATGAGAAGCTGCTGCCGACCTCTTTTGCCCGGGCCAAGCTCATGGGCTGGGAGGGCGCTCGATGGCCCAAGATGACCGACACTATGACAGGGCGGAGCTCACCAGGCCTCATTAACGCTCTTCTGCTATGGCAGCAAGTATGTCACCACCGTGTAAAGCTCAGTAGAGAAATATCTGACAATCCAACAGCCACACCCAATGTACATGGCGATGCTGGCGTATAAGACCAAGCCAACCCAGGAGACCCTTGAACGATGGGACCCGATACTCGAGGCGACTGCCGACTACATGGCGTCGTACGCCTGGTACAACGAGTCATCGGGGAATTACGACCTCGGCCCTCCGTGAGTCTGTTCGTCACCTTCTACCGGTCATGACTAACGATGTGCAGCTCCTTCGGTGTCACGGAAAACACTCCACCCGAAGACACCCTGAACCTTGCCTACGAGGTTGCATACTGGCGCTACGGCCTCGATGTCGCACGCGAGTGGAAGAGAAGGCTGGCTCAGCCTGTTCCCGAGCACTGGACGACCGTCGCTTCCAAGTTGTCCAAGCCCCCGCAGGTCGACGGCCTGTATGCAGTTTACGAAGGCGTCAACTCGACGTGGTGGCAGGATCCCAAGCTGAACGGCGATCCACGGAGTCTCATCATGATGCAGGGAATCCTGCCCAACACGCCGGCGGTAGACGAGGAGGTCGGACGACGCACGGCAGATAAGGTGTGGGAGGTCTGGACTGACCAGAAAATCCGGGGCTGGGGAAGACCGATCCTAGCGATCAACTCGGCGAGAGTCGGGAACCCAGAGCGTGCTATCTATCACTTGACGGCATATGATTACTGGAAGTTTGACGATGCTGGTAAGTGCCATCATGACCGAGGGAGGGGTGAGGGATTCGGTTGCTAACGGAACGTGCGCGATGTAGGCTTCGCCATTCGAGGCGGTGACGGCGGGACGCCGCCCCCTTTTATGCCCGGGAACGCCGGGTTTCTCTTGGCCGGTCAGTTACCATTTGCTTTCTGTTTGGTGTCGATGTTGTCTCGTGGCTGGCTGACGATCAACTTGCAGTTGCGTACATGGCTGAGGGATGGGAGGGATCATCCAGTGATGCTCCGGGCTTCCCCAAGAAAGGCGGTTGGGTGGTCAAGCACGAGGGCCTTCGTAAGGCTTTGTGAGGGCGTCTGGTTTGATCCATTGGTCATTGAAATATCATGAATAGGTATCCATAGCTTCTCGAACGTGGAATGGAGACCTGCAGAGATCACAGCTGCGGCATTTCGCATCCGAGCACGTCACATCGTGCTATGCTGGGCATGATTCGTTAACAGGGCGTTGAGTCGTTCTTCGCATCGTTGTCACCAAGCTTCTGGAAGTCGATGCAACATCAATAAGCTAACTGGAGAGGACGTGACTTGGATCATGTGGCTGGGCACAACACGGTTGTTATGGTAGGTTCGACTGAGCGAGAGAGTTGCAGTCGATCTTTGGCTGAGGGCCCGGGCCCATGGTTCGGTTCGCCTGCTGAACGGATGTTGGGTTCGTGAGCTTGGGTCGCCGTGTCTCAGCCACCATGCCATTTTGGACGCCAATCTGCGTTTCAATGGTCTTGTGAGTTGAGAAACAGAGGCTGAATATCAGCGCACAGCCTTGAGAACTTTGTCTCTTGCGCCCTTGACGCATTGCTGCTGAATGGTCAGTGATCTGGTCAACACGTCGAACCGTTTCATGCATGACGGGCCATTTCTGAGGTATATTTGAGTCAGCTACAATCGACTGCAACCTCAAGATCTAGATGCGAGTCAAGGGCGCTGATCTCGAGTGCCGATAGACCCAGGCGCCTCATGAAGAGAGTTGCGCCCAATTTTGGGTTGGGCTGCGATAGGTGGTGGTGGGCGTTGACGCCTCGCAGGGCCTGTCGTCATGTCGGCTGTCCCGATACCCTAGTCGGAATGGCTTCGAGCTCGTTTGGGTCTCCTGGAAGGGCTGCATGCGCGCTCTACGTCGACGGAGCTCCCTTTAGCAACGGACGTTGCCAGGCCGGTTGGTCCAGGCCGCTGGCGACGGCATGGGTGCGCGTAGGGCGTTGGAATGTTGCTGGCAAGCTGGGTGATGAGTTCATCTCGATGAGCCCTTTGGGCTGGTGCCTGTCCGCCACAAACACGTTTCTCAGGATGCAGGTGTCTCTCCTGTTCGTGTCTTAGTCTGCCTGTCTGGTGAGCTTCCAGAGGACGAGGGCCATCTTGACAGCCCGAGGTCGGCTGGGGATGGGTTGCAGAGGTTGCAGAGGTTGCATGAACGCCAGTCCGGCTGCAGATGGCTGCACATGGTGGAGGCTGACTTTCGTCCCAGCATCTGGTTCGAGGACACAGCGGCAGACCCCCAACAGAACGCACTGTCATGATCGTCAGGTGCACCTGGGCGCCCGTGGGTTTGAGTTCAAGCCATGGGCTAGTGACTCGGTCTTCGAGGCAGTCACATTTGCGCCCGCCCTGCATCTGAGGAAAGCACAAACGGCGGTGCGAAAGTAAGGTAAGGTAGGCAAGAAGTGGGAAACCAGGCAAGAAGGGCCCTGCCGTCCCTTCTGTCTGTTTTAAGACAGTCCCTTCCCTGCGCTCACGCCCGCACCCGGCATCGGCACTCCTCCATCTCATCCCTCATTCACCGCACGGCAACTTGGCAATTGTCGCCAACTTGCTGAGATGAAGAAGATGCTCTTCTCGTGCATCTTCTTCCCCTCTTGCACCGTCGCGTCTTCTCCTCCCGCCGGACGCCTGCGAAGCTAAACGGCTGCCATGCCGCACCGATTGATCAACGGGCCGTGGCCCCGACACGGCATTCGGAGGCAGCCAACCACCATGTTCGACGTTGATCATGGCATCGTCAGCAACTCGACCCGCGACCTCAACGCCGCCTTCCCCATTGTCATCTTCATCACCATAGCTCTCTACAATGCCGTCGAACTCGCCTGCATCATCTTCTTTACCTTCAAGAAGCGCAATGGCCTGTATTTTTGGAGCTTTTGCGTTGCCACCTTTGGTCTCGTGCCCTACTCCGTCGGCTTCCTGCTCAAAGGCCTGGGCATCAACACGCGGCTCATCTATCTCTATGTCACCATGATCATTATCGGTTGGTCCTTTCTTGTCACCGGCCAGTCTGTTGTTTTGTACTCGCGGCTGCACCTCGTCGACCGCGACCCGAGACACCTGCGCTTTGTTCTCGCCATGGTCATCACAAACGCCATCATCTGCCATATTCCCGTCTCTATCCTGATCTACGGCGCCAACTCATCGGACCCGGCAGGATTTCTGTTGGTCTATTCTGTTTATGAGAAGATCCAGATCAGCATTTTCTTCCTCCAGGAGCTTATTATATCCATCATGTACATTGTGGCCACGACCAAGCTGTTCCGCGACTCGACCCTGCACGCCAAATCTGCCCGCAAACGGATGCTCTGGCATCTCATCCTTGTCAACATTGTCGTCATCCTGCTAGACATCACCATCCTGGGCTTGGAGTACGCTGGCTATTACGAACTGCAGACTGCTTACAAGGCACTTGTCTACTCGATCAAGCTCAAGCTCGAGTTCAATATCCTCAACGGCCTCATAGATCTTTCAGGGGGTCGCATGGGCACGTCTTCCGGTCAGAACGACTACATCTTCGACGGCAGCCAGCGCGTGCCCGCCTGCTTTGACAGTCTGCCAGCCATGGCCATGGACACCATCGAGGTCGGCGGCACGTTGCAGGACGAGCTTGCTAGAAAGGGTGCCATTGCGAACCCTGAAATTGGCCGCCGGTACTCTGCCCACGTCCAGACTGGCCGCGAACCTGCAGGCGAGGCAAGGAGCGGCACGGCCGACGGCATATTGATCATGAAGACGACCGAGGTCAACATTGTGCGTGGTAGCGAGATTGAGAGGCAGATGAAATGTCTGAGGCGAATATCCACGACCTCGCTGCCTGGGACTGGCAGCTTAGAAATGACGACAACGCTCGAGCCAGGGGCCGGATCGGCTTCGTCGTCGGAGATCGGGTTTGCGAAGAACGGCGCATAGTGTGGTAACGGTAATGAATCTAATGATACCCCTCTTCCGTTTTCACGTCACTCGTCCTTGGCTCATTATGTGAATGCTTACAGGCTCTACCATCATGTAGGGCTCAGTAGTGAAGCGTCCTATTTATCTCGTTGATCAACGGCTTGCCCTCGGACCAGCGCTCCAGGTTCTGCTCAAAGATAGCCAGCGCACGATCCCAGTAGGCCGTGCTCCGACCGCTGACGTGCGGCGTAAGGAAGACGTTTGGTGCCTTCCATAAGGGATGGTCCGCCGGCAGTGGCTCCGGGTCCGTGACATCAAGAGCCGCCCCTCGAATCTTGCCCTGCTCAAGCGCCGCCACGAGAGCCTCCTGGTCAATGAGCTTGCCGCGCGCAATGTTGGACACGAATGTCTTCTTCTTGGACAAGATGTCGAACTGCTTCGCACCAAGGATCCCGTCCGTCTCCTTCGTCAGCGGCAGACCTACGACGAGGAGGTCAAGGTCCTGCGCGAGAAAGGCGTTGATGGATTCGACGTCGGCGCCGTGGAACCAGCGCGCCGGCAGCACGCCTTCAGGGTCGCCCGTGCCAGGGACCCAGTAGCTGTCGTCCTTCCGGGAGGCCGGGTCCGCGCGCTCGCTGCGCGTGTAGGCGTACACTTCCATGCCCAGGGCCTGCGCAACGCGGCCGCACTGCCGGCCAATGGCGCCGTAGCCGAGAATACCCCTAGTCATCGGGAGGGCGTCAGTCATGCGCACAGTTCGCGAAGTGGGGGCAGGGGGGTGCGTGGCAAAGGCGGGGTGGACATGACTTACATGCGGAGGCCGACAGAGTCCTCGACGGGGTAGGCGAGACGGTTGGCCCACGAGGCCTCGCGCTGGCTGTCATGGTAGTGCAGGAAGCGGTGTTGGTGGGACAGCCACGTTCCGATGACCCATTCCGCTATTTGCGGGCTGCCACGGCCCGGGTCAGTCGACGACTCGATGTGCAAGGGGACCTTGAAGGAATCAAGAAGACGTACGGGTGCACGCCGTTGGCCGAGCAAAAAACGACGTCCGGATTCAGATACAGCGCGTGGTCGAGCCACCGGTCCGCGCCGGCGGAGGAGAGCTGCACGAAGCGCACGTTGGGGATGAGCTCGGCGCGCGGCGTCAGCCAGCTCGAGTAGATGGTGATGTCCTCCCAGAGCGCGGCGGGGATCTCGTCTGGCGTCGTCAGCGCTCCCGAGCTCGTGCAGTCGACCCAGCGGATCTCGATGCCCGGGTAGCGCGACTCGATGCGGCTGATCCAGTCTTGCTTCGGCGGCGCGGCCACGAGCAGGAGGATCTTGTCGCTGCTGAGGGACGTTGGCCCCTTTGCTGAACTCATCGTGGGCACGTTGTGGGCACGCCTACTGAGGGGTCGTCTTTTGGTGGTGCACTCTACGTTTGCGAGATGAGTGGGATCAAGTTCAAAGTGATAATAACTGAGTGTTGTTGACTTGTGGTTGAGCGAGATTTATTGCAGCAATGTTCACAAAAAAGACGAGTTGTCCAAGGTGTGAGTTTGGAACGATGACAGCATTTCGACAATGCATTGCTCATCCGCATGATTGATGCGGGATTGGAGGGCAACGTGGAGTAGCGCTGATAAGCGTCACTGGGTGGAGGGGACATGACAATGCTAGCCGATGTCGGCGTGCGGATCTCATACGCCCTCTGTGAGAAAGGCCGTGATGTTGGATGCATCGGAAATGCGTCTAGATTCATGATATGCCCGGTTCGCGTGCTGGGTGCCGTGGCCTGCTGATTCTGGGAGGACCTTTAAGCGGTGTGCATGTTTGCCAGTGGCCGTGCTGGCCGTGCCGTAACTTTAGGTGTCTAGGTAGCGCACCGGCTGGCACATACGTATTGAGGGAGAGATGAAATAGCATTATTCGAGATATTTGCTAATGCTATGGAGATCTCGCATGCTCGAGCGTGTGCCTCCTGCAACTAGGGTTCGCCGGAACGGCTCGACGAGCCTAAGCGTCAGCGCCTGCTGAGAGAGGCACACTTCCTGGTCGGGAAATGCGACTGGACCACAACGCTTTCCAAAGACCATAACGTTGTCCAAAAAAAAAAGTTATGTTGCCAGACCCCTTGCCTGCTTCCATTTCCCGCCATCGACAGCCCCTCACGACGTGCCGAGGGCAGCATCATCATGATGCGTCACGGCTTTGCGAGTCGAGGACCTGGTTGGATCCAAGACTATTTGTCTGAAAGGCCAGGTCTCTGACCCGCTGCGCACCTATGGTCCAGTGCTTACTAAAGCCGGGTGACGAGCCGAAGATCGACGCCATGCGTAGAGATAACGCACAACGGGTGTTGAGCCCTTGTTGCTGTCGTCAAGGTAATAGGTATGGGAGGTGCCGAGTACCTCAGAAAACACGGCATCATTTCCCATGGTCGTACAAATACAACCGGATGCCAATAGGTTCAGGATGGACGATTGTCCGTCCACCAGCCCTGGTAGCGTCGTGCGCCCTGGCTGTCATGGCCAGTCCAAAGGGCAGGGCACCACCGCTTGTGGTAAGATGGGTGACGTCTACCACGTCGGCCATCCTTTCGCGCCCGCAACGAAGGAGAGAGGCGACCCGATGGCGGCACCAGCAGCCCAGGAGGAACATGTCGACCCAGACCAAACGCCGGCGGTTGCCAGCATGTCGGCTTCGTCAGTTGTCAATCTCCGAGGCGGGACGCAGTGGCGGGGTCGGGGAGGCAGCAGCAACGACAACAGATCCCGTCGTCGCGAGGACAATGGCTGACGTTGGGGCCGCCGGTGACTGGGCGGCGACGTCGTGCGAAGTGGCTACTGGGACGGCAGGTGTCGAAACGGCATCTGCTTCGGGCGACAAACCCGCCGGTACCGCCAGACGCTCATCCTCCTTGTCGTCATGCCAGACATCCGGATCAGGTACCTTGCCTGGGTCGGGGATTGACTCATTGAGCTCATCGATTGCTGTGTCAGCCTTGGGGTCGTGGTCATGGTCATGGTTGTCATCCACCGTCTCTGCCGGGGGTTGATGCTTCACCTCATTCGAGTCCTGATGAGGGGGGGTCTGGCCCGCGGCACCACCGGCAGGAGGAGGAGGTTTGTTGCTGGCGGCCTGTTTGTGCTGGTTCGCAAAGTGCTCTGGCGATAGCTCTGTGTCGGTGGTGGATCCCAGGTACGGTCCAGCAGCCAGCTGAGAGTTGCCCAAGAACAAGAAGACGATGACGATGAAGACGGTGACGACGAGGAGGCGGGTCGACCGGGTCTGCGCCGTGCCGCTGAGAACTGAAAAGGCTGGCATGATGGAGTCTTGTTGGCGTTGGTGTGAATCAGATGAGTGAGGATGTGTTGAGAAGAGGCAAGGAGGAGAGGCAAGGAGGAGCTTTGTTGATAGATGGTCGCGTGGCGAGCATGCAGTTTTCTTCCGTGGTTGTGGTCTGTCATCCATGCTCTGGGAGGCGACATGGGCAATCCTGCCTTGCCTGCCATCGTGGGAGCGGGTCCATGCGGGGGGCCGCTTCCCAGCCCCCGCAAGGGCTAGCCCGCCAGGGAATCTGGGGTTGGGCCAGCTCCAGCCAGAGCCAGACCAAGACTCAGCCTTGGCGTGTTCAGCCTTGGCGTGTTCACCCAAGGCGCGCCATCACGTGTGCCCTCTCACAGCTGCCGACCATTGCCAACCGCTGCTCACCTTGGCAAACCACGGCCCCCACAAGATGCCGAGGCATGGTCCTGTCGACCACGGTCAGGTACCGTAGAGAGGGCGAGTTCGCCAGCTTCACTGCATTTCAAACAGCTACTTTCTTTTCATGCGAGTACATGTACTGGGCTCCATCTGGTCGCTGTGTTGCTGCCACCATGGTCCACGAATCCTTTGACGAGGTCATGAACCTCATCGAACTTCCAGGGCCGACCTCCTCACCCACCAGGGACCCTTCATCGCCAGTCCGATATGCGGGTCTTTACCCGGCATGGGTGCTTGGTGAAGAGATTGAGGGTTACACTCCCATGAGACAGGCATACGGTGGACATGTCTACACCCAATCATCATTGGCAGCCGTTCGCGCAATGGAGGCTGCCAGGAAAGCCGCTTCGCCAGCTCAACCAACTCCTGACATGCTCGGCATACATGTGAGTTGAGCATCGACGACCCTCAGGTCAACGAAAATGCAAGCTCATGTGGTGTGCAGTCAATACAAGGGGTATTCGCTGCCAACGTCATCTCTGATCGCCCCATCATCTACGAAGTCAAGCCCCTCTTCATGAGACGGACCTTCAGCTCCATCCTCGTCACGGCACGCCAGCCCCTCGAGCCCACCCCTTTAAGAGAGTCCACAGTATTCAAGAAAGAAGACGCCGACGCGCCGCTCGGCCATGTCTGCTTCAGCTGCATCTGCACCTTCAAGCTGCCAGAACCGGCATCCATCGACTCCCAAGGCACGTCACCGCACACCCGCTACGCCGCGCTCCTCGGCTCGAGACCCCCGCACACCTGGCCGCATTCCCCCCAAGTCGACCTCGACCTCGTCCAAAAGTACTTCCCCGGCGCGGGACCCGGCAACTTTCCGATCCTCGACATGAAAAAGGTCGACATGGCGGCGTACAACGAGGGCAAGCCCCTCCAGGACCGGCGCGAGCTGATCCTCTACCGTCTGCGCGCGCCGCTGCCCGCCAGCGTGCCGAACCACCACATCCTGGCACACGTCTACGAGTCGGACCGCAACGGCATCCTCATGCTGGCCAACCACGCCGGTCTCGGCATGGCGCTCGCCGCCGGCGCGAGCCTGACCTACTCGTACTTTGTCCACGTCAACCCGGAGCAGGCCGTCATGAAGTACGGCGCCCAGGAGGACGAGGGCGTTTGGTGGATCCAGGAGACGTTCTTCCCTCGTGTCGCCAACGGGCGCGGCACCTTGATGATCAAGACGTGGAGTCCCGAGGGGCTTCACGTCGCGACGGGCTACCAGGATGGTTTCATTAAGGGATTCAAGGACGAGAGAGAAAAGTTGTAGATTCTGGAACATGCGTGGAGGCGTGGTCGCCGTGTGTCGTGGGAGCTAGTCGTTTTTGCTTTAAGCTCTCGGCTATTCATCTGACGAGTTTCCTCGAGATACTCCATTTGCTGATCAGGTATAGATATTGTATCTTAGGTTTCGTTGGAGGTTGCTAAGCATAGATCATACACATCGATTACATGTTGTAGACTCTGTGGACGCTTGTTAGCATCATTCATGACTACGTCACATCGAGAACCCCAATGGTGAAGACACAAGACTTCTCATCAAAACCAACCTAGCCACCGAGACTGACGCTGTCGCTGCCGAGGAGATCCAGACCGACCACGCGGTGTAGCGAGAAGCCATCTCATCCATTTTGGGCCGATCGGATCTTGGGCCATGAGCGTCATTTGGTGCAGAAGAAGACCTCTCATAAATCCAACCAAGAAGCGATGGACCGAAACACCCAATGAGCTCAACAGGACGTTCGAGTCGACAATCGCGATGGCGTTCCGACGCTCATAGACCGTGATGATGCACAAGGCATGCTAATGCGCGCCCTGAACAGCCTCCCTTCCGACGTTCCGAGACCACAGCTACAGAAAGCACGGTGTTCCGCTTGGTAAGCAGCACAAGGTGAAGGTGCCCAACAACCCGACCTGAAGCTTCACGTCTGCCATCTCACGCTGATCCAGCACTTGGATCTACCCCATGCGATGTTCACACGCGGTTTTTCTCCCTCATGCCATTCACTTCAGCATCGCACGTCAGCTCAGTTGTTTCTGTCGACAACTCCAAGGCTCGGAAACAAACCGCTGGCCGCCAAGTCGAGACTAGTTCCGAGTCATGTTCGCACCTAGCCATCGCCACGAAACCTTATCCCTGGGTCCTCAGCTGATCCATCACTGCCGGAAATCCACCACAACATCCACCCTTCCGTCGCGGCAGCACGGCTCTTCTTGACCCCGTACATTCAATATCACCATCGGTCTTCACATTCTCTTCGCAACCCAGTATGAAGCGCACAAGAGGCGCCTCACCAGACGCAGACGACATCCACGTGAGTGAAACTCTCCGTTCTCGTTGCTCGTGTGTGCGCGGGCGCGCTCTCTGTCACCACAGGCCTGGCCTCTGACAAATCATCGTACAGCTGCGAAGGGAAAGGGGCCGGAAAGCCCAGCAGGCCTTCCGACAACGGCAGATTACAGCCATCAATGACTTGCGCGCCAGCAATGAGGCCATGCAGGCCGCCATAGCGAAGGTGTCGCAGGTCGCGTCCAAACTGGGGAGCGCCGAGCTCGACCGCGCCGTGCGTGATGCCGTGAGCATCGCCGGCCTGGAGCGACAAGCTGCCGTGAGCGCTGACGCAGGCGGGGCACCATCACCACCATCACCACCACCACCACCGGGTCCTTCGTCGGAGCCGCAGTTGGCAAACACGCACGCGTCGTCATCGTCATCCCAACAGAGTGAGAGCGCGTTTCCACCAGAGATGGCACAATCGCAGTCGCAATCCACGCCCCTTCTCTCAGTCTCACAGCCGGCGGCGTCGCTCACCACCCCTCACACACCAGTGCCGGCCTCTCACCAGTCCTCCCCCTCCTTCCCCCTAGACAAGCTAGCAGACGAGCCCCTCCCCGCCTACACATCCGGCCGCATGTCCCCCGGCTTCGGCTACGGCCTCTGGCTCGAGCCCGCGGCGCAGCGGCAGCGCGACCCGCCCATCGACATTGCGCCGTACCTCGCCATCGACAAGACGAGCTTCGCGAGCATCGTCTACTGGACGGCCATGATGTGGGGCACGCGCGTGCTCGAGGCGGCCATGCGCGGCGACAGCGCCGAGGCCGAGGAGACGTGCCGCTCGTCGTTTGGCGCCCTGCGCGACATGGGCGGCAGCGACGAGCAGATCCTGCACGGCATGCGCGCGCGCCTGTCTTTCCGCCGCCGCGGGTACGTCGAGGCCGACCACCCCGGCTACGACCCCGACAAGGGCGCCCGGGTGCAGGCGCTCATGGTGAGCCACAGCACGGCCAAGGGTCTGCGGCTCGACAAGTTCCTCCGGCCGGCGGCGGTCGAGCTGGCGTTCCGCCGGCGGCTCGGGGCCGAATACGCCGTCATCGAACAGGGGCTCAAGGGCTTGGGGCCCGCCGAGGAGGTCATGCGGGTGAGGGCGCTCGTGCAGCTCATGGTCAAGACGTCCAAGTGCCTAGGAGACGGGCCGCGGTGGGATATTGACCGTATCGCCACGATACTTGAGACGTGGGCCACCTGGAGCAGCGACTCGCCGCGATCGTAAGGCTTTGGGAGGGATAGCAAGCCCAGCCTGGCAGAAGATGATACTGACGGATGGATGAAGCGACTTTGTATTCTTTTTTCTTCTTCTTTCATTTCACTTTTTGTTGAAATCAGCCACAAAATATTGGGCTTCCACTAATATGTGATGGTGAATGCTGTCAACATGACAAGACGCAATAGTAAAGGCTCGCTGAGGAGTATAAAATATGACAGCAAAGATTTCCGCTTGACCGGAACGCCAAACTCACACACCCTGTCTCTCCCCCTCCCTAGTTCTCGATCAGAGAATATCTGGTCCACTCTACTTCGGGATGAGCCACGCTGTCTCCGTGTCTGCCACATCCTCCCGAATCGTCTTGCTGAACTTCAACCAGCAGTACGCAGCATTGGTGCCCTGGCGGCCGCCGTACCCCCATACGACGCCGAGGCAGCTGCCAGCCGCACCTTGGGGGCTGATGTACTGCGAGGCGCACAGCATCAGGCAATCCTCCATACGTGTCATCGGTATATGGCCAATATCGTTGCCAGCAAAGTTGACGCCGCAGAGGCGCTCGAAGACGAGATCTGTGCCGGGGACCGTGTACTCGGTGCCGTTGACACCAGGGCAGCCGGGATCCGTAACGCCAAGACCAGATGATGCTTGCGTAGGGATCGGAATGGCCGTGAAATCGGTCGCAGACGCCGTCGAGGTTGCGCTCCTCGTTGTTGCGGCCGATTCTGAGGCCGAAGCCGAGACCGCGGCAGTTGTGGCCGTTGCTGGTCCTGATGCAGTCGTGGCCCTGGCGCGTCGTCAATATTTTACTCGACTTCTTTATTTTCGTCTTCAACATTCGGGGCCTACTCACGCCCCAGACCCTGCGCTCCCGTTACCGTTGCTGTTCTGCGAGGCCAGGATGCCTGCCGCCACCGCTGCACCGATAAGTCCGGCGGCCAGAACGGCAGACAGCACAATCAACCAAAAAGTCGTTTTCCTGAGGCCACAAATGCGGCCTTCACTACTGGTAAGCGTGGCTGGTGGAGGCGAATGGCTATCCTGAGGATAGCCCGCGTGAGACTGATGCTGCTGGTGATGATCCTGGATGGCTTCGGCCTTTGCGGCTGCCGTGGCATCGGGGTAGTCTGTTGTTGCCATGAGGCCGCTCTGTTGATAGTCGGAGGTCGCCATGAGACCAGAGTTGTACTGCTGCTGGTGCTGTTGGTGCTGGCCGTCGCTGTACTGGGACGGGTAGCTGTAGGCCGTTGAGGTGCCATCGACCCCTGTGCTTGCTGGCGAGTATCCGGTCGCCATGATGAGTGAGTGGCAGTTCGACTTGCTGTTCGAGCCGATTATGGAGGTGGCATGAAGCTACGGTCCGGCCCAACGCGCCACAAAGGTAGGAAAGACAGGCAGACCTGAGTAAGAGGAACAGGGTCGCACAGGAAATGGAGAATTGGGACTTCTGCAGAGGATATAACGTGAAGACGGCCGCAATCTCCTGAGAGGGCAAGCAAATACGACGATCCAGAGGGCCCTGTCCAGTGCCCATTGACCACACGCCCCCTGGTTCACAGCTTCGGGCTAGAGCTGCAGCATCGCGAAACCCCCTGGTCGGGGGAAGGATGGGATCGCGACGACCCGTAGGCCTGCGGGCGCGCGCTTGTGGTCCAGTAAAGGCGACGGTATGCCGAGCAAGCCAGGAGTTGAGCGTCAGAAGGCGGCAAGCAAGCTTTTTGGGGGCCGGGGTTGGTCGATGTCAGCGTCGTACCATGTAACTCAGGATGAGGAGCAAGCGAGGCAGCGCGAGCCAAGCCAGCTGGGCAAAGAGCAGAATCATCGCGTGGCCCACTGATGATGCCCACGATATAAAGATGCTCGACATTCACGTCGTTCATTGTCACCCTATCGTACTGCTTGACTGAGAAACGAAGACAACCTAAGTCAGTGATACTCAAGGGAAGCGAGAGGCTTCGACGCGTTCACACGTGAGGCGCAAGATCGGCGACAGTCTTGACGCAGCGCCTTGCTGTGTTCGACACATAGTGCATGCACCTGCCTTGGAAAGCTTGTTCTAATTCTGTAGACGAATATTGTGGTGGACTCGTGGTCGCCTGAGCGTGTTGATAGGCTCCGCTGAGGGGCGCTGCACAGCTGCTGGGGCTGGTACACATCACCTCTCACTTCATCTCCCCGCGCCAACATCTCAGCCCTAAGACGTCTTGGATGGCTCGCTTGCCCTGGACATGTTGAGAGAGCTTGGGGCCATATTCGACCGTTGCATTGATCAAGGGGGTCATGTAAAAAAGGACTCCAGCCGAGATGAAACCGCCCATTCGGGGTCGAGCAACGCCCCCTACCTAACGTGGTGTTCAATGAGCGAAATCCCTGTGGCGTCCTTGTGCTTCATCCCGAAGGATTCGAACACAGCCCCCCTACACATGGGCTCCCGAGGCCGGGGCCAGCGCGGCAACAAGGACGTCCAATCGTGTGGCCGAAGCTAGAGGGATCCTCCTGGGTGCGACTCGCGGGCTGCATGTCGGCTTCCAAATCGTCGTTTGGGCGTGTTCGTGCCCATTTGCCACCTCCTTCATCACCGCGCCCGTATTTGCCTGACGATGCTGCGCTCAAAGCAGAGGATCGATGTCAGCATGCTCCTTGAAGAGGTTGACGAGCGGCAGGAACAGGTTTTCGCCAGCGTCTTCCAGATGACGCAAGTCATCCCCACGACTTCCAAAACCAAGCACTGCACTTCTCAGGCTCCATTGCCTAACAAGGGGTGTCAGCGGTCAATCTGCAAAGCACGGGAGGCCCCTCCCACCCCCCAGCCTTTGAGAACGCAGGGGGGGATGGGCTGACTGACAAGGATGGTAGATGAAGAGAGCTGGAACAAACCTCAGGCTGCGCCGTCGCATCCTCCATCTCGCACTTTACGAAAATGGTTATGTAGTGTTTGCCCTGGTCGGCAAAGATATCGTTGGTCACGGCAGCGACCTTGACGCCGCGCACGCGCAGGCCCGTCTCCTCGAGCACCTCACGCTCGGCACAGGCGAAGAAGGACTCGCCATACTCAAGGTGGCCGCCCGGCAGCTGCCACGTGCCGGCGCCGTGGCTGCCCTGCCGCTTGCCGCTGACGATCTGGCCCTGGGCGTTGGCGATGATGGCTGCCACGCCGACACGGGGGTTTGGGGATGCAGTCGTCGACATGTTGCGAAGTTGTGTAGGGTGATTAGATCTGGGAGTCGGTATCGGTAATCCGGCGGTATGAAGTGTTTGGTCGGTCGCGGGATAGTCAAAGGTGAGGCGACTTGAGTTCTTGATGCTCGATGAAGCAAACGTCCGAAAAAACAGGAGTCTATGTCCTTTTCTTATAAAGTCAAGCTGGTCACGGCGCAGTGAAGCAAAGACACAAAGTAGAGAAAGGATGTTGAGACCGCTCGTTAGTTCCTGCAGGTTGGAAGATTCGCTGGAAGGCGCAGTAGTCGAGGCCAACGTTGAAGTCGCGACTGCCGTACAGCGAGGTGCTCTCTCTCCTTCTTTACCCACGTCACCCGGGCGCACCTTCTTTTGAGTCACCCACCAGACAATTCAGTTGGGTGGGCCCAGTAGCACAAGGCACTTCGGCAGGCTCCTCCCACACTGTGCATACCTTACCCGGGAGTACTTCTCCTCTGGAGGCCTTGTTGTTCTGCCTCGCATGTCCCACGCGCCCGCAAAACATATGCACCAACACAAGCAGAAAATCCACGACATCACATATCGCAATATCTATACATCACGGGGTATCATCTGCACTCATTGACATCGCCCAACACATGACCCATCCATCTAGAGGCCTCCCCAATGCCCGCTTCCCGGCAGATGGGAACTCGTCGGCTTCTCCAGTCCCTTCAAAGACTCTTGCCAGTTCTGCCAGTTGATGTCCTCAACGTCCATGTTCATATCAAGGTCATCCGCACCGACCATGTCGTTTAAACCGTCCATACCCGCCCCTTCAAGCAGCGGGTCCATCGAGGTGAACGGATCTGGCCAGAGCCACGTTGGCGGCGCTTGATTTGCGCCATGTTCGAAGCTCCGTCCCCCCTGCTGCGGCTGCTGCGGCTGCTGTTGCTGCTGTGGCGGTTGGCCTTGTAGGGCGGCCGTCTGCTCGCTCATTGTCTTGTTCGCAGCCGATAGGGCCGTGTCGATGGCTGCGCCGTGCTGCATCGTGCCATTAGCTGGTGCACTTGGCAAGGCATCCCCGTTGGTCATCCCGATCGCCAACATGTCCTCGGCGCTCAGTCGGCCCTGGTACGCATAACGCCACAGCTCGATAGGGTTCACCACTCCGCTTAGCAGCTTGTCGACGAACTCCCCTTCCGATCCAGGCTGGAATTCATCTTGCCGTAGGGCAGACACATTTGGCTGTGGCACGGCGCCGGCCGCTGGGAACACAAAATCGAGCCGCTGCTCGTCCTGCGTTGGCAGAGGTTCAAATGGAGGTAGAGGGCCGGTCGAGTTCTCTCCTCGAACCAGCTTGCGCCATCGGCCGCGGAGCTGTGAAGCCCTGGCCTCCATCCCCGGCACAGAGCCGAGTCGCTCAGGCAAGGAGTTGAGCCTGTCTTCGACATCGAGATGGTGGGCGGCCTCTGGATCACTTCGCAGGCGCTGAATCTCTGCCTGTCGGTGTCGTCTGGCATTGAGATAAAGTTTCTTCACCGGTAGCGACACGGCTGTGTGGTCGGCGGCCTTGGCTGCTTCGATGGGATGGCTTTCATACCCCAGGATGCTCGCTGCCTCCCAGGCTCGCTCAGACGTGGGCGTCCACGGCCGCCTAGCCATCTCCAGCAACATGTACGCAATGGCATGCCACTGCCGGTATGTCTGGAAAAGCCAGCGCCACTGCCTACATCGCGGGTCCGTATTCAGTATGTGGTTATACTCAACGACCTCAATCGTCGAGACGAAGAGCCGCGTGCGAATCGCGAATGACAACTCAGGCCCCGTGCCAGGAAAGAGACAAGGCTGGTATATGATGAGGCCAATCTTGGCCGCAATGACGCGTGCAATCATGGCAGCCATCCAGAACAATGGGTCGTTGTCGGCGAGGCACCGCCGCAGAAACTTCTCCTCGATGCGGTCGTACACGTCCACAAGCATGCGCTCGCGATGTTCCAGGCTTGCGGTAACGTCGGTAGGATCAATGGGTCCCATTTCTGTCACTGTTACATGCAGCTGCCGCGCGAGCGAGCAAATTTCGTATCGGACGAGACTGACGGCAGTATCTGTCCTCCCTTCGCGGGGTGTTGGCATGACGGTGGCTGATGGGTCAATGTCTGTGTCGTTGATGCTCGTCGGTAGCTCCGTATCGAAGGAACCGTCCCTGATGATCATGTCCGTTCCGAGCTCCTCCGCGGAACGTAGGTCAATGGTGCAGATAGCCCACCAGAGCCGGCGCCTCATCTCAACTTCGAAAGGAGGCAGCCCGAGTTGTAGGCCGTCACGATGGATGCCCATACCTTGCGCCATCCGGATCGCAAGACCCGTCAGTGTCCAGCAGAATCTCGTATCATCGTGTCGTCTGACTATCGTCAGGAACAGAGTAAATGCTTGCAGCACGACCATGTCAGAAGTGTTGAGAAAATTGGCCCTCGCTAGCGCTTGTTCGAGCGCAAACCGGTATTGGGATAGGAGGTGAGGTCTTGATGAGCCGAAGTTCGTTTGCACCTTGGTTTGAGTCAGGTCTTGCAAAAGTCGCCGCGAAATCATGTAAGCTTACCTCCTCGTCTTCCATTGAGATAATGGCAGAAAAGTAAATGGCGAAAATGAGAGCCTCATTCGCTGGGCTTAGGCTGTCGGGGCTTTTCCTCATAGTGCGCAACAGCTCCTCCATCGATGGTACGTGCAAGATTTTGACCAATGGCTCGACATTCTCCTTGTACACTTGCCAGAGGAAGGGAATCTGAGACGGCAGAGGATGGAGGCGTCGTAGGTCGACGTCTGCTGAGCGGTAGCCGAAAATGAAGCCATGGTGATCAGTTGAAGGCTCGACGGGTTGCTGCGGAGAGTGATCGGGCGTCTCATCGTCTTCGGAATCGTCGTCATCGTGACTCAAAGAGTGCATCTCAGCACGAAGTTCGTCCAGCTTGGTGTCACGTTAGCCGTGCCACAACGATGCCACACAGCAGCAACCCACCTCATCGTTCAGCTTGGACCAGAACGCACTGCTCACGTATCGGTTTGTTCTGCCCTGGTCATGAAGGACCAAGCGTCCGAGCTGCTTCGTGACGCTCGCCGACTGCTTCCGCTCCAACCCCTGCGCAGCTTCGATATCAGCTTCCGCGCCTCGCCGCGCCACGACCTCTCGCATGGACGGAACGGCGCTGGTGCCGTTCGCCGAGGATGGGAGACCCGGCGCTGCCCGATCCGGGCGCGTGCCGCCGCGGCGTTCATAACTTTGTTGCGCCAGCGGTGCTGTTCCCGGCGACGTGCCAGCACTGAGAGGTCTAGGCTCGCTGCTCGCCGTTTCCACCTCGATCTGTCCGCTGAGATCCTCGACGATACCCTCGAGCTTCCGCAGGCGCCTCATGAGCTCAACTTCTCGCTCACTGGAGCCCTTGGACGGGGCGTTTGGGTCGCGGGGCTTGGGTCGCCTCGGCGCACGGCCGGGCGCGGGGAAGACGCACTGCGCGGATGCGCGCCGGCAATTGGAGCACGGCATTTGTTTGTCGCATCGGACCTTGCGGCGGCGGCACGTCACGCAGCTTCGGGGGTTCAGCAACGGCGCTCCGGAGGAGGTCAAGGCGACGGCCTGTTCGGGGGAGAAGGTCGTCGTGCCATGGCGCGAGAGGGCACCTGACGGTGGTTCGGCGGCTTCCGACGACGGGTCCATCGCCTGCGAGGAATCCGGGGATCCCATCGTGTTCGCGCACAGCCTGAGATGGCGGTCTCTGCAGTCGGGCGCGCCTGGCGCGTCGTGTGGTGGGTTTTGGTCCTCGATTCGGCGGGGTCGTTTTTTACGAGGTATCGATGGAGGTGTCAACTATAGGTGTCGCATCCGACACGTCGCATTCGGGGACAGCCAGAGCCAGGTGCCGCGGTGGAACGCTGTACATCGGGCACGAGTTGCCGACGTGTCCGTGTTGTCGCGGTTCTTAGTTGGGCGCTGCGGATGTAAGTTGAAGAATCGCGGAAGGGAAGTTGGAGTCGACCTGTTGATTCATCCAGTGATCGGCAATCAGGAAGCGGGGTGGGGGGGTAAGCACAGCTCAACAGCACAGCGAAGCCGACCATGGGGCGGCTGACATCATCAGCTCGGCCTCCTCGGCCTGCTCTGCCTCGCTCCAAGGTCTCAATGCCCGAGTCATTCTGCACGTTTCAAGGTAGAGGATTAGAGGCTCTTCCACTTAGGTTTCTTTCTTCTTACTGATAAAGTATCGAAGGATAGCCCGAGACTGACGACTCGGGCATTGCTATCTGCTGCCCTCGGTCAGCATGTTTGGCCTGGGGATCCAGATCGCCGGCTTCAGAGAAGCCTCACTACAGCTTCGAGTATCTGTGTCGCCTCCCTCGCGGGATACGCATGGCATATGCCTCACTCGCAAACGTTTGATAGCCGCGCCTCGGATGTCATCAGCATTGAAGTTTTGTTCCCATTCCATGTCCACTTCGGTATCCTGTGTCTCCATGCAAGGGATGCGACGAAAATAGCGGTTGGACTCATCGCGGAGCACCCACCACCATCACCATTACCAGACATCTGTGACTTGCAGACACAACTGGCCTCGTCTTGTCTATTTCCTTGGGCTCATGTCTTGGTGCTGATCTTCCAGGCTAGACTGTAGAAAGTGGCCCTGTTCCAATATGAAAGAGGCACTTTGCCTCTCTGCGGACGCTGCTGTGAAGTTTGGCATTTTCTGATCGGCCACAGCCCATCCGTCCACCCCTTCACGCTCCGTCATTCAAATTTCAGTCAATCCGCAGCTCAATCACAAATAAGCTTCGGCCGCGCCATTAAGCTTCGACACGAGGCCGACCGACTCTCGGTTAAGCGGGTGCCGGAGTCGAGGCATTTATCTGTCTAGGTCTGTCAAAGGTGAGTGTAACATGCACGCCTCCCGCAGATCAACGCGCGTGTGGGAAATCGAAGATCTCTTGCCAGACGCATGGCCGTCCGGGGTTGCGAGGGTACACAAGGCCCTCTTTTGATCCTACCCCATATCCCCAAGTCTCGGCAGAACCAGTGATGATCCATATTCCCTTTGCCCCATGGAATGCAACGGTGCTTGAACACCGGGCCGCTCCGCACCGATCCAGGTACAGATTTGGAAATCATGCAGGAATACGTGGAATTCTCAGGGTGCGAATTAAGCTCTGATCTGCAGAATCAAGCACGCTGTCTCACCCACTCCAGATGTCGGTCACGATGTCCAGCCGCTGCTCGTGATCGAGTACCCCTACCCAATTGCACAAACACGCACCCAGCATCTCAGTTATTTCTGTCGCAATACTGTGGAATGGGTTAACCCCGTCATGATATCATCCTTCAGCGACCAACCTGTCCTGGACATGCCAGTCACTGATCACAACCTCGCACATTCAGCATGTGTTATGGATAGCTGCAAATCCACATATCGTGCTCAGCCATAGAGTCTCTTATATGTTCAACAACAGTTATATATAGTCGGGTGAGTTCGCAACCATCATGGATTTGATTCTTCACACACAGCATCAGCTCCTCATTCTTCTCTACAAGTCTCTCTCACGCTACCAAGTCGCCCGGCGCTAGAATCGTCTTCAAAACCGCAACCATGCAGTTCAAGCTTCTCACCATCGCTACCGCCTTTGCCGGCCTCGTCGCCGCCCAGAAGAGCGAGCTGACTCCTCAGACGGTTGTCAAGAGCATTGAGGCCGTCACCGATCTGTCGCAGGATGCCAACAACATCCTGACCGACCTGAGCTTCAACAACGTCTTCTCCCTGATCCCCGTAGGTTACTGCGAACTCCTATTGACTCTTAGCCCACATCCTACTTCGGTATCTGACCCGTCTCACAGAAAGCTCTCAGCAACATCCGTGAGATTGCCGGCGCTGTGCGCACCGATATCACCATGATTGCCGAAGCCGACACCTCCAAGCCCTTCCCCGCGGACGGACAGAACCAGGTGTGCGAGGTCTTCCGTGACTTCGTCCGCGTCCACCAGGCCCTTCTTAACACCATCATTGGCAAGAGCAGCTTCCTCTCCGGCACCCCCTTCACCGCTCCCATCACCGGGGTCCTCCGCACCATCGAGGGTGGCGTCGACAAGCTCGCTTTCGGCATCATCGACCTCGTGCCTACCTGCAAGAAGGGTCTCGCGAGCGACAAGAAGGATCTTGATGCCTCTTTCAAGAAGACCTTCGAGGCTCTCTAAAAAGTTTCGCCTCACATGCCCCCGGCCTATGGTCTTCGCTGCATCCTGACGAAGCTTTACCGCCGACTACGCCAGAAGCCTGTCACAGACACGCCCCTCAACAACAATCAATCATTCTTAAAGGCGATCCAATTTCTGAGGAAGAAAGTCATGGTAGAATTAGCAAAAGTACATCCGTACTCGCTGTGCGAGCCGGTCTTGTCAATTCACATATACTTATGTCTCGCTGAATTCTTCCCACAATGAACGTGATGGTTTTTCTCTAGCCTACACTGCTCCAGCCCTCCCGTGTAATGAATGATTCTTCTCAATTTTTCTAGCCATTGGCGGCAAAGTAGCCGTTGTGCGTCGAACAGCACGACTGGAAGGCACTCCAGTTGGTGGTGCAACACTTGGGAGAATCGTCAGTCCCGCTCGACAATCGCGAGAGTTGCACAAACTTACGGCTCCGTTTTCCATGAAACTATTCGTACGGGGACAGCACGAGGTGGTATAACCCGAGTTGGTGTTGTCAGAGCGCAAGCAGCGCCACATGGAGGAAACGTTGCCTCTGCAGTTCTGAGCGACAACGCTGTGGCTGCCCAGGGCCTGAGGTTCAAGTTAGCTTCGTACCGCTGTGAAGAGTGCGACTGATATACTGACGAGGGCTACCAGAACGGAAAGACTTGGAAGATGCATTGTGAGTCGTGTAGAGGGCGTCTGTGATGATCGGAGTAGGTTCCAGACACAGACAACGGCCATTGCTCTACGTCGACAGAATCAGTCAGTTCTTATAGCTTTTCCACGTCGTCCGCCCCATGACTCTGTAGAACGGCATCCATTTCATCCACTAACGAGCCAAGGGCCCCCCCAATATCGCTGACTCGTCAGAGTGAGAGCAGGACATTTGCAGGCCATGGTAAGTTCCGCCTCGCGATATGTTCGCGCAGCATGCCCGTGGATGCTTGGAGAGTTTCCGCCAGTCAACAAATCTCGTAGCCTTGTCCCCTCGGTGTTTAATCTTGTGAGATAGTGAATGAGACCCACGGCACTTGATTGTATCTGGCCTGTGCCATCGTGAAACACCATGCGCCGAGGCAGCAAATTGATTGCGTCCCAGGGCACGAGTAATGTAGTTGCTGAATGTAGGTACTGTGATGCCGCTGAGTAATAGCATAGCCTCATGCTGAGTGGGAACGGTCTCCATATGTAAGGAACCCTCATCAATGTGATCCATGGATATTGGATGAAGAACTCATGAAGCTTAAACCTAATCCTCACTCCAGTACCTACTTAAGGTATAACGTACTCCACAAACGCTCGCTGTTTAGCACACGAGCCGGATCACCATCATGCTCGCAAGCTTCACTATCAAGTTGTAACATATCGCAATGGATCTCGCGACAGAATGGGAGGACTTACGCGGGCGGATAATTATATTTGACGTTACATAGTGCTAAGCTTTCTCCTGTCCGTCTTCGCCGATCGAACCACTTGGAGAAAGAAGCTTATTTTCGATGCCAACACGGCAAATCGTGGCTAGGCATTTTACGGCGATACTGTGATCCCCAATCAACAGCCCCACGAACTGTCTTCTGGAATGATATTGCCCGTCTAATCGTGACACCTCTCTCTCGCTCGAACTCACCCTGTCGCCATGTGATGCTCTTCTTTATGGCGCACCTCACCTTACCCAGGGAGCCTCCTGTCGTTCCTCGGTCAAACAGCAGACGAGCGGCGCAGATCGTCGAGCATGCCGGCAATCATGCTAACAATGTCGAGACTCCTGGCCCGTAAAGCCCCAGACGCCAAAAGCGCCTGCACACCCCCTTCTCCACCAGCAGCCAGCCACCCCTTGTGGAGCGAGGAGCCTGACAGAACCCCGCGTGATGGCGCCCGCACCGCAACACGGTCCGCAATGCCATGCCTTGGCGTTTAATACGGCAGACCAATGCTTGCGTTGCGCCAAGGCGGAGAAGCGACCCTTTTCCTTCCAGGGTTGTTGTCATCTCGCTCCAGCTCACAGTCCAGGGCCTGAGGGACTGCTTCTTTTCGAGTAACAATTCCCCTGGATGCCCACAAGTCACCTGCGCTCTGGCTTGCTCGGCAGACTCTCGAGACCAGCCACTCGGTGGAAGCGCCGGGTTCCCAAAGATGCCCGCTCACCATGACCAACTTACAAGTCAACTCAAATCGTCACATGGTACGTGAAAGCGAGCGCTGAACAGAAAAGCTCTCAGCTGGAGGCCGTGTTTATCCACCATTCATCGATTTGATCATCACGTGGCTTCAGTCAAGTGCCATTGACCCGGACGCTGCTACATGTATTCCCTTACCCTCAACCTATAGCTACCCGTCACACTTTTGCCTGACTCCCTCGCGTCGCGTGTATGCAAAGTATCTGGCAAGAAAGAGTGTCACATTTTGCCTGGCAATGACACGGCCACAGGCAAAATGACACGGCCAGTCCCATGCTGTCGGGTGTTTTTAAAATTGAATTCCCAGGGGGGGGGGGGGGGGGGGGGTTGGATCAGCCTGCGCGGTTTGTAATATGCTCAAAAGCTCGCCCCGTTTCGCCAAACTTTCAAGGCCGTCTCTGCAGCCTTTCGGTCTCAGTTCAGTCACGACCACGCCTTGGCATGGAGCACATTCCCGTACCAGTCGTCCTTCTCAACGACATCACGCCGTGCGAGCAGCCTGGTTTAGCTGATGCAAAGGCGACGGCTATCTACCATGACCTCAATGGAAAAGAAAGCATGACCGGCAACTGACTGCCCTGCATTGTGCCGCTGTCAATGAATCCACTTTGCAACGCAGACAGGTCATGGAAATCAAGGCGGGATCGAGATGCCGGCTCGGATCGCGAACAACACATTGTTGACCACCAACGTTTTCGTGCTGACGAAGGAAGTACTTCGCCACGGATATCTCGCCATACGGCCGCGCCTTGAAGAATCCAGCCCCCAACAACAGCAACCGGCTCGTTGGCTCAGGATTCCGCCCAGAGTGTTTCGGTCGGAGCGATAATTTGCCCCCAGAACATGACTGATACCATCCCGCGTGCAGGCACGTCGTAGGGGTGCGCCAACCCACCACACTTGCTGTTGCCCAGAGGCGAAGCAATACCAAGCCTTTCGCCGCAGCCAACCACGCTGGGGACGACTGAATGTACTCAGTAGTTTACCCTCCAGATAGGGGTAGAGATCGACATGCTCCTCCGAGGGGCTGCACGTCAAATTGGTCTGTTAGCGACATTGCCATCTGCATCGGATAAAACATCCATGCCGGTTGAGGTTACGGTCCAGCTGTCAGCTTAGAAAAGTGCAGTCAAGCTTTTAGTTTGCCAGGCCCTCTCACGTCCATTATCATAAACAGTCACCATCGAATGCAAAAGAGTTCAGCGTAGCGCAAAGTGGTATTTAGCTAGCTAGCCGCCGGCAAAGTTGTTCGGAAAGAGCGTTCGCATGATTCCATCGTGGCAGACGAAACCGTGAGTCTCAGGCCTCCCAGACAGTGCCACAACGACCCAAGAATCATCCTCCGGCATCCATCTCTCGTGATATTATAAAGCAGTGTAAACGTGGCAGCCCAAATAGGTTGCCGACGCGTGGGGGGTGGTAAAGAACGCGCTCGCTTCGCTGTTTTCTTCTTTTCTGCATGAGAATCTCCGTCGCAGAGCGCGTTTAAACGTTCTGGACATTGACGACGTCGCCGTGGGCGTCGACGGCAATCTCCTTCTTCTGGAGAGAGTGCTTGACCGGGTTCTTGGCGGCGAACACCTCGTCGAGTTCCTCGAGCTGGATTGGCTTGTCAGTGGATTGCATCGCTAGCGAGGGCAAGAAGAGCAACTTACAGTGCGGCCCTTGGTCTCGGGCAGGTAGAAGTAAATGATGACTGTCTGAGCAAGATCCCAGATGGTGAAGATGATGTAAGTCTTCCAGGCAAGGGTCTCCATGGAGACGGGCCAAGCGAACTGGTTGAGGAGACCGGCGGCGTTGACAGCCAAGTTGGAGAAGGCCATGCCCTTGGCGCGCATCTCGAAGGAGAGGACCTCGACGGGGTACAGAGCCTGAAGGGGCGTGATACCAACGGAGTAGAAGGAGCCGAAGAGGAAGATCATGGCCAGGCAAGCCTTGGAGGCAGCAGGGTCGTTGTAGATGGGAGTGCCGTTCTCGTCAGTGCCCGTCTGAGACTTGGCAACGATGGAAGAGGCAATGGTCATGCCAGCCCAGATGACGGTGACAGACGAGAAGGAAAAGAGCAGGAGAGGGCGACGACCGACCCTGTCGACCAGAGTGGCACCGGCAATGGCGCAGAGGAACTGCTGGCAGGTGTTGATGAGGGTGATGTTGGCCTGGGCGATGGCGCTGGAGTAGCCAGCGGTGACGAGCACGGCGCCGAGGAAGTACGACAGGACAGCGTTGCCGGCCCACTGACCGAAGCAGGACAGGGCGACGTTGCAGAAGAGACGGTAGCGGGAAGCGCCGTTGCGGAACAGCGCGCTGTAGTCCCACCAGCGCTTGTCGGAACCGTTCATGTCAAGGAGCTCCTCGTACTCGTTCATCTGGAGAGTAACCCAAGCGGAGTCGGGGTTGCCCTCACCGTGGTACTTGGTGATCATGTCGCGGGCAGCCTGCTGCTTGTTGTTGACGTACAACCAACGGGGCGACTCGGGGATGAACCAGACGAAGATGCAGATGAGGCCAGAGAAGAGGCACTGGAGCCAGGTGATCAGGCGCCAAGAGGCATCGCCCTTGATGTGCTCGAGCGCGCCGCGAGCGGCACCGGAGGCGAGGATGGCACCGGAAAACCAGAGAGTGTTGTACATGGCACCGACAACACCACGGAAGGCGGGGTGGTTGATCTCAACAACGTACATGGGACCGGCGGAGGCAACGATGGAGACACCGAAACCGAGGAGGAAACGGCCGCCCATGAACTGGCTGGATCCGTGGGAGAGACCCTGGATGATAGTACCGACGATGATGATGACGGATCCGATGAGCATGCCATAGCGGCGGCCCCAGGTGTCGATGGCGGGTCCGACGAAAGGAATGGCAACGACACCACCGATCTGGTACATGGAGGAGACGATACCAGTCCAGATACCAGTGAACTCGACACCGTACTTCTCACGGAAGGCGGGGTTCTGGAGCAGGTTGTTGATTAGGGAGCCGTCGTATCCGTTCATGGTCGAGCAGAAGAAACCGACGACGGAGAAGCAGTAGACGAGAATCATGGCGCTGGACCAAGCACGGGGAGGCTCCTTGATCATGGCCTCGCTGAAGGCCTCGTTACCCTTGATGACCTTGGTCTCGACCTCCTTCTGTTGAGCAAGAACATGATTAGCTGCCATTCGTTTCAAGTCGTCGAGGTTTGCCGAATCCAGAGTCTCCTTACCTTGTCGTAGGTGTCATCGTGAGCCTGGACAGTGTCCACGGTGTCGAACTTCTCGGACATGTTGAGAGAGGGGCGGCTCGCTGCCGTGGCGATTTCCTCTGTGTGGGGTTTGAAGGGGGGGGGGGGGGGATCAAAGGATCGAAAGACCACAGGCCAAGCTGTGAGAAGGCGAAGGGAAGATTGCCGGATGAGGATGAGGATGGAGAAGAAGAGAATAGATCTGGGGATGGGGAACGGGCTTTGATTTTATCATTTTCCGTCTCACGCCTTCTCTCTCAGGTCGGACACCCCAAAAAAGAGGACGGATCCAGACGCAAACTCCCGCCAAAGGTACAACGGCTCGTTTCCACCTAGACTGCATCCATGTCCCGAAACGATGCATGGGAACATGGGGACATTGGACCAGGGGGGGGGGGGGGGGGGAGAGAAAAAGAAAGAGA
>NW_009276944.1:865185-907059 GCF_000150675.1 Verticillium dahliae VdLs.17
AATGGCGGCTAGCCTGTGCTGGGCATCGGGACCTTGGGGGGAAGGCCCCTGTCAGGCCAGATCGGACTATATGCTGTGCTGTACCACTCGAGGCCGGAGACGCCTTTGGTCCATCTGCACATCCGTCCATGGGGTGGAAGTGTTTGGGACGGATGGGGTACGGGCCATGTATGCCATCCCCCCTCCTTTCCTCCTGTCGCGTCTCTTCCCCATGTGCAGCGCTCTGTGTGGCGGCCGGGACAAAGTCTGGGGGCGCCGGTTGGCTCTCTCACGTTACCTGGTTGCCACCCACTTCAGGGCCCAACGAGGCCCAGGGATGAGGCAGACAAGGCCGGCCAGCCCCAGGCCCTCGTAGCCCCCCTTTCCCCAGCGACAGGCGATATTAATTACTATGGCAGGTGTGGCTGCGGCAGGTACAGAGTACGGTGGCACCGCCGCTCCAGATTTTCGAGTCCCTCAGGAGGAGCGCTTGGCGACTACAGCTGAGAGAGTTCTTTGGATTATGCTTGCGCGCCGATGGTGTTTGTCCTTGCTCGTTCCTGCGGATCCGGCGCGCGAGGACTTTTGAGGGCAGCATGTCTCTCGTCAGTTCTGAATGGGGCCACCCCAGTACATCGAAAGTCTCCAGTGACTAGTGGGTTGTCATTGTACCTGAGACGACAGGATAGGCACACGAGGCAACACACGCGATGGAGAGGGGCCTCCGGTGCAAGACATGGCATGGCGCCGCTGATCTGGAAAGACGCCAATGTCGAGCGTAACAAAGGAATCCCGTGCCTCCAAGATTTCCTCTCGCCTTTCCCTCCCCGGATCAGCGGGCTGGGTTGCTCCGCTGTCGTTTGACTTGGGCTTGTGGGAATGGCGCGGGCGACCACCGCTTAGCCTTGGGCCAGGGTGGGCTTTCTGGGGATTGTGGGCCACAGCAGAAGGGCAGGCAGACCGGCCCAGGGTCCCAGCAGTTCCCTTCCCCACCAGGCTGGCGGGATCGAAGGGAAGGCTTTGGTGAGAGCGTCTGTGTGTGTGTGTGTGTGTGTGTGTGTGTTCACCGTCCATGCCATTCTATCCCGTCAGTTCGGAGAGCAGGCAGGCAGGCAGGCAGACTAGTCGGGCCAAGGTCAAGCACAAGCGACGAGAGGCATCAATCGCCTGCAACGCTTGCAGCGCCTGGAGCCGTCCGCCTGCCAGCCCTTTGGCGCACGCTGCCCAGCGTTCATGACGGCTTCATGTTGCGGGAGGAGGCGTGGGCTCGGAGATGGCACTCATATGCCGGCACGAGCTGGAACATGGACTGACCAGTTGCCGGGCCCGAATCTGTCCAGGTCAAAGATGAAGGAGCTCATGAGGGTGAGGGAACAACAGCAACGGTGAGCGAAAACCGGGCCGCAGTTCCTGTTGGCTCGTTCAGTACTCGTCCTTCTTCTCGTGCCTTTGGCCCGTGCTCTGAGATCCTCCAAGGGGGGAGGGGTGCATGGCGCCATGCAGGCCAGTACAGTCTAGCGCCATTGATACCGGCAGCCACCAGACGCAAGCTCGAAGCAATCAGAGGCTCTGTCGTTGGCAGGGCTGGGGGGTCGAGTCCTACGGCGATCTGACGCCCACGACGACACAGAAACACCATTGGAATCTTGGTTCGATGTTGCAGGGCGCTGGTCCTGCGTTTCTCGCTAGTCTGATGAACTCAAGAATCGACGTTCGAAGAAGCTGCAACCAGAACCGGGGCGGGGGAGGAGGGGGTGGTCGGGACGTGGTGCTGCTGGTGGTTCTACTTCGTCTCAGTGAAGGTTACCTGAAGATGGTGACCAGTGGGAAGGCTTTTGGTGGTTTGCTCAGGCACCTATTCACCTACCGAACCAACCTCACTTACTTGGGAACCTTCAGTGAGCGACTGGGGCTCTGGACGATTAGCACCCTACCGGCGGTGCCACCATGCCCTACACGACCGCGGATCGAAGACATCCTGCGAGACTGTCAGGTGGTGGAAATGGGCTTGGAGATGAGACGGCATCAAAGTTAGGCAGAGCCAATGGGGCCGTTGACAGAGCTGTGGGGGAGAGAAGCCTCACGCGCACCTTCAGATGGTGGAGTGGACACTAGACCTAACTGATCAGCGGGCCGCCTTCCTCCGCGCTAATCCGTGCTCCAAATATGGCAGCGCAGCCGAGGGGCAGGTACGACCTGGGGTCCGTCTGGTCCAGTCAAGAAAGGGAAGGGGTCCCTGGTGGTCTTACCCACTACAGGCCGGGCAGGGGCCCCATTTCCACCTCCAATGGAAAGCTTCCATCCGGTGGTCCCTAGGCAGGCACAACCTCCATTCGACCACATGGGAGGGAAGGAACTGCTCGAACAGCACGGCATGGCGCAGAGCCCAGCACTGCACTTTCCCTGGGTTCAGATTCGTGGCGTGAGTTATGTGTGTTGTGGCAGGAACAAGCAATACCCCAAGCTCACCAAGACGGACGCCTTTTCTCGCCTGTTTTCGCCTCGAGTCGCTGCACGCGCCGACCGCATCTGCATAACGCATCAGGGCAGCATCTACCAACACGGCGACTGTGGCCGTCGCATGACCCCGACTCACCATGTGGCCCGGTTCGTCCTCGATTTTGCACCGGTGCTGGAAAACCGAACCGTCGCTACGGCTCTGAACCAGGGGATCAGCCATCATCCCCATCCCGCCATCCTTCGTCGTTGGCTGTCATTGAACGATATGCCATGCATGCATCCCATGGCGAAAGGGCCGACAGGAAGAGAGGCACAGCGCTTTCCTTCCCTTCTTTTCCGTCTCTAACACCAACTTCGCCCAATTCTTTTCACTTAGTCATTCTCCATGTCCCCAAGTCGAGTCACTTGTTCCTGTCCTCGGACCCCCAGATTCCAATCTGAAATGCGCAGGGATCTATCTGCAGCAGTACCGACAACAGAGGATCCTGCCACAAGGAGTATTCGACTTTGAATAAGGCGTCCTTCGGCAGAGACACCGACTGAACCGGCCCGTCATCCAGCGCCACACTTCATCCCGCTTTCAGTCGCCTCAAACGGGACCAACCGAATCTTCGAACGCGACGCTCTTCTCCGAGCACATCGCGTCTGCCGGTGTTCTCGGCGCGTGGGCTGATCCTTCCCTCGTTTGTGTCAACTCTATGGCAGCAAATGACATATCGACGCGTGACTGGGCCTTGAACAGCTTCCACAATTCAATCTCTTGCAGAACTCCAACGTCTGATATCGGACGATTCGGCACGTCCCCGATGGGCCCTACACTTCTGTCTGCTACTAAGTACACTTCTCGATCGAACATTTTCGAGGGTCGCAAATTGAATGACCAGGCCTAGGCGAGATCCAAGCAACAGTCAAGGTGTCTTTTGATGGTTCCTCCAGATCGCCACACCCAATTTATCTCTGCCTGTCAAAATATGGTAGCCACCCCTTCCCTTCGCTTGCTGACACGGGGCGAATGTTACCCTGCAGCGCGGCACAGCGCTTTAATTAATGATGGCCATTGACCTTTGGGCAAGAGTACCAATACCTTGACTATATGCACTGCTGATCTCGCCTGCAAGAGCTGGAGATGATGGCGTTGTGATTGCTGCCACGCAGGCCAAGAAATGCCTTGCCGTACACCCGACCCGCCTCACAGCTTGTGGGTAGGATACACTTGTAACCATCTAAGATCGAGAACCCCCTACCAAAGGGAATCGACTGCTTCAGGCACACTGCGGCTAACACGGTTAAGCGTGCGGTGAACCAGACCGGTCGGGGATCTTTTGACAACACGCAGAACCCAATATTCGCCCGCCCTTCCGACGGCGGTCAAACTAATATGGACATGGCCGATTGACTGCTTCAAAGAGGCCCCAATCTCCCACACCAACGAACCTGTACCGCCGCTGCACTCCTTGGCATACTGAGTCTAGAGCTAACGAGACCGCATGCCCGGTGGCTTTTGGAGGGGCCCACCTACGGAAGCGGTTTCCTGTTGGGCATGCCCTAGTTCAGTCACTTCACATGAGCTGATCCGCCGCTCTGGACTCTCCTCTCCACCTCCATAGTATCTCACGTGTTCTAGACAGACCACATATGCGGGCCTCCACATTCGCCAACCCTTCTCCGGTGCGGCAAGCCTCCCGCCTCAGGCGAGGCATCAAGCCCAAAAGGGACCACGGCGGCTTCTCACGACAATGCCAAATCCCATGTGTCCTCCGTCCCCAGACTTGATACTTGGCCGCTATTCCGTCTGCAGTTCGTCAGATCGGGTCCCCTGCCGGAAGGATGCGCCTCGATCGCGAACCTTGACCTCACCTGCCGGCCCATCTACTAGACCTGCCTCTTGGTTGACCAGCTGTGACAAAGCGCTAACTAGGCCCTCGGTAGCACGGTTGATGCTGGGTAGCAGCGCGTGATCGCCACCGACCCAGCCCCTTGGTGCGAGTCATGGTGCTTTGTTGCAGCTCGCGCGGTAGAGTTTCGAGCCTCGTGAACCAACAGAGTAGGTGGGAGCAGGGTTCAGCTTCAGCCTCCTGGAAGTCTTGCCGTCTTGCCGTCTCTCGAACTGTCTTTTGGTGCAGGCCTCCTAACTTAGTCATCGGATACGCGAGCACCTCATATGTAACTAGTTGCTTGGGGGGTCTCTCAATGTCCCTCTTGACACGGAATATCATCGTGACCGTCATCATGATATCTGAGTGCCACTGCTTGCTTTGTCAGAGCAGTTCGACGTGGCACTTCTCTGCAAGTCTCTACGTGCTGTTCAAAAAATACTCACAACCGCTGGAAAACATATCCTTGGAGGAGCCCTTCGAAGGGCAATGATCATCCCTAATCTCTCTGCGGGCTTCGCCTAAAGTCCCAGACTGGCCTCGATCGGCTAAGACACAATAAGCTGCCTCGACCCTTCACCGCCGAGACGCCATACTGGGTCTCGACCCCGAGCGAATCCATTCAAGCTCGAATCCATTCAAACGCCTAAGTCGCCACCATGATGACCATGTCACGCGAACACCACCCTTGCCGCTCTAGCCGTGGAGATTTGGAGTCCTTCAGACGAGTGCTGCGTGAGCTCTGCGAGAACTCGTCGCCTGTTTGAGTACTGCTCTTACCGGTTGGAAGCGCGAATCTTGGGGCGAAATGGTTGTCAAACGATCAACAGGCTCTGGTAGACAATAACCGTTTGTTACGCACGATGAAGCTTACGTTTGGCCGAGTTCCGTTCTTGTTCATGACTACATTTCAACGTACGGCAAATACCTCGGAGTAGGAAGTACAATCCTTTGAAGGCTCTCGCTCTTGGAGAACTAACCGAACGGCCCTAGAACATTGGAGACAAAGGTGCGTGCAAAATCACCAGTTACAGAGCACAAGTCCATCGGGTCGGAATTTTGCTTCAGTATACTGATCCATACGGATTATTTGTAGACTCTTTTCATCACGCTTTCCGATTATCACTGCGCTCTTTCATTGACAAACTCTGAAACCCTAAAATATCAACGAATCTTTCAAGGCTCAAACTACATACAACGACAATCTTGCCATCGTCCGAATGCTGGGACCTCTATCGAGATGGTGATCGCGAATAGAAAAGAAAAGAGCAAAATCGAATAAGCGGCGACAATCATAAAAGTTTCTTGCCACGCACTTGAAGTTCCATTCACCTACATGCCTTTTGATCGAAACCCTCGGTGCTATAGTCTTCGAACCACGGACAGCTGGCCTGACTTGCCCGACGAAGCGTACAGCCTTCAGATTACGGTTGATTAGAGGAGAGCGAAGGTAGGCGTACCTTGTGTTCCAACAACTCCTTCATATTCACCTCTAGGAATCTTGTCATCGGCGACCTGGCACAGGCCTATTTGTCGATTCTGACAAACTCAGCCTACTTTTCTGAGGTATCTACGTTCTCGTCGTGCGTTCCTGACTTCAGAATCCCGGCGCTAGAGATCACCGTCAGGCAGCTGTTTCGCAGTGCATTTTCCTGACACGACTTGACTTTAGGTGTAGTGAGATGAGATTGTGCTGACTAGCACTGCGTCTGGAGCATCACTTGCTCTGTCAAACCCCCAGAGTCAGGCTGAGGTCCCTCCTATGGTCTTGCCAGAATTTGTATCCCGATATAGAATTCTGGCCCCGGAAACCCAGGAACTTCTTCACCCGCTCTGGAAGCCCCTGAACCACGTCCTTGTCGACGATCAACGGGTGCGCCTCCTCGGGCGTCAGCACAGAGCTTGTGACTGTGCAGCTGAGAAGCCTTCTGCGCTCATCGGCGGTTCTGTTCGCCTCTCCACGATGCACAATGCGTCCGCCGAGAAGCAGGCAGTCGCCAGCTTTCAGCTCGACCTGCTTGACCTTGTCGTCGGGGAACCTCCAGAAGTTGAAAGTCGGATCGGCCAGCGCCTCTGAGTACTTGATCTTGTGACTCCCTTCCACGACGCCCGTGGCGCCGTTGGCACTCGTCGTGTCTGTGGCGGCGATGAGGAAGTTGACGGCTACTTCGGGCATCCAGCGGTCACCCATGCTGAGGAACGGCCACCAGGCGGCCGCGTCGGCATGCAAGGGTTGTGCCTTGCTCCCGGGCCCGATTTCGATCATCTGTGCCATACTGAGCCAGTAGTCGCCCGTATCGCGGAAAATACCGGTGCAGAGGTCGTGTAGGACAGGGTTGTCGATCATTGCATCGCGCCACGTTGGGCTGTGGTGCAGCAGACTGCCTAGACGTTTTGTGTTCGACCCGAAGACGATACCGTCAATGCCGCCAGGCAATGGAGGCGCTGTCAAATTGGCCGACTTACCAGCCTCGACCTTGGTCAGCACCGTGTCCATGTCGGCGTTGAGGCTGGAGACCTGATCGGGCGGAAACATGCCCTCTATGACAACGAACCCGTCCTCTTTAAGGGCACTAAGCATCACTGCCGTCGGCGCTGTACGACTTATACGTGAGTATTTCGCGGAGAAGACTAGCGATGGAATAATCGAGGCAAGGGGTGTTCTTTGCCGCAAAGACGTAGTCAAAGGTGTCCGTAAAAGGGCCCTGCTCAGCGTCGTGATCATGGTCTGTGGCTGCAAAAATATGATGTGCCGTGTTCAATTGCATGGGACAAAATGTTTGCGTCGAAAATCAAGCCGACTGGTGAAGAAATACCCAATACCTCCGCCAAGGGCATCCTCAGGCCATATTGACAGTCCCGTGATGGCTGCATGTGTCGTAATAATCGTAAAAACCAGGTCTTGCTTACTATACGCGTACATATGAGCAATCACCATGTCGTTGCACTGCCTCAGGTTACCAGGCCCCCATGAATGAGGGGTAAGTTGTGTTTCAGCGACCAACCATCTGGAAAGTACTTTGTCACCTTCAGTCTTTGCTAAGGTAGGTCGGGTTTGAGTGTGCCGGTACGTTGAAGGATGCACATCCCGTTCGGAGTATGTTGGTCGACATGAAATCGACCTGACCTGATTGCCGCCCTCCGAAACGTCACCCACCACAAGTTAGCACTTAACTTGCTTCAATAGATCTGAAGGCTATTTGTGAACAAGCGAAAATGACCTAATGCCGAACTTTGTGGCTGGATTGATGTCGGTTGCTGGTCTCAGCACAGCCGTCTATTCGCCAAAACCTATGCCAAACGAACGCCGGCGGCCATCATAAGAAGCGAACTACATGTCACCAAGCGTCAAACAACTATCGCAGTCTCCTCATCTAGCCTCTTCTTTCCGTCCCTGCCGAACCTGATAAACCTTTTCCTGAGTTTGCGTTGGCCCGATGCCCCCTGACCCACAGCGCTCGCTGCGGCCTCCGATCGGAGGGCAGATGACCTTGCCGTTTGGCTTGCTTGACCTGCAGATTCATCGCCTCGCTGTGACTGCGCTGCCGCTTCAGGTGCCAAGGTTTCGTTTGGTTTCGTCTTCCGGCGAAGCATGGAGTCGAGCTTTCGGCGCTTCGCGCTGCTCTGGCCTTGGGCGATGAGTTCGTAGATCTGGAGGGACAGCCAGATGACCAATACGGTGGCGAGGAGACTCCCAACTTTTTCTACGTGTCAGATAGTCTCAGAGAGAAGGGATTGTAGATGCTCACTGCTGGCCAGGACCACAGTGCCTGGTGTGATTGGGCTTGGTAGGCCGGATATGTTGACCTCAAAAACGCCCATGATCCAGGAGAGGGGGGCCTGGAGCCATAGTTAATAGACATGGGAGAGCTTGGGTTGGGTTGCAAACTCACAAAGACGACTGTCGCGCCTGTGAAGATGAAGAGAATCTTGGATTGCTCGTTTGCTGAGAGGGCTTCTTCGATGTTGGCCTCGCGCTGTCGGAGATCGAGTAAAGTCGTGATCTACTCAAGGTCAACGTTGTACCAACACAGGTTGATACAGCCTCAACGCTCACCGAGGTCCGAACTCGATCAGCATCCAGTCCCAGGCGATCGAAAAAGTCCAGGGTAGGATGAGAGAAACCTCCGAGGCCGCCTCTGACCTGCTCCAGCACGGTGCAGTCTGGTTCTCGTGAACCCTGAAACTCGACGACGACGCGCTCTTGTTCCTTCAATACCGTCTGGATCATATTCACTTCCTCCCTCACATCGTCTATCTCCTGCAGTAGCTCAATCTCAGCTCGCAGGTCCCCGAGCACAGTCTTCGAAGTGCGCATCCCGCGGATGGACGACTTGAAGGCCGTGTACCGTTTCATTGCCTCGTTGGAGAGGAAAGCCACTGAGCCCGCAAAGACGTTACAGTACGATCGCGGGCCGCAGAACTGAAAATGAAACTCCTCCTCGCTGAATCCGACTGCCGATTCGAGGACGTGGGCAGCAATATCCATCATGTCTGTATCGGCTGACTTGAGACCGGGAGAAGCCAGGACGCGGTGCTTGATCTCATTGAGCAGCGTCTTGGCGTTCTTGTCGTCCCAGCGTTCTGGATAGCAGGTGATTATATTGTCTGCGCGATGTGTCAGTGTCGACCCTAAGTGCAATTTACGATCGTGGAACACAAAAGTGAGGGACGAAGAAGAAGAGTAGAACCTACGTTCGTCGATGCGCCACATCCACAGCTGCGACACCATCAACACCTGCTTACGCTGCTCCTGCTCGATCCCTTTGCGCTCACGCGCCACCCTCGCGCGCACGCTGCTGGCCACATCCTGCCGTCCCGCCATCCTCATCAGCTGCTCCTTTGTGCCATCTGTCCGCTTCTGCTTGTCCGAGTGCTGCTCGAGCAGCTCGCGGTGCTCAAACGGGTTGCCGGACCCCTGGCCCAACTTCTGTTCCCCAGCAACGACAGACCCGTCACTCTTCTGCTTCTCCGCCTTGACAAGGCTCTCGAGGCGCAGAAGGTACCGGTACAGAACCTGGCTCTCGTTCCTCGCGCGCACTTCCTCCTTGCTCAGCGATTCGTGGTACGACTGGTCGAGCGTCCGCGGCACGTGCAGCTCAGACTTGGTGAAGCTTCGCCGCAGGCCATTCATGGCGTCGAGGTGCTTGAGGTAGGGGAAGAGGTGGTGTTGCAGGCCCGTCGGCATGGCGCTCAGTCTACGCGCGCGCTCGGCCGTGCTGGCGCGGAGGAGCTCCCTCTTGGGCGCGACGTCGCGGCTGCCGGTCATGGCGGAGCGGAGGCGCTCGCGCGTCTGCTCATCCATCTCGACGTCCACGACGGGCAGGACGAGAGAGAACATCTCGGCAGGGTCGAGGGAGGGCGACGCCGAGGTCGGAGCCGCAACGGAGGCGGCGGCACCGGTAGCCGAGGCGCGACGAAAGTGCGGTTTGCGGTAGGGGGCCGAGTAGCGCATCTCGAGGTACGTGTCGCGGACGAAACGCATGGCGCGAGCGCACTCCGCCTCGGTGCGGCCGTCCATGGCGCTGATCTTTTGGACGAGGTCAAGCACCCAGGCCACATTGTTGGCCGGCAGATGGATCCAGCGTTTCACGGGGTCGTCAGGGCGACGGGCATCGTGCGATAGCTTACGGCGGTGTTGTTGATGTTGGCGATGGCGGTGATCATGGTGGCGGATGCCAGAAGTTTCCCTTGAAGGAACTGGTGGAGGGGATGGTGGAGGTGAAGGCGGCGGTGGAGGTTGACGGGGGCTTAGTTTGACCTCCGTGTCAGGCTCGTAAAGTATGTTCCAGACGGAAAGATCGTCAAATGCCGTCTCGGAGGTAGGGCACCAGAAGGTTCCCATAAAGTGCTTGCATGCCATTATCTCGCCTTCTTCGTTGGGCCGTGACGGGCCCCGTGCCCGCTTGGGACGCGAGTTTGCTTCGACGTTTTGCCTCGGAACGAGCTGTGGGCTAGCAAACAGCTCAATGACCGACTCCTTGCCCATGACCCGTGCCAGACTAAGAGCCGTCTCACCACCGGCAGAGAGGGTTGTAGGGTCCGAACCCGCTTCGAGCAGTTCCCTGACAATACCTCTGTTTCCATTCTTGACAGCGTGGTGCAGCGGCGTGCAGTCCTCCGTATCGCGCAGGTTCACCGTCGCCCCGGCACAGAGGAGGCTGCCTACGACGTCAGCATGCTCAAATATGACGGCTGTATGAAGAGGGCTCTGTAAGTCCTTGTCTTGCAAGTCAACCTCGGCGCCAGCGGCGATGAGCGATCTCGCCACGCCATCATGGCCTTCCGTAGCAGCCTGGTGCAGAGGCGTGCAGAATTCAGAGCTCTGCGCGTCAACATCGGCACCCCTCTCGAGCAGAGAACGCACAATTCCATCGCGTCCATGGCGCGCTCCAACGCTCAGCGGCGTGAGACCGTTGGCGTTCCGCGCCTCGACGCTGACAAGCCCCGTGTTGAGCAGACCATCGACAATCTCCGTCCGACCCTCGCGAGCAGCATCATGAAGGGGCGTGTCGCCGACCTTGTCTTTGGTCGCAGGGTTGGCGCCAGCAGCCAGCAAAACCTCGACAACGTCGGAATGGCCACGTCGGGCGGCAACGTGGAGCGCCGTACTCGAGTCGCGATTCCCGACGTCAACAACGGCGCCCGTATCGATAAAGAGCTTCACAAGAGCCGCGTGTCCGTTGCGCGCTGCCTCGTGCAGCGGCGTCTCGCCGAATGCTTCCTCACGCCGAACGTCGGCGCCAACATTGAGGAGGACGCGGGCTACGGCTTCGTGGCCGTTGCGCGCGGCCAGGTGGAGAGCGGTGCATCCCTCGGCATCTTGCAGGTCAACTTCACACTCCGGACCAACGGTGAGGATGGCACGAAGAATATTGGGTTTGCCGACAGAGGCGGCGTGATGCAGTGGTGTCCGCTTCTGGGCATCTATGGTGAAGAACACGGAGGGCAGCGATATGAGCAACTGATGGACATGTTCTTCAGTCTCTTTGTCGTCGGGCTGGGACGAGATGACTTCGGTGAGGCGGCGGTAGGCTGCAAATGTTAACTGTGGATAATTCTGGGGGATAAGATTGGTAACATGTTAAGAAGGGAGTGATGAGCCCTTACCCTCCAACATTGGTGACTGTGATTCCATGTTGAAGTAGTGGAATGCCCGGAGAAGATGACAAGATGGGCCAATCTGGCACAGTTATGGTGAATCAAGATACAAATACTCATTCATCTTTCGCAGATGGCTTATTTGACCGGAAAGCCGTTGCTTTCAATCAAAGACTTTGCCATGGTTGTGCCTCGACCCGTGATGTTGCAGCGCGAACTGCATCATCTGCCGGCGGGATGGAAGCCTTGTTGACGCATCCAACAGCGAATAATGCACACCTCATCCTGCCCGATGAGTCCCCCTCCAAGGCTCACCGGGGTCATGCTGCACAGCTGCACACCATCACGACCTCAGCCGCTCACGTGGAATGGCTCGATTTGTTCTGACGTGTCTCTCCTATTGGTCACGCGATCACAACTCTCGAACATCAGGGTACACGAGAAAAGGGTTGCCTACCGCCGATCCATTAAGCGTGACCTCTTTCTCTTATGCCTGCGCTTCCCTCCGACTTGAATCCTATCTCTCCGCTTCATCCGCCGACGCTTCCGTTTTATTCGTACACCTGTTTGCTTTACCGACCAACGCGAATAACGCCAGCAGCGACCAGCTTTTGCACCTTGGAGCGAACGTCGGGGTTCTTCATGTGCTCGTTGAGCGCCGCCGGGTTCGTCTGCGCCTGTTGCAAGATCGCCTGCATGACGGGATCTTGCATAATGCCCATGATCTGGTGCCGGACTCAAGTCAGCGGATGCTTTCAATAAGGACAGTATTCTCATGTTGGAACGTACCTCTGGGTCCTTTGCCAGGCGCTCCTTGGTCTGCTCCTCCGTCTCGTTGTCGCGAGCGGAGTACATGGCCGAGAAGGCCTTCTGCTCCTGCTGGTCAATCTCGCGCGAGTTGGCGCTGTTGTGGTGCTCCTGGTCAACAATCTTGGCCTCGCTGCACGCGTCCACCGACTCGGAATACTTGCGCATGCCGAAGTAGGCCTGAGCTTTGCGAATGTAGGCGCGGATGAACTTGGGGTCCTTCTTGATGGCCGTGTTGCAGTCCTCGAGAGCGCTGGGGAACTCGAGCAGCTTGACAAAGGCCGCCGCACGGTTGCTGTAGCCCCTCGGGTCGTCGGGCGCGCGCTTGATCATCTCGCTGTAGGCCGCCACGGCGCCCGGCAGGTCCATCTCCTTGAACTTCTTGTTGCCATCCTCGCGGGCCTCTTCGGCCTTGGCGGGGTCAATGTAGGCGAGTCGTGCGCTCTCAATTTTGTTCTTCTCGGCGTTGCGCAGCTTAAGGCCGACATCGGGCGTGCGGTGCTCCGTCAGCGAGCTCTTGTAGTTGGCGACGGCCTGCTCTAGGTCGCCCAGCTTCTCGTACGCTGTTCCGATCCGGGCGTAGCTCTTGGCGATGATCTTAAAGTCGGCGTAGATGGCGCGACCTTCCTCGACGGCCTTGGTGCACGCGTCGATGCAAGCCTGGTAGTCGCCCTTTTCGAAGTGAGCCGCGCCGAGGTTGTTCAGGTACGTGATGTCCTTGTGCAGCTCCCAGGCCTTGGTGTAGTGCGCGATGGCCTCGTCAAAGTTGCGCTTCTTGTAGTTCTCGGTGCCGAGCGCCTTCTCCTTGTCGGCGGCCTCCTTGGCCTTGCGCTTCTCCAGCGCCTCTTCGTCCTCGGGCTCAGCCTCGGGTTCCGGCGCAGGCTCGGGAGCCTTCTTTGGCGCTGACGGCCTCGGAGGCTCAGGCATGGAATCGGTCATCTCGGTGTCCTGCTGCTGGCCGGCACCCTCGGGCATCTCGCTGGGGTCGCGCGTCTGGATATCGACGCCCATGAGGACGCCGAGAACCTGCAGCATGCGGGGGTCGGAGAACAGGTCGGGGCTGTCGGGGTTCTGCTGGATCTGCTGGAGTTTCATCATGAAGGAGGGGTCGGCTAGGAGGCCGCTGGTCTTGGGGTTGCTGGCAAGCTTCTGAATAAGCTGGGGGTCAGAGAACATCTTGCCGAGACCGCCGCTCATGTCGCCGCCTTGACCGCCCGTCTCCTGCTCCATGGCCCTCTTTGTGGAGGCGAGGTCCTTCTTGAGTCCGGCGTTGTTGGGGTCCTTCCTGAGACCCTCCTCGTAGGCGTCATGGGCGCCGAGAAGGTCGCCCTGGCCGTAGAGCGCGGTGCCCTTGCGGCCCCAGCCCTTGGCCCAATCGGGCTTGATCTCGACAGTCTTCTCGGCATCCTCGAGGGCGTGCTCCCAGTCCTTCTTTGAGGCGTAGGCGGCGGATCGGTTGCTGTAGAGGATGTGGTTGGTGGGGTCAATGGCGATGGCCTGGGTGAACTTGTCACTGCAAAGTGTTAGTCGAGAAGGCTACATGGACAAGGCCCGACATGTGCGGTGGTGAGGTGCGGAGGCAGAAGCAACTTACATAGCCTCGTCAAAGTTCTTGGCGGCAATGGCAGCATTGCCTTGAGCCTTGAGCTCGTCTGCGGTAGCCATGGTGGTCGATGGTCGAATAACAGAAGGAAAGCAGTCCAGGAAGAGTAGGCTTGAATGGGTATCGTGGGGGCGTCAAATTCGTAAAGAGCAGAGAACAGTGAAAAAGATCAGTGGTTCGTCCAAGGAAGAAAGATTGGTGCAAGAGGGGGCCTTGGTGTGGTGTGGTGGTTGTGAGTTCTTCAAGTGCTCGAGGTTCGCCCAAAATCAGAGCTGGGGTCACACGCAGCGCGCGGGAAAGAAAACTGGCCAGCTCCTTCTAGCTCTTTCGATGGCTCCTCCAAACAGAGCCCGACGCTGATTGGTGTCTTTCGCTGCGGGGGGCTGGTCTGTGCAGTTGGAGGGCTTGGAGGGGTAGTGGAGGCAGGGAGGGGAGTACCTGCCATCAGCTGTTGGATGCTGACTCAATGCGAACCTCTGATGGGAATCACCTCACGAAAGCTCCTGCCTCCCAGCACAATGTGTGTCCGGCAGACTTTGCTCGTCGACCCCACCACTGCTGCCTTCATTTCGCCTGAGACACATGTGGCGCAGTCGAAACAGTTGGCGCGTTGCACCGCGTTTTTTCATTTTTCGTGAGGCCATCTACCTGTGCTGAGCAAGGTGCCGAATCTACCTAGGTACCTAGGTACACTCCACGATGACTCTGAATGCCGTTGGCGTCCCAAAATGTGGAAGGACATGCATCCATCTGTTCCCGTGCGACAGAAAGACGTAAACTTGTCACATAGTCCCTTTCCACACCAAAAATAAAAAGCAATGGCATCCGTTGCCGCAGCTGGCTTGCCCATGAGACCATGTCCATCTCATCCTGATAGTGTGGATGGCTGGGGTCTCCGGGTGGCTCGGTATCAGCTCAAGCAGTCTCGTCCCAGAGATTCCAGGTTGAGGTCTCCCAGTCAATTGACATGGCAGTCTCAAGAACCATGCGGAATGTCTCGGCATCCAGCTGTCCGTCCTGATGGGGCTCGCCAGGCAGGTCTGTCCACAGTATCAGCATCGCCAAAAGCTCACGCTATAGAAGTGGGAATAGAACTCACACCAGCCAGGAACAAGAGCTTCGCGAAGCTTAAGCACCAGGGGGTGGCGCAGGCTGCACTGCTTGTGTCCGGCTGAGATGCTGCGAGTCCTGTTAACAACGCATGTCCTTCCTTTGTGGGCAGACGCGAGGAGACAGGTGGGGGAAGAATGGCACTCACAACTCCATCATGGCGGCCTTTTCCTTCAAAATCTTCATGTGAAGATCGAAATCCTCAACGAGGTCACCAATGAGTTTGACGGCGGAGTCGATGATGGGATCGCTGTTCAGAAACTTCTGGACCGTCATGGTGCTGGGGTGCAGACCCTTCTCCGAGTCTTGGTGCTGCTTCGAGAACATGACATCAACCATGACAACACGGAGCTCAAAGGTGCAAATAGTCTTCTGAATGACGGCAATGCGCTGAATATGGGGCTCGATGCCCTCCTTGCCCGTGGCGATGCACTGCTGGTAGATGTGGTTTGCGTTGACCTGCTTCTGAGCCTCGGCGGTAAGCTCGTCAAGGATCTCATTGTTGTCGTTAGTCAGAAGGTCATCCAGCTTCTGCATGGCATCCATGCTAGCCTTGATGATGTCAGGCACTTCTTCGGGCTGGAACTTGTCAGCAAGGCCCTTGTAGGCAGCTCTGGCGCCCTTGATGGCGCTGTCGAGAGACTTGTGGGTGGCGAAGCGGTACGCGGTGGTCGCGGGCGTGTCGTTCCGGAGCTTCTTGGCCTTGGTGAGATCGCCAAGTCTCTGTTTCTGGTGGATGGCGAACTCGAGCTTGATCCAACGCAGCATCTGACGGTTCTCCATCGAATGCTTGTCGAGCTTGGACGTGTCAGTGAAGACAGCCTTTGGATCGCCAGCAGTCAGGAGAGAGGCCAGAAGTTTGAGGTCTCTGTCGCGCTGAGCATCAAGGTTTTCGGTATCCGACATGATCAGACCTGGGGTGGTTCTGGCCCGGTCTCCAACCTGGACTTCTTTGTGCTCAACATCGTCGACGCGAAGGTCGATATTAGCCATATCGAGAGAAGGGACTGAGACTTGGACCATCTCGTCAGACTTTGTCGCAGTGTCGGAACGCTTGAAGGATCGAGAATCTGTTGGGTCAGGGGTACGTATGGCACACGTTGCAGTGGTATCAGTAGGAACCGAGTGCCAGTCGCTGCTGCTTGAAGTAATGTCTGAGGGGGGCCGGAAATGGGTCTCCTGCTGTAAATCTCCGACTGAAGACTTGGCGTGTGGACGGAAACTCTCGAGATCGTTTTCGTGAGACTGACTGTAACGACATGAAGGATTCGGAGCCATGATACCGGGCGTTGTGCCGCCTTCCGTGGACCGAAAGCGGGGCCCCGACGGCTCCTGCCCCGAGGCCGGAGGTATCCGCTCGGACCGAGCCTGATCACCAGGCCGAACAGGTGGGGCCAATGTTTGTGCACTTTGGTGACCGATTCCATCCAAGGAAGTGACTGGCTTTTGCTTCGTCTCAGGACGATCCGGGATCGGCTGCGTGTCAGTTGGAGATATATCCAGGGCTTGTCCCCGGGTATGCGAGGGGATCGGCTTGATTTGTGAAATGCCCAGAGCCGTGGTGGATGAAATAACTGTGCCACGCAAAACGCTGTCGATGCTGGCATCGTTGTTGACCATAGTTGTCTCAGGCGGGTACAGCAAATCACTGCCATCCGACAGCTCAGTGTCGTCGCCGCTGGTGTCGCTCCAAGAGTCCGACATCTTTCCAAGGGGGATAAAGATAGCCTCGAGGGGAAAGCTGAACTGGTGGTGATGGATTGAGAGGCCTGAAAGAAGAGATTGCCTCGATGGACTTCAGGTGCTTTTGCGTCGTGTGCGGCCGGAAGAAGTTGAATTTCGGGAAAGTGTGGGATGCGCCTAGGTAAGAGGCCAGGCCCGACACGTTTATTGTTACGAGTGGAGCTTTGTACATTCACTACTGTGACGCAAGTCCCAAGGATCTATCTTCGTTAACTCGTACATCCTTCGGCTCTCATGTTGTGGATTTGATGCCCTTGTGATTCTTACAGCACTCAGTGAGTCACGACTTTCGGATGTGACGGCTCGTCAGCATGGAAGCTTTGGTTTCGAAGAGGTCATACATCTTGGCAAAATGCTGAAAGATAGAGAACATCAAAGAAAATTGGTGTTCACATTTGAGGATATCAAGCTTATTTGAAAGATAAATGAAAGTCTCACTTTGTTCCGCCAGGGACATCAGTCTTGTGAGCTTCGCAACGTAGTAGCCACGCAAAAGCCTCATCCTCATCAGTCATAATCGTAAAGGCCCTTCTCCAGCCCTCTCGGAGGACTGGACTAGCGTCACACGTGTACGGGTGGTAGAAGTGAGAAGACAGTCGCTGCGCGTCATTCCCTGATCTATCCTTGAGTTCAGGAACCCTGCAGTAGCCTCGAGCTCGTCGCCAATGGTACTGGAACACGTTGACTGAACAGGAGGCCCAAGTCTGCAGCGTCTTCTCATCCAGTCCCGGTGGGAGAAGTGGATGAATCGTTTGACGACGGAGCTGAAGAACCTGACTGCTCCGTTGTGGTCAGAAGGCGGTAAGGCACATCGTTGACATCACTCTGAAACCGATCCATGATTGACGGTCAACATGTTGTTAGTAATTAATGTGAACAACAAGACCTCAATGACTTACTCTGCAGGTGACGTTGAGGTCGGAGTAGAAGATGGCATGATGATGGCAATGGATCAGGGTTGGATATCGCGTTGAGACCTGAGGTGGGACGGGGAATGACGACGAGGAAGGGCTTGGGAAACTTGAGAAGCGCCGTGCTTGATCAGGAGGGAGAGAAGATGAGGCGGGAATTCGACTGGAAGACGACTTTTATAGTTTTCGACCACGTGAACCACAACGCAGACAACGACTAAGGCGTCCTCGTGCTCGTGATATCGCTGCCCGCCATAGATAGCCGGAAGCATGCTGAAATGATCGTTGCTGGCGGCCGTTACCATGCAGCCCGTCATCATCGCCATGGGTTCATCAGCAATGAACACACCCCCAGTCTCGGTGTAGACCCTTGACCAAGGTAGGCTGGCAACCACATTCGACAACCATTACGGGCCAAGAAGGCGCGCGCAGAGAACCCCACGAGGACACGACATGTCCATCTCGGCGATACTCTTCTTGAGAAGACCAACAATCGTTGACGGAAACCACCTCTGTGCCAGCTCATTGCAAACGACCAAATCCGGAAGAACAGCCAGTGGCAAAGGATCATCCCTGGGCGGCTCTGCTTGGAAATACACAGAAAGAGTGGTCGGTGAACAACAACGGGATGGTATGCATTCGTATGCATTCATCAAGTGGAGGGAGAAGCGCCAGGCATCGGAAATGTCCAATCGTGAGGTATTGATAGAGGTGCCGTGGAAGACCTCGTGACAACCATTAGGTCCCGGTCCTTGTTGCGACAACAATGTTCGGTTTCGACCTTGCCGCCACCGGCGGCTTGAGGCATGTCGGAGACCGGTGTACCAGGGCTCAGCTTTCACGAGCAAGCTGGCTCATTGTAGGTAGACCATTGACGAGACGGGGGCTACACTAATCTGCAAGGCCAGGTGTGCCCTTGATGAAAGCACATGCAAGCCGCATTCTTGCCAACCCAATCATCGAGTATCATGGCAAATGGCCCAGCGGTTGATAGCATTGGACGGATAATGATCGAGATTCGTGCGTCGCGCGGCGCGAAAGCTGGCGTCACTCATGCATATCACGGATGATGTCGACGTGATGAAGTGCCAAGATGACATGACATGAGTCCCAGGATTTGCTGTCTCGGAGCCGAGCAGATCCTCCATCGGAAAAGCGGAGGTCAAGACGAGGCGGTTGAGCTGGTGTTCTTTTCCATGCGTAGCAGGACAACATCTCGTGGTGCTGTCATCCCCCATCTTGGTGTCATAGTACCTATTGTCTGATTTCAGTAAAAGGATGGAGATCTCACCAGGGATCCTTAATCGACGTGTTAAGACAGGCAGACAGAAAGCAAAACGGTACCTCGATTGCAGCAATGCAGCAATAAGATGATTGCACGCAGCTGTCGGCAACCCCGTAGGCCTCGACAGCCAGGCCTATCAACGGGAGGCAGCTTGAGCAGAATGCTGTGTCAAGGGCCGGTACCCTGGTCATCGCGGACCAAAGGGGGACTCCAACGCCTACACCTCATCAGAAAAGAATTTGCTTTCTTACAGACGGTCCCTGGAACCGGTAAATGCACCTTGTCAGTGAAGAAACCGGATCATGGAGTCTAGTGGGTAGTTGGTTGTCATCAGTCATGACCGTGAAGCTCAGGGCAAGGTGCTACAGCAGGGATGTCTGCGGTTGGGGAAACCGCCGACGCAAAGCCAATCCGCCATCCGATGAAGCAGCCCAATGGCAGGCTAGGTGCTGCGAGTGCTTCATGGGTGGGTGGAGAGTCATGCTGGCCGACTATCAAGAATAAGGCCATGGCATGTTGGCCTTCTGAGAGCCAATGGGAAATCGGGGTTGGGCCTGAGCTGCATAGATGGTGATACCCATACAGCAAAGCCAAAAGATACCGTAGAGCATTCATGCAAGAGCAAGGATAGTACTCTGGAGCGGGGTTAGACGGCAGAGCCTCATCATTCGGGCCGCCTCAGCGTTCAGGGAGTTGGGCTCTCCCCAGGATCCTGGTGCTCTGAGGGCGTGGAACGCGGTAGACTCCCCTGCAAGCCTTGTAGGCTTGTAGGCTTGTCACCGCTGCTGTTCGCCCGGTTTGTTAGGCGTCCCAACACTCGACCCTGTTTACTTTCGTCAAACGATCGCGGGCGCAGGAACCATCACGCCCGAAGATGCTGCACGATGATGGCGCATAGTAGTCGAACAGCACGTGGGACCCGAACCGTTCGTTTGGGTCTGGCCTAGCTTCGATTGCCGCAGGGAGCGTGCTGTTTATAACTTGTGACGAGCCCCAGAGCCTTCTTCCGACTTCTCTTCTCTTTCCTCCGCCAAAATCTCCTCCCGGTCCCTTATTTCGACCTTTCGGGGCCCTTCCTTCGAGAATTTCACGAGTACGACCCTCTCCCAGTCGCCGCCTCGACCAGAATCCTTTAGTTCCAGTCCAGGCTTGTCAAGTCCGAGCACTATACGTTTATCCGAAGACCGAACAAGCAGATTCTGAGGGCTCATGACCTTCTCAGACCATGGGATCGACGACGTGGGGTGCGCGATCCCCTTCTTCGAACTGGCCGTCGGCGTTTTCCGCAGAAATTGCAGGAGCTTCTGCCGTTGCGATTCGAAAACCGAAAACGATGTCCCCGAACCCTGCTGAGTACAGAACCGAGCCACATGATGAAGAAGATAGTATTGCGGCGGGAACAAGATAATCTCGCCAGCGTCGGCCTTGGCCAGCCATGTAGCGGCGTCGTCGAATCGGGCGGCTGTGTGCTCGACGCCGCCGTCGGGCGTGGGAACGATGATGTCTTGTTGCTGTGCCGCCTCGACCCGGTCAAATGCAGCCGTGTCGGGGAGAAGATAGAGGTACATCTGGGTTGTGAAGCGTTTGAGAACGTTAGTGGGTGTCACCCATCGCGTGAAGGGGATCAGTCCCTCGACGTCGGGTGTCCCGCCGACACTCTCTGCCCAATCGCTGAACCGGACATGGTTCCCGTGGATCTGCTTCCGCGCGGCCTCCCTGTCGCGATTCGGCAGGCTCACGAGTGCAGCGTCACCTTTTGCCCCGGAGCGTCGTGCGAGCAAGATGCCTGTCTCCTCGAAACACTCGCGGATTGCACCAATGCGGTACGCTGGTCCATCAACATGCCTCTCCTTCGCATATTCAGCAGGGATGTCGCCGTCATGAAATGAATCTAGGTTGCCGCCAGGGAACACATGTGCGGACGCGAAGGAGCTTGACATCTTGACGCGATGCAGGAGAAGAACCTGGTTGGTTGGCGACAAGAGCAGAATGCTGTGAATGTCTCAGCCATGAAGAAGACAGAAAGGCTCTCTCGACTGGACAGCCATCTGGCCCTACCTACCTAGAACTGGGACGAGGAGCAACGACTGGTTTCTTCTCCTTCGAGCTCGACGACGATGCACGGGTTTGTGACATGATTTTGGAAATAGGTACAGTCTGCTGTATCAAGTAGCGTCGCTGGAATGTGCAAGATGAGTGGTGTGCTGTTGTCTGATAGCTTATGGCAAGCTGATGGAGGAAAGTCGTAATTCGAGATGCCGCAAGGTCCAGCACGCGGGAACAGGGAGATGATGGAGACATCAAGTGCGCCTCGGTGGAGGGGACCTGTCGTTTGGCGTTGGGAATTGATGTCTGTGACAAGACGGATTGAACGGGGATCATGGCGGGGGAAGCTCCAGGTGGCGCCGTGCCGAGGTATACGCCCAAGCGCGCGCCCTTCACAACATTGCAAGCCTTGATTGCCATGAGGAATGACCTTCCCCATTCATTTGTAGACCACTAGCCCCAAACGTCACTGATTGCCAAGCAGTACATCCAAAAATTGAGGCCTGTAGTAAGTCATGTAATCGTCCATTGTAAACTTATCGCCGCGCGTAGCCGTATTCATTCGCTCGCTCTTATGCGCCAACTTGTAAGCCCAAAATGACCATGGGTATCTGTATCCTGATGCCGCCTTCATCAGTATCGCTTCCTCTCCTTGCCTGACAGATTCACCCGCCAGAGGCAACAAACACTCTTTGACTCGCACCATTGTTTGACTTCGAACGCCGACACCTCCCCGTCATACCCCGCTTCCGACAATTGTCCCGAGTTCAACCATGCAGCAAGGTCTTCTAGTATGACTGGGTCGTACATCAACATCTTTTCGTGCCATGATGGCTCATTGGGGTCTTGCGTTGGCGGTGCCGCCTTCACTGCCTTGGTAATGTGGTCCATGAGGTTTGACTGTGTACTCGTGACAGACGGCGCAAGTGACATCTCGGCATCTTCGTCCAGCGACAGACAGACGTCCACAGCTGGTGGCGACGAGGATCGCATCTCGGGCGAGGAAGCAAGCAGCGACCCATCCGAGGCGGAATCGGGTATCTCGATAACCTCAGCTGCCACAGCTCGTGGTCGTGGCACCTTCGGTCGGCTTGTCGGTGTCGCTGCCGCCAATGCATCCTCTGCCTTTGCGGCCTTCTTGGTCCCTTGACCGCTGGCCTTGGGCTTCACCTTGGGCTTGGACTTGGTTGTGGAAGCGGCAGCTGGACTACCGGCATCTTTGCGGGGTCGACCACGGGGCCGTTTTGGTGATGGGGCGGGAGGCTGAGCAGACGGCGGTGGTTCATTAGGTATGACCTCGGGGGTACTATCTTTCCTTGGTCGTCCACGTGGTCTCTTCAAGGTTTCAGGAGCTGTAGCCCTCGATACCACAGCGCTAGACGTCAGTCCGGACATCGTAGATAATGGCTGGTTGGAGGGTAGCGGGCTCAAAGCCACTCTGGGCAGGTTTTGGCTCTCCCAGCATTGGCCGAGCAAAGCAATCATGGCCGTCCGCGGCTTGATCGGCTTGAAACCAAATTTTTTAACTTCCTTGGTAAGCTGTACATCAGTATAGAGTTCATATCTGGGTCTCGCCGGGCCAGCGAGAGCAGGTTCGACGCCCATAGCAACCGGTGCACAGACTGGCTCGGGCGCGGGAACATCGAGCAGCTCTAGGGCTTTGCTTGGATGCATAGAATTAGGCGGCGTGCAAATCTGTTGCTGAACATCGGAGATCTTCGCCGTGCCCAAGTCGCCAGTGTCGCTCGAGATCATGCAGGGTACAATTTCTCTCAAGGCGTCTGCCGAGTCCATGTTTGCCGAGACCGCAGAAGCCGGGCTCAGCTTGGGAAGCACTACTTCTTCGTCGACTTCGGCCATGCTAGTCTGGATTGCATTTTTTTCATGCAAATATCCAAAAGAATCCCCGTGTTCGGGAACACTGGCCGCTGGGGTGCCTACTAAATCAATGATTTCGAGATCAACAAGCCTGCCGTCATCGTCGCGAGCGCCAACTTCCCATAGCTTCTTGCGAGGTGGTGGCTCGATAGAGTCGCTGTTCAAGGGGGTTGTGAAGGGATCCGGCTCATCTAAGATCGAATTGGAAGCACGCACAGCAGCCTGGATATCTCGAAGGAAGGTCGGCGAGTGCTCTCTGGCAAGTTGGCTGGACGTTCCAAATACAAAGTCTTGGTTGGCGACCTTCTTGATAGCTGTCCCTGGAGATAAAAGAATCGAAGCTGGTTCTGGTGCCTTTTGAAGCCGCTTGCTCTTAGTAGTCTTCTTTCTGGGCTTGCCCTTTGCGGCAGCAGTGACTCCGCTAGTTTGTTGTTCTACGTAAGCGAGAAGCGATGCTGCAGGCGCAGCTTCTGGTTTTTCCGGTGCAGCATATGCTGCCGTAGCAAGCTCGGTGATAGTCCGTGGCTTCTTTCGTTTGGGCGCCTTTTTGGCGGGTGAAGTGTCCCGAGAGACTGTCGCAGAGTCACTGTTCGGTACGGGTTGTGCGAGTTTTCGTTTCTTTAAAGCATCGGGTATTCCCTCTGGCGTTTCAGAGCGCTTGCCATCGCTTGCGTTTTCCTTGCGGACGTAGTTTTCTAGAAGACTCTCAAAAGAGACCCGTGCAGCGGCGGCATTGCAGTTTCTAGCAGCGGAGGACAAAAGCTCCTCAATATCAGAAGACCGCGAACCTTCTGGGCCGAGTTGTTGCGCCGGCGGCGGCGTCCAATTGGCCCTCCTTCTCGACGCAAGTGCCAGGTCCAAAGGCTCGTCCGGTGGAGATTCTTTTTGGGGAAGGAGGCGTGGTTCAGCGTCATCGTCAGTCTGCTTCGTTTGGACTGGTGTCGGGAAGTGGTGACTTCGCACTCTCTCGGCACTCTTGCCAGACTCTTTGGTGGCATTGCTCTTCGATTTGCCATTCGGCGATTCACTGGCCCTATACTTCATCCATGGCTTTTTCTCCTGTGACCTCTCCTCTGTCGTTGGCTTCTTCGATTTCGGCTTCAGCTCGCGAAGTTTGCCCGAGCCCTTCTTGCGTCTAGCTTTCCTTGTGCCTGGAACGGGAATCTTTATTACGCAGACCGAGTCGTCCGAGTCGGGTTCAATAGCCTCTGGACTTGGCTTGCGGGGGGTAAGCAAGTCAACTGAAACGCGTTCGGGTCGGATAAAGCTCGCGGCGCCGACGGATTGGCGTTCTAGAAATTCGGTTGTTGACTTGAAGACGTGATCATTCTGCGTTGGCGGCTTTATGATCCTGGAAAATATTTCATCGACAGAGGGCAGAGGAGACGACGAAGCGACGTGACCCCGCGACCTAGTCGAGCTGGCCATGGGAACTGCAGAACTGAACAACCGTCGTCGGATACACGGAGGGCATCTTCCCGATGCAAGACGAAGCAGGATGAGCAAGATGTGGGACCTAGCCCTGGCTAAGAAATGTACGGCAAATCGAAGCCGCTCGCTCGTTCCTACAAAGAGTTGGCGTCAACGGTTCGAATGGCGACGCGGTGGCGATGGGTCATGATGCAACGGGTGTCAGCAATGCAATACATCGAGGCGCTGAGGGGCGAAGGGCGCCAGCATTCGCGAGACCACCGCGAAGTCACATGCTGATTAGATAAGATGCTTTGGCCATCTTACGGACCCGCGTAGGTCACCTGACATTGCCCGCTCTGGCACTCGGCAGCAGTACGTACCCCACACTGACGCTCGAAATTCGGGCCTACCACCAAAATTGAGAAGAAATTCCAACCCCCCCTCCCGAACAGCCTCTTGCGACCGAACATCTGCGAAGACAAACCACCCAACACTTCCGTCAACCCCCTCAATCCATCCAAATCGCAGCCATGGAGAACGACCGCGGAGAAATTGTCGACCTGTATGCAACACCCCCTCTCGAACTTGCGACGACAGCCATTTCGCGCAGCGCGAGTTCAGAAACGTACAACGCAAAAAACATTGGTGTGCTAACATGTGTCGAAACATAGCTACGTCCCGAGGAAGTGCTCGGCGACCAACCGCATCATCAAGGCCAAGGACCACGCCTCTGTTCAGATCTCCATCGCCAAGGTTGACGAGAACGGCCGTGCCGTCCAGGGCGAGAACCACGTCTACGCCCTCTCCGGCTTCGTCCGCGCCATGGGCGAGAGCGACGACGCTATGAACCGCCTCGCTCAGCGTGACGGTCTTCTCAAGAGCGTCTGGAGCGGCCAGCGATAAATGTTGACCGACGAAGAAGCGATGATGGTACGATCACGGCATTTTCTTGGGAAACAAAAGGAAGAGACATGGCCAAGCTGACACTCGAGGCAGGGGCAGGGGCAGCGGTGGTTACGTTCGGTTTTGGGTTGATCGGTCGATCGGTCGATCGGTCAACATGATGGATTTAGGAACGGTGGCATTGCGCACCGCCACTTCCAGGCGTCCGGCTCTCGTTTGAGAGAAAGGCATCACGCATGATTCCACGAATACACATTGTCCCTAAAATCATTCGCCAACTTCGCCAATGCTCGCCCACTGTGACGCTTCTCATTTTGCTCGAATCTCCCTACCGGCTAGCAAATGCTTCTCGTACCATCCCGTGGTTGCGAAGTCTGGGGCTACCCCGATAGCCTCCATGCCGCAGATAAAACCCGAGACCTAGAAAAAGCCGTCACGCTTCAGGTATGCGTCATGGTACAGATACGGGTCTGACATTTCTTAATGAAAAAAAAATAGAATCTTGTTCGATTCGCGCCGCTCCCGCCAATATTGACAAGTAGTAAAATGCCCAGCATCAGTCGTTGTGACCACGATCAAACACGCTCAGCGAACCAATTACATGACCTAACCCTGACCAGGCAACAGATTAGGCACCAAACAGGAACAAGACACAAAAGCTTTCGCCCATGTTTACCGAACTGAATCGCCTTCCTAGCCCTACGACCTCAGTCAAATCATGGCCTCGCGACCTTACTTGGTCGGCCCCGCGCCCCATCATCAGCACACGCATACGATCATTCTTCTCCACGGTCGAGACAGTGTCGCGGATGAGTTTGCCACAGAGCTCTTCGAAAGTGAAGCCTCGGTTCCGGCTGGCCGCCCTCGCACGCTCATCGATCTCCTTCCCACGGTCCGCTGGGTGTTTCCCTTTGCGCCCGTGCTTCCCTCGGCACGTTTCGGCGTCCCGATCTCGCAGTGGTTCGATATCTGGTCTGTTCAGGAGCTCGGTGACCAGCACGAACTCCAGCAGCCCGGGCTTCGGATGAGCACCGAGATAATCATGCACGTTATTTCTGAAGAGGAGGGTATTGTGGGACGTGAAAATGTGTTTCTTGGTGGCATCAGTCAGGGCTTCGCGACAGCTGTAGCTGCATTCTTCATTGGCGGTGAAGGGCTGGCCGGTCTGGTTGGGATGAGCAGCTGGATGCCGGAAATCGAATCTGTCGCCATCACTTTCGCTCCCGAGCGGATACCGGTATTGTTTCCTTCTGAACCCGAGGTGGAAGGCTCCGAAGTCGAGACTGGTATACGGAGCACACGGAAAACGCCCGTGTTCCTGGCCCACAACGCTGATGACGGTGTCGTTCCGTTACGCAATGGCGTTATGCTTCGGGATGCACTTCGAGCCCGAAAGTATCTAGATGTAGAGTGGCATGAATATGGTGATGGTGGCCATTGGTTCAATGAGCCACAGGGTATGGATGACTTGGTTGGCTTCTTGAAGATGGCCGGGGTACCATGTCAGCCACAGTCATTGTGAGTTGGCAGGCGTGTCGACGACAAACGGCACAAATGAGTCCTTTCTTTTCGAAGATGCATATCTTTCTACAAACTCTACTTTCTACAGATAATCAGGTACATCATAACACCTTCCAAAGGGCCTCACTGCCGTGTCGCATCAAGATCCTCCTCCACATCCTCCACCGCCACCACAACCTCCTCCTGCACCAGTCATGGCATGACCGCCCAACCACTTGTCGTTGCCGGCTTTAGCAGCTGCGTTAACGTGTTAGTTGACTGGCACCAAATTGCTGAACAAGATCGGTGCGTTTGCTTACCTAGGTTACCATCCACGTATCCCTAGACGAAGAGCTCTTGTTAGTCATTTGCCACCATCGGTGTCACATGAGAATGCGCAACATACCGGTGCTTGTGTGCAGCCTCCAGGTCCACCGCAGCCTCCAGCCGCTATGTCGTTGTTTCCGCACGACCCCTCCGCACACTGAGCCCACGCTTCCTTACCCATGGGCATCCTCCCTGGGTTATCAGCGTAGTAAATTCCTGACTTGAGGTATGACGGGGCCACGTGAGGGCCGAGCATGTAGTAGTCCTTGCCCCAGTGGTTGTAATAGACCTCCTTGGGCGGCAGTGTGATGCCTCGGCGCTTCGCACGCGCGGCAGCCCTGGTGTAGGCTTCATTGAGGCGGAAGTTCCATACGTGCCGAGAATGTTGCCTGACAGACCTGTTGCGCCAGTGCACTGCTTCCTGTTCAACTGCCGAGACCGCGTTATGGGTGGACATGTGCGGCATGGTAGACTTATCCGTCAGAGGAGGCGTAACTCTGTGCAGCTCATCGATGGCTGAAGGTTCTGTCAGGACGAGAACATAGCGAAGGGCCTCGATTAGCGGGTCCTCACCTTTCTGGGCCTTGGACCTCTTCGCGAAGCCAGCAGACGAATGCAAATCGCGAACCGCTAGCTCATTGTCAGAAAGTTCAAGCATAAATGCATGGCTTGGCAGACGTCGCATACCTTCGCAGAACCAACAGGTACATTCCGAGTAAACCTCATTGAACAGGTTCATGTACTTCCTGCAGGTAAACACGAACGCATCGCCGAGCACGCCCTCTTCCACCTTGTCATTATGGTCGATGAACTTCGCCTGCTGCGTTTGCGATGCCGCTGTACGTGACGTCGAGTATTTGTAGTAGGCCCGTGGGGCTAGCTGATGCGTGTGCCACGCAAGGTCGACATCGAGAGTCGGCACTATCATGTGGCCAGGCGTGGTGAGCATGATCATGAAAAAGCGGTCGTACTTTTGTAGGAGTCGCGTCATTGTCGATCGCGCGGAGGGGCTATGGAGCCAATCGATCTGGTCACTGTCAGCTCACGCCGAGCGGAGGAGTACAGGAACGCCTGCGGACCTTGTACATCTTGTCGATGAACACTCCCTGACGAATAGCGCCAGCGGCAAGGTCAAGACCAAACATGGAAGGGTTCTGCCAGTACTGGCCCATCATCTTGCGGCACTGGTACCGCTCCGTATCCTGTATAGCTTCGCGTGGAATCATCTTGCCTGGCCTGGCCTCGATCTTGACGTTATTTGGGTTTTGAAAACTCTTCAACTTCTCTTCATCCTTGATGGTGCTTCCCACAATGTTGGCCACATCTTTCATGGTTGGCAATTGTGACTTGGTCATCCCTGGCTTGATCAATTCTCGGAGTTGAGGATAAATAGCCTTAGCAAGACGATTGGGGAAGCTGAGCTCCGCCAACGGGTAGGCCCCTTCGGGGGCCTGGGTACAATTGGGCGTTCCATACTTCGGGTCAAGAACAGATCCAGGCATGGGTATTGAGTCTTCGACGCTGAGTTTGGCGTCGCGAATGAATCTGGCCACCGGCAAAATCTGCTTGTCAATGGGCACACCACATTCCTCCGTGCAAAACTGCGAGAACTCGCCGTCTCCAAAACCGTTGCCGTGGAGGCCAGGTCGTCTGTATCGAATGTCAGTCCATGATTTCCTCATATGAATCACGGCGCCTTCTTGACTCACGCCACTCCCTTGTACAGCTCTGGAAGGCCGCATGTCGTCCACGGCAGCTCAATGATGCTGTGGCAAGCCGGGCACTCCAGGGACTTGAATTTGGGATCGTCTTGGTTAAGCCATGCCCTCCCCGTTGTACGCTCCCACTTGGCCTTGCATTCATCCGTGGCAGTGTAGTTGAAACTGTTGTCGATGGCGATGTTGACCTGGGCCCATGGCATGCCTGTTGTCCAGAATGCCTTGAGTCCACGTCTCATGGCATCCTCAAGGAAGACTCTTGGATTGAGCATGTGGGTGTGCCAGATCATGAGAACGTCTGCGAAATGTCAATGGACACCCGGTCAAAAGACGGAAGTTGGACGGTACATACCAATCGGGGGAAGATTATCTTGCGTCCACGGAAAGTCAACTGACCCCTCTGGAAACTTCTCATATTTGGGGCTGCCCTTGGTTTCCATATCCAGTTCGGTCAGGGAATCGTTTGGGAGTGAGGTCCACCAAGCCTCGTAACGGTCCACAGCCCGCGCAAGGTACAATGCCCATCGCTTCTCGCGGATGATGGACAGAATGTGTAGCTGATCTGATACAGCACTCGACCCAGCAGCGTCGTCCAGTTTGGGTCCCGCACGGTGATCCCATATGTCCCACAGGCCATCTGTGTAGCCAATTTCCTCCTTGAGGGTCTGGATTGCGTGTAGCAGCTTCAGATGGGCCAGGCACGAGTCGACGTCAGGGTTGTTCTGGGTCGATAGCTTGAGGGAAGCAAATGCAGCCGTGATATCTCTTGTCCCGCTGACGCTGAACGGCGGCGGTGTGTCGTCGAGGTCAGGGACCGGAGACAGATCTTGGCTGGCATCGCCATAGGCTGGTGGTGGCGTCGCAGGTCGTTCGACGGCGGCCTTCTCCGCCTGGGCTTCCTTCTCCTTATCCTTAAAGCGCTTGAAGAAGGATGGCATGATGAATTAGCGCCCAGACAAGTTTCCAAGTCGAGTCACGATAAAAAAGTAACTTTGATATTGTGGTGAAGAGTATGAGAGATGCGTGAGAAAGGTTAATGGGTATTGCGGCGCATGCGAGCAGTAGCACCGAGGGGTTCGTTTGGGGTATTTAGGAACGATCTGGGGAGCGCTAACAAGGATCAAGTGCCAAAAAAGATCGCGATAGAATAAGCCTTCCAAGGCTGAATGGGATGGCTGACGGCTGTGTTGATAATGAGGCCCTGTGCTGCCAAGAACGCGTAGTCAGGACACGTACTTGGCCTTGTAGATGGTGTCGAGGCCGCGTGGCAATCACCTCCGAGGACAGACAACGTGATTTGTTCTGGTAAAGAAGCCAAGGGCTTGTCCCGTTCGGCCCCTTCTCCGGGATCTAGGGTCTTCATGCAGGCAGAGGGGAGGGGAGAAGGTCATTCGAGAAGGTCTTGAGGCCAAAGGCCATGGTGTGGTATGTCACAAAGTCAAGCCTTTCCTTATCAGGCCTTGTCTTGAGAGGCACGTTATCGAGAGCGAATGGGGTCCAGACGGCATGGGGCAGTGCCTGCAACCGCTGTTAATGGCTCGCTAGGTACTGATGGCCGAGCGGCGTGCAGCCCAGCAGCTGCGCCGTTGCAGTGCAGCGCAACATGTTCGACTTGTTGGTTGAGCTGAAGCTGGTGACACCATGTGATGTCCAGACTGCCCTAAACCGGCTAAGGTAGCGTCGAGTCATGGAGTCACGCTAGCGAATCTGGCCAGCCTCCTTTCGCTTGTTATATGTAGTTGGGCGGGCACTTTTGGCTGCGCTACCATCCCCAAGGTGCCCACCACATCCTTGCTCACCTACGGATCTCCATCGAACTGGACTTCATTGTTTGTCTGAACAACCTAGGTGGCCGAGTACCGCCTGCAACTGTGCCTCAGAGGCGTTGGCGCTGGCCTCTCACTTCCACAGCCATCCCTTGCCATTTGGCACGTACGCACGAGATGTCATGTCGGCTACGTTTCCTTTGATCACCCTCCAGAACCCTTGAACGATATCGCTTCTCTGCCACGCCTCCATGGCCGATCGGCCTTTGTAGCGTGCGTAGATGCGGGCGCCGACATCATTGTCTAGGCTCTTGAGGCCCAAGAAGGTCAGGATTTCGCCCATCCCCTCCTGCCGTTGCGCCACCTCAACGCTTCGGCAGACCATTTTCAACGCATCCAGTAGCTTCTGCCGCGCGGCCTCGTCTATGCATCGAATCTGAATGTCCTGCATGATGCCGCATTCTGCCTTGTCACCGAAAATGTCCAGGAACCCACCCACGACGCCGTAATGGACGAGGTCCAGTCCGGTCGTCATGAGCGGAAGGGCTGATGGTAGGAAGGCTTGCGTCATGGGTTCTGACTTCAGGTGCGTCTCGTAGAGATCGTCGCGCGTGCCATACATCTCGAAAGCGAACATGTAGTCCGTACGAGAGGGCTCGGCAGCGTACTCGAGTGGAATCCCGAAGTAGTACGAGTAGGTGTTGGGCTCATTTTGGAAAACGTAAGTCGCCAGCTTGTCATACGCTGTTTGCCACTGAGAAATGTTAGAAAAAGATGGAGTGTTCATGCCAGGCCGGCCATTACATCATTGTAGTGATCGGGGATGATATTGACGTTGCCGAACAGGATCAACTTGCCATGAATTGGTGGCACATTGGGCATGCTGATGGGCTCTTTAGAAATACACCAGGTTGACACGAATAATGATGTTGGCGAGACATCGACACATTGGCGATTCTCGATCATCTCAATAGCAGCATGTCGGCTTATATCATAGGTACTCAGAGCAGCACGGCCTGACTGTTCGGTCACCGAGTGGCCTGATGCCGGCGCTAGATACCTCTCGTCTCCCGTCTCTTGGGCACTTCCTTTCCCGCGGTGTCCAAAGCCATTGTCAAGCCCTCAATGGCTGTCGTGAGCCGCATATCTCCAGATTCGATCGCAACCCCGGTTCTCACAGGTGCCAAGATAACCTAATAAGTCGCTCGGGAGGTGCTACCCGGCACTCTGGGCCAAGTAAAACCCTATCGAATGCCAGATCCGATCGGATTTGGGAGATGTTACGTGGCGAGCCGGCGGGGTACATGCTGTGAAGGGTGTCGTGACACTGCAGATCTCGCCTTTTGCGGCCTTTAGAAATGTACTGTTCTCGCATGGTACATGGTCGGAAAACGTCCTCCCAAGTTTTTTCTCCAACCAACTCACACTACCAAGTGAGTGACATCGTAAATTCGGGGCCGAGAAGCCATCAAACATTCCATGGCGTTTCTTTTCTCGCTGTATTCGAGGTTTAACCTCGGACTTGATGCGTCCGCCAGGACACCCAGTACACTGTCTGGCTCGGCGTAGAGACGCTTCTCCAATCCGAATGACGGCCGCCAGCTGTTTTGCTGCTTCAGGAGTGTAATACATAGCATTGATTTGCAAACCATAACAAGGCTTACTTGGAAATCGTAATCAATTTATAGAAGCAACCATGGTACGCGCTAGAAACATCGTCGAGTCTCTCTCACAAGAAATTCTAGGGCATCACAGTGCAACACACAGACAACGTCCGATCAATGGTATTTGAGACTGTACATCGGCGACCAAACATCCAGACACAACTAGTGATACTTATTTTTGTCGGCGTTTCCGTCATTCTCAAGGAAAATCTCGATCTTATCGTTCATCCTTGGGCCGATGTCCTGGCAGCAGATACAAGCTACGCCCTGGTATCAGCATGCTACCTCTCGCAACCAGAAAATAAGACTGAACTTACCGATGATTCCGATAACGCCGAAAGAAAGAGAAGATAAAGCTGTGGTCCGCAGACCAACAACATAGCTTTGCTGAAACGCCGCACCTGCCGCTGTCATGATATCAGGCGAGATACCTGGCACCTGCGCCAGAGCTGCAGACCCGAGCGGCAAAGCCGCCATGAGAGCAGCGACTGATGACTCTGGCAGGCTCGCCGCTGTAGCGGCTGCAGGCACAATGCGAGCAGCCTCTGTGCTCTGGACGTTGGTCAATATGGTCGTGTACACCGAAATGGCAACGGAGCCGCCCGCGAAACGGGCCACGCCGGCGAGGCCGCCTGATATACCGAGCTCTACTTGGTCTGTGCCGAACTGGATGAAGGCAATGCTGAGATACTGAGCCCAGCAAAAGCCGACCTCGGAGAGGAAGATCATGGCGATCATGAGGCCTTTCCGGTCCGGGGTGCCGAGAGCGAGAAGGGCGCCGAAGACGACCATGACAGTCACGCTGCCAGTCAAAGTCCAGCGCCAGTGGCCTATCTTGGAACCAAGGAGGGTTAAAAGTACGGCGTCAAAAGTGAGACCGAGATTCTGGGGCAGGGTGAGAACGATGGCGTAGCAGAAATCGGTCGTCTCGTTTGTGAAGAATACGGCGATCATGGTCGGCCAGATGACGTTGAGGGCGTAGTAGAACATGGTGACGACAAAGCCAGCGACAAAAGGGGCAGTTAGTCGGCGGCCCTTGTCGCGGGTAAAGATTCGGGTTGGTGTCAGGGGCTGCTTCAGGGGTGCAAAGGTTTCCCAAAGCCCAAATAATGTCATCAGAACAAATCCAGAGACGAGAGTACCAATGACACGGGGATTATTTGAGGGCAGCGTTGTTGTGTAAACAATGCCCGTCAAGATGAGCGTGGTTGCAACGATGAAGAGGAAAGCACCGACGTAGTCAAGCTCGCGAAGGGCCTGAGAGAAGGGCAGGCCGCGTGGGTGTCGTGGCGGGAAGTAGTAGAAGTAGAGTCCAGCGAAGGAGAAGATGACCGCGATGGCGGGTGCATAGAATAGCCATCTCCAAGCCTCGTCCTCCTCGATGGCGAAGCGTCCAGCGACGGGACCGACAACAACTGCGAAGTAGACACCAATATCGGCCAAAACAATGGCGGAGTGACGCCATTTGTTCGGCAACAGCTCTGGCAGCGCAAAAGCGGCAAGCTGAGCATTGCCTGCACCGAACCCGATCAGAGCACATGATACGATGAGAGACGTCGTGTTTTTTGCGGTACCTCCAACAATAAAACCTATGAAGAGCAGTACGTTGCCGCCCACGATGAACCAACGACGCCGAAGAGGTCTGAGTTGGCACCGCAAATCATAAAGGCAATCGTCACTGTCATAGTGTAGATTGGGATATACCATGCGGATGCAGTGGGATCGCCAAGCTGAGCCGACACAACGGCTTGAGCAGCACTAAGAGCGGGGACAATCCAGAATGATATACCATAGGAGAGCGCGAGGATCTGGTCAGAAATGTCAGCAATCGGGTTCGAAACGTGCATTCGAGGTTGAGAGACGTGCCCAAACAACTATCCAAGTCTTGAAGGTGACATTGTATCCTGTATCATCATTCGGAACAAATGCCATGTCCTGGTTCTCTGCGTGCAGAGCATCTCTCGTCTTCTCCACATCAACCTGTGATTGTTGTCGCATGGATGAGCCGTCCTCGGTCGCAGCTGTTGCGTGCGCAGGCTCGGAGGTGGTCATGACGAAGCAAGACTTCGTGTTGCGGTACTTCGTTTAGTTTGAAAGTGAAGATGCTTGCAGGTCTTGGACATACATCGTCGCTCCAGGGAAGGCAAGTGAAATCGGGCGCGACAGACTATATGCGTGGCCCTCATCGGCGTGACAACTTCCCCTCCGCCAGTCTTGACTACTGTCTTGACAACTCAATAGCTTGTCACGTCCGCAGCTTCTGCGCCACCTGGCACGTCAATGTCTCATGAAGCAGCGACTCGACTCGCGCACGATCAATCTGGGAGTCTGTTCAGCGGTGTCCGAGTGCTATAGTCGGGTCTGGTTGTGTTAGCGCCAGGAGTTGGTCCGATCACTTGAATATCGCCTGCTCTCCCGTAACCCGCATTGCGGAAAAGCATCTCCAGACCCCACTCCGAACAGCCCTACAGCGCTGCGGATACGTTATGAGCTTCCTGGTAAGATTCCTCGTGATGACGAGGACACAGTCTCATTGTCAAGGGCGGTAGAAGAATGATTCAATGAAAGAGAATGTCACTTGTCGCCGCACCTACCAGGTAATCGGAATGGCTGAACACCCACTGCGACCAAGGCGTGAGAGGCGAGTAGCATCTCGTTCAACGTTGACTGACCAAGCTTCAACAGATGGGCGAAGACTGGAGGTGCGACCCGACTTGATACGAGAAGTATTGGCGCCAATGCTGGATTGCTGTGCATGGCAGACGAGCGACAACCAGCCGGATAAGGGCACCCGGAGCCTACACCATTCGACGTGGGCGGTAGGGCTGCATCTTCAGGCTTTCCCGTGCCCGATAGGGCTAGATCTGGCGGAGTGACAAGATCTGATCTGGTGCTCTAAGCCTAACATGAGGGGGCACTGGTGGCTTGTGACCAAGTATTCAGCTCAAAACGTTGGCTGTTGGTATTGTGATCGCCACATGAAATGCCGGACGGGGTCTATTGCAAAGGAAATGCTGGATGTCGAGAGGCGTTGCAAGTGGGTGATGCGGAGGCCCGTCGCGCCGACGCTTGGCTCTCAGTAGCAACAAGGCAAGGATACAGCACCCTCGATGAGCAATGCTCGTGTGCTATCTTGTCGACTTAGTCTTCTAGCGAGTGTTGCTGCTCTTACGAGTAGGGGCCCCGACTTTCCGAAGTCAGAAAACGCAAACAGGTTCAGAGTCAGATATTCCTGGATTGCATCGATCAGCATCATGATGGCAGACAAAAGAGTGGCCATCATCACAGATGCTTCTTTACGAGCCGGTACCTGGCAGCAAAAAACAAAGTGCTGACACGATTTAGTCCGGCATGGGAGAGGCCCTCTCGCGAGACCTCGCGAGCAAGGGCTGGCATGTCGCCATGGCTGACCTTAAAACCAACGACACGCTGTCCTTAGAGCTCGGACGAAACGCCAGCTTTCACAAGACAGACGTAGCCGACTATGAAAGCCAGGCAAAGACGTTTCAAGAAGTCCGGAATGAACATGGTCGCATCGATGCTTTGCTCGCAAACGCGGGCATCGTTGACAAGGAGTCCTTGTACATCTTTGACCATCGAGACTCAGATGTCATCCCTCCCAAGCCTAGCCTGCTGTGGACTGATATCGATTGGAAGGGTGTCGTCTATGGAACGCAACTGGCCACGCACTTTATGCGCAAGAACAAAGTCTCAGCATCATCGTGGCGACGGGAAGCGTGGCGGCATTATACCCACACGCGACGTATCCAGAGTATGACGGGGCCAAGGCGGCAATCGTTAATTTCGTTCGAGCAACATCACGAGTGCTCAAGATTGTGCGTCTGCAGAAATGGCTGCTTCCACGTTTGGGCTGCCAAAGGCTGATGCGGTGCGACAGAAGGAGAATATCCGAATCAACGTCGTGTTGCCCGGTATCGTGGCTACCAGCATCATCCCACCGGGGATGGTGGCTGCCGTTTCCCCTGAATGGTAAAGCTTCAAGTGTAAGTGGCAAGCAGTGAGCTGATGGTTCTGCACAGTATGACGCCTTTTTCGAGTATTGTCGCAGCGTACAATATGTTTCTCGAGGACGATACGCTCAGTGGCCAGGCGATCGAGTGCTCGGCAGGGAAGAGACTATTCGTACCGACGACGGAGCCGCTCAATGGCCATGTTTCGAAGCGAGCCGTGACTGTGTGGCAGCCGCTGTTCAAGATGTATCACCATGAAGGTTCGGGATTGCCCGATGCCATCGAGTGACGAGGCCAGAGGCGTGTCGAGGCACTTCGGTTCTTGGAGAAAAGAAAAAAAAAAAAAAAAAAAGACAAGGGGTAGCAATTGCGAATCGAGAAGATGGGAGCGATTGCGAAGGATTTGCCAAGCTGGTATTGCGACCAGCGTAGCAGATGAGCCCGACATAAGAGGGCTAGTTCATATTTTCGACCAGGTGATTGGCATGAGCGTATGGAGTCTCGTCGGTGCTTCGACGGTTCCCGATGATGGTTATGCCAAGCATGTTTGGCGGAGTGTCGGTCCTCGCTCCAGTGGGTGCAGGAACGGGTGCTTCGGTGCGGGGTAGTACAATAGCTCTTGCTTGTTCTTTCTTGGGGAACCAACGACACAGTGGATTTCAAGGTTTGGCCTGTGCGCCTGCCGCTCCAAAAGTTCCTGGCTGGTTCTTGGCCTCTTTGAGCTTCTCTCTCCGACCTCCTTACCATCGCGACCATGGCATCCACACCATATTACGGCACATGCCGACCCCCAGAGATGGTTCATTTCGGCTGTGCATTGAGTATCATGTGTGCGCTATGACCGTCATCGTCATGGGCCAAATAAGGTAGTTTGCCATCACGACATCTCAATCGGCTAGCTGCCCCCTCCCATCCGTCCCGGCTCAATGCAGTGCTCCACTACGTTCCGTCATTCCGGAGGACCACTCTCCGTTCAGCGCAATCAAGTAACCCGCGAGATGCCCTCCAGCACAGAGCCGAGCCAGACTCTGGCGTTCATGGGCCACTCACAAGTGCATTCAAAAACACAAAAGGGCAAGGCTCGAGGTCCCAGAGGCTCGGCGCCAGATATGTGATCTTGCATCTGTCGTCACGTCAGGCACCAGGAGACCAACGGGCTGCGACCACGCCCACGTTTCCCTGATCCTTCTTCAACCCCTGCCGACTCCCAGTCCCTTGGCACGGAGAAGATGGCGATCGACACTACCGTTTGGGGTAGAGAGGGGGGTCCAAACCTTCAATGTTGCCTCGGGGACTTCGCGGCATCTCCGGCTTCAGTGAACCTCCACCTTGCATGGGCTGTTGAACCCAGGTGTCAACCTGAAGCGTGCTGCGCCCCTGGATCATTATTTGCTGCGAAATTCAAGTCTTGGCTTTCGTCTTGACTAGATCCTCAACTCTCAGCCTGCAATGGTCACGACGGCACTTACGGTCAGCCATCCATCTTGGCAGGAGTATAAGATGCCTCTGGTTCTGGCAACTTTGAACTGGCGCAAGGCCCCCTCTCGCTCTCCGTCAGTCAGAGGCTGTCATCAGTTGCTCAGAAGCATAAAGATACAGACACATCGCCGACATGTCTACGAAGAGCTTCCTAGTCGCCGCGGCCTTGACGACGGTCGCGCTGGCCGTTCCCCACAGGAATAAGTGCCGCGACGTCGCCACCTACGAAGGCAACCCGCTTGCCGATGTCCAGCTGTATCCTGATCCGTACTATGTCAACGAGATTGAGACTCTCGCCATCCCGCAAATCGAGGACGAGGAGCTTGTGGCAGCCGCCAAGGCGGTTACCAAGATCTCGACCTTCCAGTGGCTGTAAGATGAATTGCCTGTTGGATGTTGGCTTGTGGCAGCCAAAAGACTGACAGGACCAGTGACAAAATATCCAAGATCGATCTCCTGAACAGCACGCTTCATGAGATTCGCGCGGCCAACGACGCTGGCGCAACCCCTCCCTATGCCGCCACTATTGTTGTGTACAACTTCCCCGACAGGGACTGCTCGGCCAAAGCGTCGGCCGGTGAGCTAATCCTCGCCGAGGACGGTCTCAACCGTTACAAGACGGAATACATTGATCCCATCGCGGCCCTCATTAAGAAGTTCTCCGATATCCGTACTGTCATCGTTTATGAGCCCGATGGTCTCGCCAACCTTGTCACCAACATGGCTGTCGAGAAGTGCGCAAATGCCGCTTCCGCGTACCGTGAGGCTACCGAGTACGGCCTCGCCGCACTCAACTTCGCCAATGTCGCCATCTACATTGACGCTGGCCACGCCGGCTGGCTAGGCTGGGACGGCAACCTCCAGCCTACGGCCGAGCTCTACGCCGAGCTTTACAAGAACGCTGGCTCCCCCAAGGCCGTCCGTGGCGTCGTCACCAACGTCTCCAACTTCAACGGCTACAACCTCACGACGCCCCCCGCCTACACGGAGCCGAATGCGCAGTGGGACGAGTCCAAGTTCCACGCCGCCCTCGCTCCCCACCTCGAGACAGCCGGCTACCCGGCACACTTCATCGTCGACCAGGGGCGCTCCGGGGTCCAGCCAGGCTTGCGCTCCGCCTGGTCCCACTGGTGCAACATCAACGGCACGGGCTTCGGTCCCCGGCCGACGACCGAGATTGCCGATGATATCACCGACGCCATCGTCTGGGTCAAGCCCGGCGGTGAGAGCGACGGCACCAGCGATGAGACGGCCGTTCGCTTTGATGAGAACTGCCACAGCCCCTCGGCCTTCCAGCCTGCCCCCGAAGCCGGCGGTTGGTTCCAGGCGTACTTTGAGATGCTTTTGAAGAACGCCAACCCCCCTCTGGCGTGATTCTAGGAAATTGAACACTGCCAAACCATTGACTCTTATTGAACCCGTGCCGTGCTCAAATGATGTGTGACGAACTTGGGCCTGTGATGATGACACCTTGAGACGTAGGCCTTCAGAGATCGGTTTGCCAATTTCATTTGGACGCTAGAAAATCGCTATCCAGCCGTTCTCACAAAGCCAACTACAGCTCCAATGCAAAAGGTCTGGCGGCCCGATGAGATGGGCGCGCCTGTGTACGGCACGATACCCCTTCAGGATGCGCAATCGAACGCGTCTGGTCGGACAAACAGGTAGGCAGCGAGGCGTGAACACGCGTGTACATAAAGCTCCCAAGGCAAAAACAGGGTATTATATCTACTATGGTCATGATACGCAAACAAGAGGCCTGCTATCTGCCAGGGCCACTCACTAAACACCATTCACCGTGCCCAACGACTACGTAGAGTACACGGGTCAGGTACGACCCGATGTGGCCCAAGCTTTTCTCTCACCGTACCTTAACACAAACACAAACACCACCCGCTGGCTAGATCCATCCCATGTTCGTAACTATGTCGAAACTTGCACTGTCCTGTTCAAGACTTGAAGTAGTACTGTTGATCCCACATGGCCTCTGATGCATCTTGAACGCATGCATGCCTCGTCACCATCACCGTAATACTCCGGTTCCCTTTTCGACGATAAATCGAACCGGCTTCCTCGTTCGTCTGCGGAAACTCATCGTACGGCCTGGAACTCCCACGTTGTGTCCCATCGAGTTTTTGCTCATCGACATAGCCCTCGCCATGAGCTTTGGCCGGTCTCCGTCGTCAGAGGAACTGGGCGACGGCAGGCCATTTCCGCCTCGCTCGTCGAAGCCCCAGCGCGCCACACCACCGGTACGGATCCATCCCTCGAGGTTGCGGCACTGGCTGACGTCGACCCAAGTCAGCCGTCCACAGCCGTCGAGCAGATTCTCGACGCCATTGCCGGTGACCCGAACGCAGCCACGGACTGAGATGCCCTGCAACTCGTTGAGGTGCAGCGCAACGGATTGCAAGCTGGCGTCCGAAACGGCACTGCCACAGAATGCGAGCCGCAGCTCCTGCAGAAGAGGAAGGCCGAGCGCAACAACCTCGGTAGACGTGTCGGACAGGGCGCAGCAGAACGAAAGATCAAGATGGGTCAGGTTCTTCGCGGCCCCCACAAGCGCGACAATTGCGTTATCAGACAGATATGTGCAATCGGCGAGGCACAGTCGATTGAGGCCGAGAAAGCGAAAGGGCGCCCAGGACTGAAATCCAGCATCGGTGATGGATGTGCAACGTGTGAGGGACAGTGACCTCAGGCGCGTAGAAGCGTGTGCGGCCATATGAGCCATGGAGCGGTCGGTGATATGCTTGCAGTACGAAAGGTTGAGATGCTTCAACTTGGGGCATCCGATGACCGTACCGGGTTTGGGAATGTTGGCAGGAGGACGGGTTTGTTGCTTCTGGTTCCGACCTCTGGCGTTTGAACTCGAGATAACCACTTGCTTGTTCTGTGGGGGCGGTGGCGGGGGTTCTGGCACCACCCATCCAACAACCCGAGCCAGGAGATTATCACCAACTTTCCTGCAGTTGCTCCAGTCCACCTCCTCGAGATCTTTGGCGTTTTCGGCCATTTCCAGAATCTGATTGGCCGACACGTCCCACACGGATCTCATTCTCCATCGCTTCACATTGCGTCCGCATTGCTCCCAGAGCGACTTGAACCCTTCGTCGGTCAGATGGAAGCAATTGCTGATATCAATCATTTCCGGCCGGTTGCCCAAGAAGGGCCCAATGACGGTCCTGATGGTATGATCCGTCACCCTCCGGTTATATGGGGAGAGATCTGCATTAATGCACACTCCGGGGTCCTTCTCGATCACCTTGCGCCAGTGCGTTGACACGAGCCGAAGTCGGACCAGCTCGCCCACGCTCATCAACTGCAGAGCACTGACCAGAACCTTGTCTGGCAGAGATGGTGTTTGCATCGAAAGTGGCCGGTGGGGCAGGATCCTGGCTCGTTTCGGCGGCACTTCTTCAGAATCTGATGGCCACTGAGGAACGCCAAATCGGATCGGAGTCGTGTCGAGCGGTTGATATCTCCCATTCAATACGCTAGGTGACGGTGCATCGGGTTGCGGCGTCGGTGGCGCGAGGGAATTCCTCCGCCGATTTCGTAAATTCTCCATGTTGACACTCAGATAAGGGTCGGGGTCTTTGGGTTCCATGGCTTCTCCGGCATCTTCCCTTGTTGGTGACGTAGGTTTTGAGGGTGTGGTGAACGTGACGTGAGGAAGGACTTTCGGAGTCGTAGGCGTCGGAGGATCAGACTTGCTTCGTTGCTGTTCCGTGTTGACATCATGCATATCCACATCTTCATCCGTCTTCCTGTATCGCTTTCGAGCTGTCTCCTCCACCTGCAACTTGATGTCGGGAGGACACATCTTCCAGAGCTCTTCCAGAGCATCGCCGTCGATCATGAGACACTCAACAGTGGTGATTGAACGTACAGAGGCAGTTCGACCCTCGGAGAGACCCAGACTGGCTACCTCTCCAAAGTACTGTCCTGCCTTTAACCGCGGGGTAATGTACGATCCTCTGGGCATCTTCCTGAACGGGTCCTCTGATTTGGCAGGCTCACGTACCACTTCAGCCTCACCGCGAACAATGAAGAATATATCGTTGCCGGGGGCGCCCTGACGTACAATGTCGGTAAAAGGTGAATATGTTTTGGGCTGGGCGCTCAGTCCGAGAAAGTGCAGAATGTCGGAGGGTAGGGTCGAGAAAAGAGGGAATTCTTTGAGCGTCTTGCGCACATTAACGAAGCCGCTTCCAAGGGCACTGCCGGCAGCAGGGTCTTCGATGGCGCCAGGGCTCGGCGACTTCCGTTTTTTGGAGTTGTGAACAGATCCTTCTTTGATCATGCCCACCTCGCCCGTGGACACCTCGCCAGG
>NW_009276944.1:907159-908357 GCF_000150675.1 Verticillium dahliae VdLs.17
TAGAGCCTCCTGGCGAATAGCCTGCTCCATTTCAGGGAAACGTGGCAGCTCAGTCTGTAGGTTCTCCTTCTTGAGAACGACGAGAAGACACTTGGTCCGCGCGACTATTGACGCAGTACGCGGGACGTCCATGAGCACGCCAATCTCGCCAAAGAAGGAACCTGCCTTGAGTTCGGCAAAGACAGCTTCACCATCACGCGAGGTAACGGCAACGACGCCACGCACGATCCAGTACATGGCTCTGGCATCTTCACCTTCGTGAAGGATGGTGTCTTGGGCTGCATGGACCTGCGGCCTCAGATGGTTGCCAATGGCGGCGAGAAAGTCTTCTGAGGCAGACTGGAACAAGGGGAAAGATCTGATCCGGTCGACCAGGTCAAGCGGCATGTCGCGAATGGTTGAAGCCGTCAATGGCGAGGGGCGCACCGGTCTCGTCGGTGTGGCTTCAACGTTGAAAGATCTGATTAATGACATGGAGTCAGGAATCCCCCCTGCGCCGTGACCGCCGCCATTCTGGTTTGCAAGCGCCCGGTACGGCGAAGGAGAAGACCCCGAACGATGTCTCCTCATGTTGCGGAGGGGATTTCGCGGTCGCGGCCGTGGCGATGCCAGATTCAAGGATGTGATATGCCGTCGGATTGGTCCTCACCCTTAGTAGGGCGAAGGGCCAGGGCTCGGACGGACTGAATTGTTTGGGGTCGGGAACAGACTGCGTCGGCCTGCGATGCTGCTCTGTCGGGTTCGTCTTTCGTTTAGACGCTATAAGTTTACGATGCGGCTTCGTCGGGGTGACTCTGCTCTTGGGTATCCAGGTTGCTGGTACCGGTGATCGGGAGAAAGGCCGGGCGGGGGTGATGCATGCTCACATGCCTCTACCAAGGGTTGGAAGAGTCCGCCCCAAGAGGGAGTGACTGCTGGATGACGCGGGTATATTGTTGCTGTTGATCGGTTGATCCAAATATCGAGCCTTCTTCGAGGTCGCTCCTCGTGTTCTCGTGTTCCTATAGCTGAAGTTCTGAGGAGTGGCGGTGGTGCTTGGTGTCTTGTAATGGGCACGGAGAGCCGATGGTAGATCAGGCAAGCTCCGTAGACGCAATGGAGCTCGGAATGTATGGGTAGACGTTGAAAGTCGCCTCGTGCCACAGACAGTCGATTAGGGTGGTCTGGCAGTCAACTTCCTCTGAGACGCAAAAGTGCG
>NW_009276944.1:908457-967328 GCF_000150675.1 Verticillium dahliae VdLs.17
TCTTCATTGCCTTCCCCCCTGCCCCTCCATTCGTTTTGCTTTCCTTACCTCTCCTTTCCACCCCCTCCCTCTGGGGGGGGGGGGGGCGACGATCGGGAGGAGGATTCGAGTGATGATCGGGGTCTGGTTGCGAGAGGCTGGACAGAAGGAGGGGCGAAAGCTCGCCAGGATTAGCTTGAGCTGGCTAGCAATGATGGAACAGACGGCAAATACAGATTCTGGGAATGTTGGCGAGCAGTAATGCCGAGGTGGCCAGCTGAGAAGTTTCCTGGCTTAAGCAAGATCACGGTCGAGCCGCAAACGGAGTGTGGTCTCGCAGCACGTTGCGAGAACAAGCAAAAACGCGATGAAAGGTGGCGGCAATCGGCAATAGAAGCAAGAAGACAAAGACGTGTGCCAAAATGGAGGAATATAAGACCACTCTTGAAATGATTTAGATGTGTTCAGATGGGCGCCTAGGAAGATTGGTATTGTACTCCGGCTCCCTAGTTGTGGACGTAGGTATTGTAGGAAGGGTGCGGTGCGGTAAGGAGGTAGGTAGGTAGGTATGATGAGGGGCTTGAGGATGGAAGAAGGTTAGGTATCTCTCAGGTGGAGGGATTGGGAAACGTGGGGAATTTTGGGATTGGGATGCCCCAAATGACCAGCGTCGGCGGCTGAGGTGCTGTACCTTTGGGTGCTGGACTGCTGGAGCACAGGGCAGCGCTCGGGAGGGCCAGAGGGGCGCCAGGGGTGCGGCATGAGCGAGACATGGAACGGAGGAGGAGGAATGTAGGGGTCGTCGGGACACGGGCCACACTCTGGGATGACGCGCACAGGTGGGGCACGCGGCACCTGCCTCTCTGCTGCCCTCTGCGCCGGGACTCCTTCCTGCCTGCCCTGTCATCGACCTCTGGCTGTGAATCATGTGCTTGGGCGCTGCTTCCTGCCAGGGGGTGGCACTGCGCCTGTTGTTGCTTGAAGCTGCCCCAAGGACCAAGTCCCTCAAGGTGACCTAGGTAGGTAGGTACCTTAGGTACCTGAGGTTTTCAGGGCTGGCACCTGGCAGATGGTAGCTTGTCTATCGCCAAGATCTGAATCGATGAGGGTCATGACTTTTTGCGCCTGTTGGACAGGACTGACCTGTTAACTGGACTGAGGCCTTACATTACTCTCCTTTCTTGCTCTCCGACGCACCTCACGACTCGTGATGGCGGCTGGCGAAAGCATAGTAAATGAAGACCCGAGGCTAGGATACCTGGTCTGACGCCGTGCAGGTGGCAGACAACGGAAAAGGCAAGACGTTCCCGATCACAGGGGTTCGGTTATGGCAGCATCGCGGTCGAAACAACGTCCGTCCGTTTCCGCTCGCTTGGCTCGGACTCTGGCCTTGGCACCATCCATACCGATCCCCCCTTCGCTCACGACCGAACGTCTCACATGGCATGGCTAACGTGCCTTGTTGATGAGGGAGGCGCCTCGTCTCGACATTTCTGTTCTTCTGGCGATGGAGAGCCATCGAGGTATAAAAAAAAGAAAAAAAAAAAAGGGGGACCGAAGAGGCGTCAGTCAGAGCGGTTGTGCCACCCTTCACATGCCGGCTGGTGGGTGGCACGACAGTATCTTCCTTCTGCCCTGACTGCAAGCTGCATTGCATAGATGAACGCATGGAAACCGGGTGGAAAGCAGATGGAAGGCCATTGGAAGCCCGGGAGAAGCCTACCCAAAGAAACACCCGAACGCCCACACAATTACCCTGCCCCAAGCTACGGTCCCCTGTGGCCTTTTCCCTCATCTCCCTTGGGGTCTACAGCTCGCGATTCTTCAACAGATCAACGCTGCCAAGAACCCCCCAACTGCAAGTACTTTCTCAGTCGTCAGCTCGTCACCGCTTGTTCATTCAGCCAGCGGAAATACTCGGTCACCCAATGGCAGGCTTGGCGATGGCGACCACAAGACCTGGGGCTGCTGCTAGAAGAGAGACTTTGTCCACACCTCGACCTCTCCCGCTTTCCCGCCTGGTCCTAGCTCTTCCGAAGCGCCCTCTTCCCCACGCCATGTCCCGCGCTATCCCACCCTGCAAGCCAGGCTGGCAAAAAATGCAATGCCCACCCTCCTGCTGTGGTCGCGTTATGCTAAGAGGGACGCTTTCTTTACTAGCTTGCCTTCCGTGGGCGCCGGCTCGCTGCAGCCAGAGATAACGTGCGAAGAGGCGAGCTTGCCGCCCTCTCATTCGCCGGGGATGCAGGAAGGCGGATCGCAAGGTTTTGGTGTGACGGAACCGTGCTCGAGCGTCCCAGGCCAGCCGCAGGGCGCTGGTCACTTCATCGATCCTGCTGGCACCTGCTGTGAATGGGGTGCCAGTGACTGTGGTGCCCTACATGTACAAGAATCTCCGCAGCGGCGGATTGGAATTGCTTCTTTCGGGCAAACCGTTTGCTCGTGCATCTCCTTGTCGCATGCATTAAGTCCCAACCCATCGTCATGGCCGCTGCGCCACGGGGCGGCCATCTGCCTCTTTCTACATCATCACCGTCATCGCCTTCCGTTCTTGGGTCTTCAAGATGAAGAAACAAGACACAAACTACGAGTTGGTGTGCTCGGTGCATGTGGAAATTGGCAGACACTTGAAACGTACCTCCATTCAGGGCTGCGCTGGATGCCTCTAATCTTGCTCGCCCCTCCCTCTTCGGTACAGTTCCTTGTAACAGCATCTAAAAACCCCCCCGCTGTCGCCAAAGGAGGTAACCATACACTGGTGTCATGCGCCTTGACCACCTCCTTTAGGTTCTTTAGCGTCTCACAGTTAAGGTACTCTTCGAGAAGCCCTGAGACCACTTCTAGCGCTGGCCCGAGCTCCCTTCGTGGCATCACATCTCCCGCTCGTCACGCTGGTACCACTGATGGATGAGTCGTGCGTGCCTTGCTGCTGGTGCATTCGGAAAGCGGGGCACCAATCTTGTGGTCTGGAACTCCTTTCCCTTGCATTTCAGTTTGGACAGTCACCTGCCAACCTGAGTAAGGTCATCTACAACTCAACGTTCCGCCTCCGTCTCTTCCAGTGAAGTGGATCAGACTGTTGCAAAAAATTAAACTCGCGCGATTCCATGGGAGCAGCAAAGTTCTGCTGGCTTACTTGTTTCGAATTGAGCGATCATGTTATAATGAGTACACTAATATCATTTCTGTTCTTAGGCGCGTCTAGCTAACAACTAACAGACCATAGCCCAAGAAACATCAAGAGAAGAGAAGAAGAAGAAAAAGGCTAAAGGGCGTCAAGCAGCCCTGAACGTAGGAACCATGCTCCCCAGATGCCGATGGTCAGATGCCCAGGGTCGTTGTCGAGGTCGCTCAAGGAAGCCTGAAGCCCATTCAACCCCCACGCGCCGCCACGGCTATCCTTCGTCGGTCTAAGGCAGGCACTGAGAGTACCAGTCGTTCTGCTTGACGCAACGGAGTCCCTTTGCGCACGGCTTGGCCGCAGCCCAGCTCTTCTCCGAGTTGCACTGGCCGTAAGCAGCCACAAGGGGCTCAGATGGAGAGCCGCCTGCGGGCTTGCTGGTCTTAGCGGGCTTGCTGGTCGTGGCAGGCTTGATGGTCGTGACGGGCTTGCTAGTAGTGGCAGGCTTGCTTGTCGTCACGGCCTTGCTGGTCGTGGGCTTGGGCGCCGAGTTTCCGATCATGTTAAACGCGGGGAAGTTCTTGTCATCGGCACGGCGGCATCCCGAGATGGCGACCAGCTCGCTGGGGCACTGCACCTGCTCGAATGTGAAGTCGGGGTTGTCGGCGTTCTTGAACCAATCGAAGCGCCACTGGCAGCCGTCCTTGAGGAGGCCCGGCATACCATCGCACTCGGAACGAGAGCCGACGCCGCCGTAGCGCGCGCCAGGGATACCGCCGAACTGTGGGGAGCAGCCGTCGAAGATACCGAGACCTTCAACTTTACGTTAGTGTGCTGGTTCCTAACCGGCAGGGTTGAGCTGTAACGTACCACCACCGGGCATCATGATGTCGAAGTGGTTGTTGCCCAGGTCGCCACCAGTGTTGGTAGACTGAACGACCATCTTCTTACCGGCGACGGGGCCGTTCGTGAATGTGAGACTATCATCGATCTGTTAGCACGGCTCACGCTCACTCCGTGTCACAGAAGGGGAACCCACGCATAGCAGGCACAGCACCAGCTGGCCTCGGAACCACCGTTGATGGCCGTGGCGGCAAAACCAAAGGCGACGTCATCGTTGATGGCAAAGGGCGAGTTGTTCGTGCAAGAGAAGGCACCACCACCGTCGCAACCACTCTTGGCATTGGGATCGGTCAGCGGGTTGTCGTTCTTGTCGCAGGTCAAGACAGGGGCCGAGACGGAGGCCTAGAGGAAAACGAAGTTAGTCAATAATCTCTCGAACCATGCCGGGCTTCTCACCTTGCCGCTCCAAGCGCAGGAGGGCTTGCAGCAGTCCCAGTACCTCGTCGAATGGCCGCTACCAGAGACGGCGTTGACGACGGCTGGGGCCGCAAGGGCCAGAGCAAGGCTCAGGTATGACTGGGTGTGCATCGTTGCGCGTTCGAAAAGAATGTCAGATGAAAATGAGTGTATAGGCGAATCAAAGCACCAAGGCTCGAACACAAAAAAAGAGTGACTGAAGGTTAGAAAGGCCCGATATGAACAGGAGGCAAAAGAGGATGAAGTTCGGTCCCAAGACTCAGGGACAGCAACAGCCAGCCAGCCTTGCCTTATACCTATCGCGGATGAGTCGGGTTCTCGAATGAGCCAGGCTGCGCTGGTTCAGCCCCTGGCAGCTTTCATTTGGCCGATGGACATTCTGGGCTCATTGCAGCCTCGGACCTGACGGGTGGGACATGGCTTCAGGCCACGCGCACCATGTAAAAGAGCGTGTGGAGTGACGCAGGCACGAGCCCGGCGACGGATAGCCGTTGGACCCCCGCAATCCACGGCTGGCTGGACCTTGAGAGGAATTGAGAATAGGCGCAGCTGGGAGATTGATGCGGGAGTTTGAGACGATTTACGGCTTAGCCAGTCGGTGCTGCCAGGGATGGTCAGGTCAGAATGGGACCAGGGGTCGACGGCACTGGAAGACTTTCTGTCGCGCACAAGTACCAAGCAACAAATATTGCCACATTTAAAGTACCAAGAAATCTGTCTTGAGGTAGTATTGGATCGAGATGCATCGTGGATTCGTAAACTACCTCGCGAGCAACATGAGATGAACGGACTGTGGGGGTTTTGAGTCTCATCAAACTTCAAGCCTAATCTGACAGGCTGCGCACGCCTGCGGCGCAAACCAACTGCTCACCACGTTCCTTCTGTCAGCTTGCGACATACGAAACTGGTGGCGAAGTGGGTTCTTTTCTGCTTCAACCCCCTAATTATTTCTGCCCTCACACGTCGCTGCACATGGTGTCGGTTGAATCTGCATTCCCTGGCTCCAGGGAAGCCCTTGTGCGTCCGAGACGCCGGCGCCACCCTTGGCCCCTGGCCGGAAACCTTCACAAATAATCTTAGATTAGAAGACGCTCGCCGAGGAGCGGCTGGGGCCTACACACGACCCAGTACAGCGGAGACTCGGCAATGTGAGCAGGCGAGGCGCCAGCAATACTTGTTTGGGTATGGCGAGGTCGACTGTCAAGTGTCAGACGCATCCACTGGCGCGATCCAATGTTACTACCCCGTGGTTCGCTTCATCGATAGCGATAACGATTGCCGGCCGAGATCGAAGTGACGTAAAGCGGGGAGACCTGGCCCAGAGATCTCTTTGGGGCTTGGCGGCGTAACCGTTAGATGCCGCAGATGCCGTAATCGCATTGCACGCCGTGGGACGAGTTGCAGCACACGTCGCCTTCTGAGCAGAAGCAGTAGGCTACAGAAGTCGTTGCTTTGTTCGTCGGATTCTCGCCGTCGGTCTTGGCCAGCCAGCGATCAGTATTAATGTACCATCCCTCGCCAATGCTTGTCGGCCTGGCGATTGCTTTTTTCGCGTCCTGTGTTGGTGCAGTCCCAGTCTGAGGGTCTGCTGGTGAAACGAGCGGCGCTTGAGCTTGATGTAGCGGTGCGGAAGCAACGGCGACCGCCTGGTAGGCGAGTGCCATGAGAGATGGCGATAGACGCATATTTACCGACTCTTAGGTATGTGGTGCAAGAAGAAAAATCGTCCCAAGGCTATCGCAGCGATGCAGACGTCGAGAAAAGAAGAGACTGAATGTCGCGATGACAGAGGCGAAAGGGGGAATTCTAGGAGAGATTCATTGACTGGCACTAAGGAATGCGGCCACGGCGAGGGGGGCAGTTGCTGCTTCCTTTAAACGTCCAGCGACACTACACCAAGTTATTCACCTGTAAGTGATGATAGAGATCATCCTTGCCTGGATAGGCGCCTCACTTGCCGACCCATCATGCTGCCGAGACAGACCGCAGGCTTGACAGCCGCATCCGGCACGCGGATGGTAATCGTGTCGCCGCTCAATTGACCAAAATCGGACGTATTGGTAATGGACATTGAAGTGACTCCCGGACACATGATGACCAAGGGTAACCTTTCCGCAAATTGTCAAAGCACGCAGAGTTTCGCTACATCCTCCTTCGTGGATTCGCAGGCGTAATTGTTTGCATAACAATGTTGATTTGAGGCTGACTGGTCTCCAGGTGGCAGATTGCCATGCCATGCGGCCGACGAGGAGTGTTCTTGCCATCGCAATCTTCCAGAATTTAAGCCAATTACACAGCAGTGCGTGTGGAGACTATGAAATGTTGCATGTTGCGGTTCAAGCCAAGAGCCCGATTTGACGCTGGTTAATCGTTTGGATGTACTTTACAGTTTACATCGACGGTGCCAAAACGATGATTGCCTGGCGGAGGAAGCAGGTTTTAAACCAATTGGATACTGCGATGAAAAGTCCAGAGTGCCATGAGAATTGGGTTGCCAATTGAGCTGCCAATTGAGAAATTCTCGTACATCTATCAAATGGGTTGGACACATCTACTGCGAAACCTATTCAAACATCAGGTTACTACTTTGCCGTTCCTTCTTCATCAAGCACAGCCGAGGTGGCTGGTGATATTGCAGCGGACTTACGGCAAAAGTCCGGTTCGCCCGCCCTCACTCAGTGTGCCCCGGAAGCTTCCACTGAATTCTGGCCTTGTGCTGCTGACCAGAAAAGTCTTGTTAGGTCAGCAAATCTGGCCCAAGCTTCACGCCGGAACGTCATCAAATCCTTGCGTCCGCGCGCACCTCTTCTCCTCCTCCTCCCGCCCGTGCCTGAGGTACTTGAGCAAGTCATCGACCTTCCCCTCCATCGAACAGATTTCTTTTGTCCTCGACATCTGAACTCCACCTATCGATTTTTCAAAATTCAGAAGGGCCTCTCATGATGTCCTTTAATATCACAATGCGCCAAGGGCCTGCGCGCCTGGTGCAGCGCCTCCCCGAATTGTCAAAATCCGCTGCCTTCCGGACGACCGCCTCCCGGGCTTTCCACCAGGTCTCGCCGAAACAGAAGCTGTCCTCCGCCTTCTTCAGTGCCCGTACTACTGCGATAAAGGGATTGACAACATCCTCGATTGTTGCGCGCAGCACCTTCCGCAATGGTGCGAGAAGCTTCACCCAGCAGACCTACACCCAGAGCCAGCAAGGCGGCAGCAATGTGCGCAAGCTGGTCGTCGGCGGTGCCATCTTCGGTGGCACCCTCGTGGCTATCAACGCCGTCTTCAACCGCGAGATGAGGGAAGACGGCGGCATGCCGCCTTTCGAGCGCGAATACCTCAACAGCACCTTCCTGCACACTGGTCTCGGTGTCGGCATCATCGCTCTGACTGCCCGCCAAATGATCAATACCGGCTTCGTCTACCGCCTCATGGTGACCAACCCCTGGGTGGTCGGCATCGGCGGCCTTGCCCTTAGCTTTGCGACCATGATCGGAACTCGGTCTATCTCGCCTGACAAGTAAGGAATCCTCAAAACTGGCCTGATGGAACTTTACTGACAATGTCTAGCTACATTCCCAAGTACGCCCTCTGGACCGCATTCAACGCCACCCAGGCTGCCTTTCGTCGCGCCCCTCCTGGCTTTCGTCCCTGGTGCGCTCATCGCCCGCGCCGGTCTCTACACTGTTGCCATGATGGGCAGCATCTCCATCGTCGGCGCCACCGCCAAGCAGGAGAAGTACCTCTACATTGGCGGACCTCTCCTGGCTGGTGCTGCCATCGTCGCGGCCTCCGGCCTCGCGCCTCTCGTCATTCCCGCCACCGCCGTGAGGACCTTGGCTTTCACCGAGAACCTCTGGCTGTACGGTGGCCTGGCTGTCTTCGGCGGCTTCACTCTGTACGATGTTCAGAAGGTTCTGTATCACGCGCGTCTTGCCGAGGCTGGTGCTATCAAGAAGGACCCCGTCAACGAGAGCATCTCACTCGAGCTCGACTTCCTCAACATCTTCATCCGCATGGTCCAGATTCTCATGATGCAGCAGAACCGTCGTAAGTGAGGCATTCTCGGACAGCAGGTTATAAAGCGTTCAGTAATCAGGCGAAAAGGTTTTTGATGCCTGAGAGTGCGCCAGCAGCGCAGGGAAACAGTGTACAAAGGGAGATAATCCCCTCTCTGGCCAAGAAAACGGCCTCGAACTTTCTTTAGGAGTTAATTATGTAGAACAATGACTGTGAAATTCAACAGCACAAAGCAATTCAAGACACAACATCATGTGAGGCAATGCAGCTTGCAAAGAGATTCATTTTGCAGATCAATCTACCCTGACTCTGGTCTAAAGTGTGGAAATGTCAACGCTTCGTTATCTTTGCGGTGTTCCATTGAATCAGCCTCCCCATACGTTCCACGTCCTCCTAATCCTCCACTGCCACTTGTCAACGGCTAGGATTCCTCCAGGTCACTCAAGGGGCTTGAACGTCCTCAAGAAGTGACTAGGACACTCATAGCCAGAGGGGTTCTTGTGCAGATACTTCTGGTGGTAGTCCTCGGCGTCCCACCACTGGCCGGCGGGCACAATTTCAGTGACAATCTTGCCCTCGTACCACTGCTCGTTGGCCTTGCGGGTAATCTCCTTGGCGATGCGCTCCTGCTCCTCGCCGTGAAAGTATATGCCGCTGCGGTACTGGGTGCCCGTGTCGGGGCCCTGGCGGTTGGCGGTCGTGGGGTCGTGCATGCGGTAGAAGAACTCGAGAAGCTGAGCGTATGACACCTTGGACGGGTCGTACACGACCTGCAGAGCCTCGGTGTGCCCAGTGCGGCCAGTGCAGACGGTGCGGTACATGGGGTGCTCAGCGTCGCCGCCGATGTACCCGACGCGAGCGTCGAGGAGCCCGGAGGCGCCAAAGTGCTTGCGGTAGATGTGCTCGACGCCCCAGAAGCAGCCCGCGGCGATGGTGGCGGTTGCCGAGCCGGCGGGGAACTCAGAGTTGGAGGGGGAGGCGAGATGGAGGGTTGTGGAAGTGGTCAAGGGTCGCGCGAGGCGAGCGATGAAGGGAGGGAGCGCAAAAGGCATTGTGAGGGTAGCGGTGGTGAGGTTGTTGAAAGTGAAAATGAGGATCTGGGTGACTGTGAGACGAGGCTCCTCTGTGTGGCAACTCGCGTCGACTATACACTTTCACTTGGAGGGTGAAGCTGTGGTGGGGCTTGGAGAGCTGGACTGCAGCTGGTTCAGTGATGTTTCGAGCTGCTTGACGGACAAACAGTATGCCGGGAAGGTATTTGTTTGGTGAAAGAGCCGGTAGAACGAGCCCACAAGCTGGCGTTGTTTTTGATACTATGCACTCTTCATGTGTGTAGGGACACAAGGCATTTCAATATACTCGTCCAGCCCTCAAACGGGGATACTCAAGAAGTCATGATGCTTGGATTGCGCCATCGACAGGGTGGGTATCTGACAAATCACTAGCTGGAGTTTCATTGGTAAATCCCCGCCTATTCCGACCCATCGGGCAAAGTGTCGGGGATTTTGCAGGCCAGCCGCGGTCGCCGTTGGGCAGGTGGTTCTCAAGGCGCCTTTCAAGGCTGCGTGACAAATTGAAGTGCCTCGGTAGCAAGTCGAGAAAATGCATCGTCAGTCTCGCGTCGGTGCTGAGGACTCGTAATGGTGCTGGATATTCTTGCTCACAAATTCACTTTCAGAATGCCCTGAACGAGGCATGAGGCTTAGCGTGATCTTGGTCTCGGCTGCCTGCATCAATGGCATCAATGGCAAGGCTGTTTCGTCTCAGTGAGATTGTGTCACGGCAGGTGTCCATCGACTTAGCAGCTGCTCGATGGTTTGCTTTTCGGCCTCTCTTGACCGGAATTGAGATATCCCAATGAGTGATCAAAAAAGGTATGCTCCTACAATAGGTACGCTAGACGCTTTTTGCCTTCAGCCACATAGATGACCTAATCGACCCCGCCCTTTGGCCAGCCATCTAAATATGGTATGGAGGACATCACCTCAACCTTCTCACTACCCACAAACCTAGGTAGGATGCAGTAGTCCGAGCTGGTCTAACTCTGTTCTACAACGTACCATGTGCCATGACTGAATACTACCTTTGCGAACCGAGTATTCACCTGAACACCCTGGAAAAAGCAGTCACCCGAGACATGCCAGATTATGAGCTGTTGGGCAAAAAGACGGGCCGGCTACGGGGCGTTCGGTTCGCGCTTGCCGGCTTCTTGGCTCGGCATGACGCTGTCGCCTTCCCCAGATCTGACAAGCCGTCACTGCTGGCCTTTGTTCACTGGGCACCGGACCTTTCGCGCCCTCCGGATGGCCTGGCTGCCTGGCAACGGCGCTGGCGCTTGCTCTCAGAGTTTACCAGCCCCAAATCGCCCTTGCAACGTCATGTCCAGTAGGCGTCCAGCGCTCTTCAGGCCAGCGCGCCCAACCTCGCCGCAATCCGACAAGTGCACGACCTAGTAGTGCTACTGCAAGCTGTGATAAGCCAAAGATCTGCAGCAAAGAGATCGCCTGCAACTTCGTACCAGCCCCCCATGATTGCTTTGGCAAGGAGCGAACGTAGTTCACCTGCCATCGTTCGACACTGCGACATCGAGCGGGAAGGCCGGCGGGAAGCCACTGCGCTATCAGCTCCTGATTCTGATGTCGTACCTCGTGAATGGTGGAACGATAGGGACAGAGGTTACACCTCACAGGGGTGAGTCGCGAGTTCATCCCCCCCCGTAACATACATCTAAGCCCCAAGGCTCCTTCTGGCGTTGGGGTTCGAGTTGCTCTATTTAACATTCCGCTGCCCACATTCCACGTTTTTTTTCGAGTAACCTCGAAACCCACGAAAGCAGACACCACAACGACATCCTTGACATCAATTATAGAGAGCCTTCGCTGCGTTTGTATATTACCAGTTCCTCCTTTGCTTGGGCACGTCAAGCCCTCACCAATATGCGCAATACCGCTTTCCTCGTCGGCCTTGCCGGCTTGACGTCGGCATCACCACTGGCTGTCCGTCAAACAAGCTACCCCCAGAAATCCACCTCGTCAGGCTTTACCCTCGTTGTTAATGTGACGAACCCGGCGGCCGACTTTTGCGAGTCCATCAACCACTACACTCTCTCCTCCATCCACGTAGGTGCGGGCCAGGCACTCGCCGCCATCTCGACCGGCTCCGCCCGCGTGTGGTATGTCAACGGCACTCAACAAGAGATTAGCGAGAGCAAGGGCACTGTTGTGACCGACGGCGGCACCCCGCCTTTCCCCAACGGCATCGACATCGCGGAAGCCGAAGACTCGGTTTCAGCCGTGCGCGTTGATGCCGGAGACGGCACAAAGGGTGTGCAGCTCACCAGCGGTTCCGAGCCGTACGCCTATCTGACGGCTCCCGTAATCGGCAGCTATGTCGTCTGCAATGAAAGTGTACCGTACTACCAGGGACGCAAGTTTCTTCTCCTGAAGCATGCCGAGACGGAGATCAACGAAAAAGGCGAGTCCGAGTCGAACATCCCCGAGGACTGTGTCGCTATCAGACTCGTACCTCAATGTGCAAAGCTCGCGGATTTGCCTGCGGGCGCCATTGCGAGCCACCAGTTCGTCAATGAAGTGGGCTGCTACGACGACGTTGCCTCCATTGACTGGAGCAAATAGGACCTTGGAGAATAGACGTTATCGACAAAAGGGTACCGATGTGAGGTGTCGCCGGCGAGGGGTGGTCTTTATTGGCCGTAATCGAGGTGTCTTGTCAACAAGAGGCTTGCGTAATGAGAATAATGACGTGGGAAGCAGAATCGGAAAGGCAACCTTGGGCAAGCCTAGGGGGGAGGCAACAAAAGTATTCGTTACAGACCTGCCTAGTAGAAAGACACGCACGCAACACACACACGCAATACAATAATCTCACTTGCGCAATTGCTGCATTGGTTCTCGGTTCAACTTGACGGCCAAGGCACCAGTGACGCTTTTTCTTGCGGCTGACGGTGGTCTTGTCGCCGAAACCCGGAGGTCGACACGAGTATTCACATAGCGAGGCTTGTCCACCGAAAGAAGGACCCATCCCTGTGCGTAAGTTTCGTCCATTTTTGGGTCGCCTGGGTTGCCTGGGGTGGGTCCTTCTCCGCGTCCACCGGCAGCTCCTGCTGCAGGCCAGCGATCGATGGCAGCGCCAAGCGAACAATTCGGTTCCCCCTTCCCATGTCTCAAGGTCTCTTATCCCCATGCGTGCCGTGCCTGACGCTGGATCCGGGCGTGTCCCTTTCAAGGAGCATGTTCGTGTTCCAGTTTGCAGCCTCCTGCCCATCTGGCCCCAAACCTTGCCGAGTGACACGAAACCTTGATGGCATCTTTGCTTCCGCTTCGCGCAGCCGCCATGACATCGACCTTGACTTCATTCATCCGGTGACGACCAGCATAACTTCACCAGCCCGAAAGGCTGAAACGATTTTCCAATCATGGATCCACAGACCAGAGGTGCGCTTGCATTGTATTCCATGTGATCTCGTCCTGACTGCGTCGTCCTGACTGCGTCGTCCCGCCGTTGCTGACAATTGCTCCTGCCCTCGGCCACAGATGTCTCGTGGGCCACGATCCCAACCGACCTTCTCCTGGCCGAACTGACCAGACGCAAAGACGATGGCGACAAGACGAAACCCCAATGCGGTTCCGGCAAGCGTGGTTCTTACGATCTTGCCCTACACATTGGCGCCCTCGTCCTGATCCTGTCTCTTAGCACCATCTGTAAGCTAGACCTGTCCCTCTTGTTCTCCGCCCTCGTCACGAGAACGCTGCTGACATCGCAACTGCACACAGCATGCGGTATTCCCCTTCTACCACGGCGAAACTCTGGGGGACGACTTCAGAAACGTATCCTTTTCTACTGCCAGCACTTTGGCACGGGCGTCCTGCTGGCCACCGCCTTTGTTCATCTATTGCCAACGGCATTCCTCTCGTTGACCGACCCATGTCTTCCCTCCTTTTTCAACGAGGGCTTCCCGCCCATGGCCGGCTTCGTTGCCATGGTCGCTGCCCTGACCGTCGTCGCTCTCGAATCCTACCTCGCAACCCGTGGGGCCGGCCACTCGCACTCACACCACTATGGTCAGTTCTGGGACGAAGATGACGACACGACGCCCATTGTACACAAGGATAATTTCCCAGCAAATGGAAATACGGATGGCCTCGCTGCCAGGCGAGAGGGAAGCCATCGCCCTTCAGATATAGCGTTTCACGACACGGAGGCCACAGACGGGCTCATGGCCGGCGCATCTCCCCTGCAAACCGGGGGCCCAGTGCGGCCGCCAGCATCAGGTCCCAGCTTCAAGCTCAACAGGCCAGAAGAAGACGAAGATGATTCGGATATTGACCTGGATATGCACGAGCTTGATGCCGTGCCAATGAATGGCCTGCGCTCCAGACGCAAGCCGCAAACACCCACTGCGCCTAATACGCCACACGTCGTGACCCCCGAAGAACAAGCCCGGCTACTCCGCCAATGTGTGATGCTGGAGGGTGGCATTCTATTCCACAGCGTATTCATCGGCATGGCAATCTCAGTGGCAACAGGTTCAACATTCATCGTTTTCCTCATCGCCATCAGTTTCCATCAGACTTTCGAGGGTCTTGCTCTCGGCAGTCGTATTGCCGCCATTCAGCTTCCGCGTCAATCGGCGAGGCCCTGGCTGATGGTGCTTGCATTCGGGGCCACGACACCCTTCGGACAACTAATTGGGTTGGTGATACACAAGATGTATGACCCTATGAGTCAGACCGGCCTCCTGATGGTTGGCTTCATGAACTCCATATCGGCTGGCCTACTGCTGTTCGCCGGTCTCGTACAGTTGCTGTCAGAGGACTTCCTCACAGAGAAGAGCTACCACACCCTCACGGGAAAGAAGAGATGGAGGGCTTACGCGGCCGTGGTGGGCGGTGCAGCACTCATGGCATTGGTCGGAGGCTTCGCGTAGGGCAACCGTCCGATGCATGTTTGATTTATGTCAATAGAATTCTGCTACAAAGCAGACAACTGCAATTCTGGATGACTGTTGATTTTATGGTTTATGGCTGTAATGATAGAAGCTTGGGCTGGTGCCATGAAGGTTAAACATGCGTCTTCGTAGATTCCTTGAGCAATGTATGATAGAGAGACTAAGTACGGGATGTGTGACGACAACAAGCTCAATTGTACAGTAGTCGTCGTCGTGATAAAGCAATCGGAGAATATTCTTGTCCCAACTGATGATGACCAGCGCTGACCCCGAGCCAGGGATTAGCCGGCGCAAGATGCGAGGCTAGAACTTTGTGGGCGGGGCAGCGATTATTTTTCGAAGCTTCCCCCAAAGGGCGAACTCCTCGCCTCGTCGCCGACCCATTTTCAAAGCCAATTCTTCCTCTCGACAGTCCAATGCGCGGCTCACGGTGACCAAAGTCTCATCAGTGCATTCGCAGATGTAGCAGCTGTTCACTGCGACTAGACTTTGCCCGGGGGCGCGCACTACTTCGTCTCAAGCGCCGAAGCTTCTTCCCTCGCCTCTGACTCAACCCCGCCAACACAAACATCCTCCTCCTCGCTTCCCGATCCTTCAACAACCGCGGCAAATACAAGGAAGCGAGGGCGCATAATGGCTCCCGAAGCAACTACGCCTTCGACGGCGACACCGGCCAGCTCGGCGACCGACCCCACCAAGCTCGAGGTCATCAAGCAGGCCATCTACGAGGCGTGTCAGAACAACGGCGGCGAGGACCAACTCTACACGCAGGATGATCTCCTCGAACTCGACGTCATTCCCAACCGCGATGCGTCGCTGCTCCTTAAGGCGCTCCAGAGCCTCTCCAACGAGAAGCTGCTCAATGCTGTGGCGACGCAGAGCGGCCTCGCGTGGCGATGGCGGCCAAAGGCCGAGGCTGCCAAGTGAGTTTCTCTCTCGCGACACCCGAATGGAATTGGGGGGTGATAGGGACAATTGATCGATTTGCGGCGGGCGGACGAGAAGGCTGACTTGCTGCGCTCTCACAGGTACAAGCTATGTACGACGGACGAGCAGCGCATGGTGTACGGCATGATCGACGATGCCGGTGGCGACGGAATCTGGAGCAAGACGATCATCAACCGCCTGAGCATGAACGACACCGTCATGAAGGCTGCCATCAAGCAGCTCCACATCAAGGGTCTCATTGTGCCGTTCAAGAACGTCGAGCACCCCAATAAGAAGATGTACATCAAGGCTTCGATGCAGCCCTCGGAGCGCGCCACGGGCGGACCGTGGTTCACAGACCAGACGCTCGACGAGGCCTTCATCGAGGAGCTGCAGCGCGTCATCTACGACTACATCAAGCGACAGAGCAGCTACTTCCACAAGGGGGGCGACGCGCGCGCGGCCGTGCCGAAAAAGGGCATCGTCAAGGGCGGACCGCCAGCGGGGGGCCGCAAGAGGGGCGCCGAGCAGATCAGCGACGACGCCAATGGGGGCGAGGCCCACGCTGTTGGAGCGACACAGGTGGACAAGACGACGTATCTGCCCCTGCCTGCGGGCTACAAGGAGTACCCCACGGTCCGGGACATTGCGCGCTTCATCTCCCAGGCGGGCATCACGACGGAGACGACTCTTGGCGTGGACGACATCCAGAAGCTTGTAGATGTCCTTGTCTTTGACGGCCTCGTCGAGCCCATTCGCGTCGGCGGCAAGCATGGCCTCCGCGTGCGCCGCGCCGCCAAGCAGAGCCTGGGGAACTGGGCCGGCCAGGGCGCCGACGAGAGTGGTATCGAGCGCGGTGCCCCCGAGCCGTACGCCAATGGGTACACCGAGGCGCCTTGTGGAAGGTGTCCAGTGTTTGACCTCTGCGAAGAGGGAGGGCCGGTCAGTGCTAGTAATTGCGTGTACTACCAGCGGTGGTTGGGGTTGGAATGATGCTGCTTATCGCAACTGGGAATTCCGGTTCCACGTCTCTTTTTCTCATAACGGCATGGCAACGGCGTTGGGCGGCAAAATTGAATGATCAAATGCAGATGGAGGGATCAATGAATGCTTGGGATGTGTATGGGGGGAACCTGAGAATTATTATGGGCTTGATAGGCAACTAGGGCCGGGTCAACAGGAGCATGGATTGAACCAATTGAAAATGTCACGACAACACATTTATTACGCTCGCATTAAATTGACGAGGAACACACAACGAGAGAAAGATTGGTGGTGATAGTGCTATAACTTTTGCGTCTTGACCTAGCTACCTAGCCTGGCTTATCGACGTCATCTGCCAAGGCACCGCACATTCCGCAACTACTTCAGCATACTACCCGCCTACCTACTTTCCTGCCACTCACACTGAGAGAGAAAAGGGAAGATTCGAGTACAATGTTTCGTCGAGGGACACCCTTTACAGCTGGCCGGACTTGACGATGGTGGCGCGCTTAGGGTACTTGACGGTACCGCTCTGGGAGCCAGTAGCCTCAAGAGCCTTCACGATGTTCAGGGAGGAAGCGTCAGCGACCTCGCCGAAGACGACGTGACGGCCGTTGAGCCACGAGGTGACAACGGTGGTGACGAAGAACTGGGAGCCATTGCTGGAAGTCATATCAGATCAACGTGTACACGAAGCAAGAGGGAGTCTCTGGTGGGGTACTTACGTGTTGGGGCCGGCGTTGGCCATGGACAGCAGACCGGGCTTGTCGTGCTTCAGCTGGAAGTTCTCGTCGGCGAACTTCTCGCCGTAGATGGACTTGCCGCCGGTGCCGTTGCCACGAGTAAAGTCACCACCCTGGAGCATGAACTCAGGGATGATGCGGTGGAAGGAAGAGCCCTGGTAGCCGAAACCCTTCTCACCAGTGCAGAGAGCACGGAAGTTCTCGGCAGTCTTGGGGACAATGTCGTAGAAGAGGTTGAAGGTGATGCGGCCGCTCTGCTCTGCAAGAGATAGACTAGTCAGCATCGGCAACCTTGGGGCTTCCGACCTCGGGGGAGGGGGGGAGCGTCATAGTGATGGAGGAAAGGAGGGGCAATCTCGCAACTACGGAGATGTCGCTTGGGCTGAGGCCCATGAAGGAAAAGAGGAAGCTTACGCTCAGCAGCACCGGAGGCACGGCCGTTGCTGTCGACCTTGGGACCCTCCCACTCGATGTCGAAGTAACTAGTAGGTGACGCAGGTTAGCTTGGATGGTCCCATTGGCAAGGCTGCAATCATCTCTTGCAAGGCAGGCACGCCGACGAAACAAAATACAAAGCGAGCAATGACTTACACCTGAGGACCAGGCATGATGGTGGATGCAGAAAAGTATCTGACGGGAAGCTTGTTGGATTGAAGGGTTGAGCGAATTGGCTTGATAAAGCTGGAGGTGGAAGGTCGAGAAAAGGGAGAGGGTGCGGAAGAGCAGGAGAAGAGGTTATGTTGGCGGGGTAGGAGGGGTCGAAGCACGGCGGCAGGTCTCATTTTTTCGCCTGAGGAGTCGGAGAGGTAGCTGCTGCAGGAGGGGGGTTCACAGTTAGCGCATGAGCTCCCCACCACAAGGGGCCAAGTAACGAATAGTTGGCAGAGGCAGGTGCGAGGCGAGGGGTGGGTAGGGGGTTTCTGGTGGCCCGGTGGCCAGTCACGTGAAGTCAGCTCAGTGACGGAATCATGGAACTGAGGGGTTCCAGGTTCCAGCTTGGCCCCACGATTGCGTTGCTCCAGCGAGTTGCTGCAGTGACGTGACTGACCACCCTGGCTACCAAGAAGCCAACAGGAACGACGCTGTGAACAAGACGACCCCCAGAGCTCAAAGTCAATCGCCGTGCTGCGCTCTGCAGCGCAGCGCTGAGAAGGGCAGAGCACGAGCTTCCTGGCTTTTTGGTCTGATGCCAGTTGCATCCACCAATGACTTCACCATCCTCGGCGGTGAAGTTGATTACGCCAGCTCCAGTGCGCTTCCAGTGGGGCCGGGGCCTGGAGCTCTCGCGTTCTGAGCTCAACAGTGCCCTCGTTCTCGGTTGGTCGACCGACAGAGGCCATCGACCCCTTGGCCTATGGCCAGCAAACCAGCTCAACAACCGCCATTCTGGCGCGCATGTACCTACGTACAAACATGATTGAGAGCAAAGAAGGCTGCCGATGGTCCGATTGGCTCAAATCCGGGGGAAACAGAGAGGGGGCCGACGGCGAAAGCGACCTGAGAAAAGACCCGAAAGCTTCCTGCAGCAATGGTCCCTCGCCAGTCAAGCTTCCCCCACCCGTCACGTTGCCGGACAATTGAGTGTGGGAGCTCGAAGATAAACCGGTTTGTTCGATAGGGCGAGGCTCGATTCAATTGCGGACATGCAATGATGTACCGAGCCAGGACTGTACAGCAGTGCGTGACGTCTGTATCTCAGGAACAGAGCTTCGGCGAAGCAGGCCATGCGCCAGGTGTTCAAGATCTCTCCTCTCCCGCCCGGGTGAGGGACCCTACCCGGAGCGAGCCGAGTGACAGGTTTCTGTTCCCCGAGGCCAATGGCTAGGTGACGAGGAACGGGGTGCATGAGGTGCAGCTCAGAAGGGACAAAAGAAGCCTGCCAAACGTACCTTGCTAAAATGGGGTAATACAGTTAATGAGAAGAAAAGAATGATACGAGTAGTGTTACACAGAGTACTGACGTGTGATGACCAGATCTGATGGATGATTGATGGTGCTCTTCAAGGGAAGGGGGAAAAGTCTTGAGATCTTGAGGCTGGAGCTGTCATCAACTTTGGCCCCTGACACTCGGACCACCCAGGTCCTCAGGCATCTTATACTTTTGTATCTAGAGGTACCTACCTACCTGGTAGGTAGGTCAGGTTGAGAGGCCATAAGAACACCAGCAGCATTCATCAGTACTCGGCCTTGCAGCTACGGCACGCATCATCTTGTCTTACGGTAATCTAACAATCAAGAAAACATATCAATCACTCCGCTGCAGCCTGTCTTCCATATTCCTCCCCTGGCTCAGCATCCTCTTTTCCACATCGGTCACGTGATGAACACCTTTTCCACTGTTAGTCAATCACCCAGCAAGCGGCTTCAAGGCCCCATAATAAGCGCGGCTGCCCGACGGTGACAAGGTGTCAGGTTAGCCACTGCAGGCACAGGCGGTACCTTGACCGTCATGGCCACCCGCCACACTGACGCTGTCCTTGTGCCTACCTATCTCCGACTGAACAAGTAAGCCTCCACTGAAACACCATCCACCACTGTGAACGGCGAGTGCAAATAGGCTGGAGCGCCGCTCTCCCATCCCTCCCTTCTCCATCAACCACTGCCACTGTCGAAGTGAGCACAATAACAATTGCCCACCATGGATTGGAACAACCTCAAGGACACCGTCGCGGGCATGACCCTCTACGACGTCAAGGCCGGTGTCAGGAAGGTTCAAAATGGTAAGCCCAACAGTATGACCACCCCCTATGGCCGTCGCTGACAGCGCTCCTCACCAGCTGTTATGAATTACACCGAAATGGAAGCCAAGGTTCGTTGCCACTTGCCTGGAAGGGCGCCCGTATCATCCTGCATATTCATCCAATGATCCCGAACCTAACGCAACGTCCGCCAGGTCCGCGAGGCAACCAACAACGAACCATGGGGCGCATCATCCACCACAATGCAAGAGATTGCCAATGGCACTTTCAACTAGTACGTCTGGGTTGTGTTCGGGATACAAAACATTCTCACATTGGCGACTCAAGCTAACACACCTGCCCCTAGCTCGACGCTGAACGAAATCATGCCCATGATCTATCGTCGCTTCACTGAAAAGGCCGCTGAGGAGTGGCGCCAGATCTACAAAGCTCTTCAGCTTTTGGAGTTTCTCATCAAGCACGGTTCTGAACGAGTCATTGACGACGCCCGCGGCCATATCACGCTATTGAAGATGTTGCGCCAATTTCACTTCATCGATCAGAACGGCAAGGACCAGGGTGTCAACGTCCGCAACCGCGCCAAGGAGCTTACCGAGCTTCTGAGTGACGTGGAACGTATCAGATCCGAGCGCAAGAAGGCGCGAGCGACCAAGAACAAATACACGGGCGTCGAGGGTGGAGCTGGTGGTGGCTTCTCGGGCAGCAGCGGCGGCGGTCGATATGGCGGTTTCGGCAGCGAGTCGGGCGGCGCATCCGCTGCGAACTTTGGCGGATACTCCGGCGGTGTCTACGGAGACGGCGGTGGTTTCGGCGGCCAATCGGACGAGTGGAGGGAGGGCGGCTCGGGTGCTGGCGGCTCGAGCAGCCGTGGCGGAGACAGATTCGAGGCATACGATGAGTATGACGAAGGCGATCGACCAGCTCCTCGCGCCAAGAGAACCGAGCGTACCGTTGCTGCTGCGCCAAAAGCAGAGCCTCCAAAGAAAAAGAAGGAGCCTGAAGTCGATCTGTTCTCCTTTGACGAGCCGGTCTCGTCCTCGTCTGCGCCGCCTGCGCCTGCGCCAGCTCAGAGCTCTGGCTTTGGCGGGCTTTCCACCCTATCCGCCCAAGCTGCTGCCAACAATGACGACGATGACGAGTTTGACGACTTTGTATCGGCTCCCCAGACTGGCATTCCCTCTGCTGCTCCCGTCACGGCAGCCGCGTCATCCACTGCCACGTTTGCCGCGCCGAAGCCCCTGCAGCCACAGCAGCAAGCTGATCTCAGCAATATCGTCAACTTGGCATCTCCGGCCCCATCGACGGCATCCGGACCCAACTATTCGTCATTCGCTACTCCCGCGATGGCCTCGCCAGCAACGCAGGCGCCCAAGATGGGCGGGTACCAACCCGCCGGGCCTAACTACTTTGGCTCGGTCCAGTCAGCCGCTTCCCAGCAGACTGGCAGCGCTGTGTCTATGGGTTCAAGCATGGGCGCGATCAAACCGGCTCAATCAGCAGCTGCCAAGCCCGCTGCAGCTGGTGGGGATGCATTTGGAGCTCTGTGGTCACAAGCTAGCTCTGGCATCAAGAAAACGAACACCTCCACCGGACAGGGACCGGCCATGGGACAATTGGCCAAGGAAAAGAGTAGTGCCGGGATTTGGGGCGCACAAGCCGGCGGGTCTACGACGGCGGCCAAGCCCACCAGTAGCAGCAACGGACTGGATGACCTACTGGGCTGAGCAAATGTTGGTCAGACTCCGTGCAATGATGGCAGAGAACACGAGTCGCGGTACACTCGTCTGATCTCCGTTGTCGAGAGATAGTTTCGCGTGGGATCAGCAGGAGAAGGGGGGGGGGGGGTAATCTACAGTGATCAGTCTAAAGTAGACACTTGTTTTGGCGCGCAAAGAAAAGTCTGGCGTAACCCATCTTGATGGTTGCTTCACATCACTTCTCGTACAGTCGCTCGTCAGCCTTGTGCGCAATATGCGGCTGTGCATAGAGATGGAGAAGGGCCCCGACTCCAAGCCAGCACCAGCAGCACGTTGGTCTAGGCCCTGTCTTGGTAGCAAATCCTCCGAAGCGCATGCAAAGTCTGACCATTTACAACTCGCCCAGCCGTGAAGACGCGTGAATCCTCGAAAGCAAGGGTGCGTGAGCATCACGATCGCAAAGCTGCCTGCGGCTGCGCGATGGACGGCCGAGTCCCGAGACCAGTGTCTGTCGATGATCCCCTACCTACCTACGTTATGTCTCTTCGCGACTTGGCATGACGGTGCCGTGAAGACAGCGCGCCAGATTCATCCAATCATCAGCTATGTCGGGACACTCATCTCGGCTGCGATCGCCGACGATACAACTGACGGCGGCTTGCAGACGCGGTCCTTCTCGAGGCCCTCAAGGCCCTCGAGACCGTGAACTCGGTCGTGAATATGCTGAGTACCTACCAGGGATACAATTATATGAGCGGAGAGTGGGGCCGGCTCGCTTGTCCTGCTAACCGCCGCGTTTCAAAAGGTCGGAAGAATCCACCACGGGCGGACATGCCGGTTTTGTGCGCTGATTGGTCCCGGGGAACCATGGATGGGCGGCTCGCACAATGGGCTAGTCTGCCTCAGTTTGTGCAGAGCAGTTCGTGGTGGGCTTGTGGTCGATTCGAACGACGCCAGTGGGACTGAATTGGTAGGCTGTTGCTGGGGTATGGCAATTTCGAGAGTTGAGGTGTGGATGCGGGCTGGTATGGCCAAGGGGGCTGATGGTGAATCAGAGAAGGGAGTGATGTTTGTTGCTGTATTTGGCTGCATGGTCTACAGATGGGCTGGTATGAGCCTTTCCACCCTTGCCTGTTGGTGAACCTACTCCTACGCGAACCAGGCAGTGTTGGACAGTCTGGCCTGGTCTGGCCATGTCATAAAATACATCTTTTATATAAGGCATCAGCCCCCAAACGACTGATATTTCTCCTTCTCTTTCGGTAGACATCAACTCCTACATACAGGCAATTTACGACCACTTTTCACTTTCTCTTTTCCTATCTCTCTTTCCTTTCTCTTTCCTTGGGTCTTTCATTTGGCTTATTCCCTTGGTTCACTTCCCATCGCTCCACGTATCTTCCATCACTTTCCGTACACCAATTCTTCAGTATTCAGGAGAATCTTCCTTTGTTTTTCAATTTGGTATATCGAATCTCTCTTGACGAGCCAGATTCATTTCAACCACCGACCACGGCTTCTCTCACCTCTGCGTTGAGAGAACCTCCCATCCTTCAAGATTCACGCCACCAACGCAGCCCTCCGAATCCCATTTCCGCCTTCTCGCTTCCCATCGCGGACGGCTCTGCACTACGAGAGACCCCGTCCCAAGCTCACGCTCATTACCAGCCCCGAAGCTCTCGAGAAGGAGCTTCTCCTCTTGGAAGAAGACGACGAAGAGCTTACCAGCATCATGGCCGGCATGCCTCGTCTCGGTGCTCTTGGGCACACCTTCACCGCCATGCGCGCCATGCAGTTCGTTTCGCTCATTGCCATCATCGGCATGACCGCAGACTTTATTAGTGAGATGGTCTCGGCGAATGCAAAGCCTCCGGCGGTGCTGATCGGTACCCTCGTGGTTGTGAGTTGTTTTTAGGCAATGTCAAATTGTCTCTACCATAGCTAACGAGATCACCAGGCCTGCGTTGCAACCCTCTACATCGCCATTTCGTACATTCTCTACTGGGACTCCATGCTGCCTCTTCTCATCGCCACCGCGGCTGACAGCGCGCTGCTCATCGCCGTCATCGTCGTGGCCGTGACCCTCGGCAAGCCCCTTTCGTATCTCGCCTGCAAAGACCTGCCCACAGTCAAGGGCAGCACTGCCTCCTTCATCGCCTCGGTCGGCGAGAACATCCTCAATGCCACCGACGACAGCGGCAAGGTCAACTATTTCGTGTGGGTCGGCGCCGCGCAGAAGACGTGCTACGCCATCAAGGCCGTCTGGGGCCTCTCCATTGCCCTATGTGTCCTGTTTGCCTTCTCGTCCGTCACCACCATCTGCCTCTGGCGCCGCACCAAGCTCAACCAGGGCCCCATCGGCAAGGACGTCGAGAGCGCCTGAAGGTGCGGCCGTGGCGGGGCGGCAGAGGCGGCGACACGGGCTCTTTCATTTGACGATCCAAACGACGACAGTAGGTACCCTCGACCGCCGTCGCCTCCGCGTCCCATACTCAAACATGTGGGACTGCGGCAAAAGAGTCTCGGCACGTCTGCGATGCTGGCATCGCGGGAGAAGACATGGGATACTAGCGACTCGTCTGACGACGAGCGTGCAGGGACCGCCGCTCCGTCGGTCTTCGCTGCCCAGACGCGAGTGCCCTGGTATGCCCCTCCATCGTTGCAACCGCAGGCAACGCCGGTCCCGAAAGCCACGGCGAAATTAAGAATGAAGTCGGTCATGGTTCTGGATGACGGCATGCATGGTTTTGGTGAAGACGACCGGGCGGTCCCCGTGGCGACGATGCCGCCGATGCCGAATTCGCCCGGGCCCCTAGCTTCGCCTTCGATCCCAATGCCGCCAGAGCCTACTGATCAGCCGGTAGGCGGCGGGCTGTGGAAGAGGTCCAAGTCCCAGCGACGGACGCGTACGATCAAGGAGCTAATTGATGGATGGTGGGATCTTGGGTTGCTGGAGGCGCAGAAGAGACAGACCATGTTGGCGAATAAGGGTCTTGCTGCAGCTCCGAGCAAAAGAGACTGATCCGTGTGTTTGTGGTCTGATTTCGTTTCCTTTCTTGTTTCTCAGACTGTAATCAGGGGTCTTTGTTGCAAATAATAATGGTAAGAGCGATAGACTGGACTTCAAAATGGGTTGGCAGGTTGCTTTGCGTTCTTCGCACAAGACGTGATTGCTGGAAAACGATAAAAAAAAAGAGAATACACCGTCAGCTAGGCTTCAAAAAACAACCTTGAAAATCGTCTTGCTTCACAGAGCATCGGTCGTCATGTGCTCAGATCATCAAGACGGGATGCCCAAGGCTCTGGAGACAGGCAGCAATGTCCCAGTCTTGACCGAGCGAATCCCGGCGCGCCCAGACGTCTTCCATAACGGCCAAGGCGGTCCGCAGTGACCCAAGAGCTCCGAGTGGGCCCATGCTAGTGACCATGTCCCGCAGCAGCTGCTGGTGACAAGGCTCGGTGAGACAGCCAACGACGCAGAAGGGCCACATGACAGTGCGAACACACACCGGGGACTGAAGCTGCGTCATGAGCTCAATGGCAGAAGCTATGCTGCTTGCCGTCTCGGGGCAAGAGGGCTGCCATCCGGACACAACAACAGAAAGATAGGTGAGAGCGGCATATGCCCAAACCTTGGTATGGATGGGGACCATGGTGTGCAATGGCAGAGTGTCAACCTTTTGGCTCCACGAGAAGTCAGTATAAACGCGACAGCTCGGCTTGTGGTGCTTCGGATGAGGCAAATCGCCAAACTCGCCCACACCGGGGCTTGCCACTCGACTGCACTGCCCGTCGAGGCAGGCAATACCGGAGCGAAGAGCGTGTTCAATGATGACGGCCCGATTCACCAGCTGTGTCACGGAGAGAGAACCGGCCCGTTTGTTTTCTTTCTTCCAGGTATCAAGGGACGCAATCTCGCCAACGAGATGGATAACCCAGGTCTGACAACCGAATAGCTGCTCAAACTGGATTTGCGTTCGGTTCCATTTGTCTTCGTCGCGCGCATAACCCAAGTCGAGGGCCGAGCTGTGATAATCCTGTAAGAGCGGGCGCCTCTCAGTACTCGTCGCCGTGAGCACATCGGTCAGGAATAGATATGCGCCGAAGGTTCTCAAGGCTGCCTGCTCAGTAGTCCAGGGCATGAAGAAGCCTCCTTCAGGCGGCGAAGGCGTTCCAGCGAACCCCATCTGTAATATGCGCTCGTCCCACTGGTGTGGCAGGGGGATGATCTGCTTGAAGAGCGAGATGGCGGCATCGACGTGCATCAGCCAGTTGGTGGAGTTGTAGACAGCTATGTCGAAAACCAGGAGCTGGATGATGCTGTTGAGAACGCGGACACTCTCGCGAGGGTACTCCGAAACACCCCTTGCATTTATGGCAGCCATTTCAGTCTGCAGCTCCTGGAGCGAGAGTTCCTGCTGAGCTTGGAGTAGCCGCCGGTTGGAGAGCTGGCACGCACCGTGACCGCTTCCACTGTTGTCGAGCACCAGGGAAAAGTAGTAGGAGCCAAGGCTGAGAGCAGTGTGATATACGGCCTTATTGGACTTGAGAAGAGAGAGGACCCAGCCACGACCGCCTTCAGGCAAGGATGGGCGGTAAAATGGGAATAAAAAGGGGAAGACGTGGTCCAGATAGATCATGATAAAGTTGAGGTCGCCCTCTTCCTCTCTCATAACAGTGGACGCCGTCCTGGGCATCGGGGCTTTCCACGAATCTTGAAAGGACGGTTCACTCTGGTCCATGGCCTCCGGCGCAGGGGCGATCTCTGCAATGGACGACTTTACAGCATCAAGTTGGAAAGCCGAAAGATCGGGCGGCGTGTCATGTGATGTTGCTGGGCTGGTATTTGTGCCATGCTGTGATGAGCCGTTGATCGAAGATGGGACAGAGATGTGCTCGCTGTCCGAGGCCTCTTCATCATCATCGGGGGCCGATTTCGCGAGCTCGAAACTCTGTAGGTATTTGCGTTCTCGCCTCTGGTTGGCCTGGATCTTGACCTCACGTTTGAGCTGGTCGGCAGCCTCCTTTTGTCGAGGTCCGCCATCCATCCATCCGGGCTTGGCGTCTTCAAAGTGGCATGTGATCTCAAGAGAACTGCAGCCTTGACAGATAGGGCGTGTCTCGTCACATTTTTTGCGACGCAGACGGCACGTCCAGCAGCCTTGCGAGCTACGTGCTCTCGAAGTCATGGTATGAGACGCCTGAGAGATGTTCGTCGCAAACTTTTTGAGCATCTTGGCGGTGTGCAGCAGGCCGCACTGAGGACCGGATTGCGAGTTTCAGGTCAATTGAGACGCGACAGCGAAACGTTCATCCTCGCTGAACTGGTGTTGCGACAAATGAAGTGTTGCTTGGAAATCAGCATTGGTGGGATACTGTTGAAGAAGCGCCTGATTGGGAGCATGGGGCCACTCGTCAAGGGAGACAAAGGGGAGGCGGCGTAATCAAGAGGGGAAGGCAAAGAAAAGGCTTTGTCATGCGGACGCTAAGCTACCGACGGCAGCTGTGGCTACACCGAGGATAACGAAGCTCAGCCTTATCTTCACCGAGGGACCCCCTCGTGCCCCGCCTCAAAACACACACAGACACTCTCTTCGCGGAGTCGGGCGGCGTTTCATTTCAGCTTGCTGCACGAGGGCACACTTTTCCTCTGCCTGCCGGCTCACCATTGTCTAAGGTATTCTTAACACACGCTGCGTTCGACGGTTCACGGCTTAATATATTTTCCCATGCCTCGATACGTCACTCTTTCTTCGGCAACTCATTCTCAGTGACAAGGCACGGGGGGCTGTGCTGCTGCAAGGAAGGCTTCACGCGCAAGGCTAGGTACTCATGCGCCAGCATGCCAGGCCCAAGCCGTCAGGTCTGGGCCGGATCAGTGGTCCTCGACAAGCCAGCTCAGAAAGTTCCGGCGCGAGGAGAACGTCGGGGTGGTGTGATTGTGAAGTCACTAGTCCTGGCTTGGGGATTATATCAACGCACCCGACAATTGTCGGAACGTTGAGCGTCGTGCATCTTGGCATGCTGGTGATCCACGCTGGCAGCCATCAATCAGGCCAGAGAAAGATGCGGCAGCTTGCAGTAGTCCGGCGGTATACATGGATGGCTGAGGTCTGTCAGATTTTCGTGTCACAACTTCCACAACTTTGTCACATTACGAGTGTTCCGTAGGCTTCTCGAGACAGACCTCGAAAGCCGTTGCTGATAGCCTCTGCATTGTCAAAGAAGGAGAACAAAAGCAACGACACGGGACGTCAGAGGAATTGCGGCCTGGCTTGAGTGGCCCACACCGGGAACAGTGTGTTCTGCACCTACGCCAGAAGCTCTCTTCCTGTCACTCTCTTCCGCCCCTTTCTCTCTCTCCACTCAGCCGACCAAAAGCCGTTACCCAGACCGTTGGGTCGCTGGCATCCACATCATCCCAGCCCGGTGACACGCCGCGGAAGGCGCCCGCGCTAAGATGCAGAATACAACCTGGGAGACCGGGCTGCTCATCCCCGGGCCCCCAAGCTGCGGGCTGAACCGCTTGGCCCCTCAGCTTATTGGTTCCACTCCGTCGGGAACCCTGCCTCACCTGTGTCGCGTCATATAACCTGCATTCGTTGTCTTCGGGCTCCTCGTCAAAAGGAGGCTTTTGACAAAAGAAACGAGCTTATCCCGCCCCTGCTCCGTTGACCTGGAAGGCTCATTCCGCCCCTTTGGGTCGTGTGTGTGGGGAGGATGCCTTACCAGCCCGCCGTCGTGGGTGGGCAGGTGGGAAGCATGCGTCGACAATGGAGAGTCTTGATCAGGGGGTTAGCATGGGGCCCCATGGATACAAAACCCCCCCCTCCCATTGTCTTGTTCTCTCGTGGTCTCTCTAGCACTTCCCTGTTGATGACAGTCAAGGCGCAAGCTATTCCTACGATGTCCGCCACGAAGTCTAACGAACCTGAGGTGCTTGAGCCGACCCCCTCGCCGACTACTGTCGAGAGTGACATGATAGCCACCTCATCAGCCTCATACTCAGAAGCAGGAAGGGCTTGCTCGAACCCGGGCTCATGGACTTACAGCTACCATTCCGCTACAGCCGGTAAAGAAAGCAATGGCCCGGGGCAAGTTTGATATTTGAGCTCTCAACCTTGGCTCAACTGGGCTAACATAAGTCTTCAGCAGTCGAAGACTCCTCGACTGTTCCATGACCGTGTTCAAAAGGTCTAATGCTCCGTCACCGGAGTCTGTGGTCGTAAGCGACGACGCAAGTAGCCCACTCAACCATTCCCTCGATGGATGTTCAACTCGTCCGCCCTCCTACCTACTTCAAACATACCTGGACACAGCTCATCCGCATGAGAGGCGATCGCTCGGGCTTACGGGACGTTCTGGCTCCGGGCTATGCGTCCCCGAGCAGACCGAATATACTCCAGCTGCCTTGCAGGCGGGTCACGCTGACCCCTTGGCACCACGAATGCTTCAACCACCAATCCTCGGTGGCCTCAGTGGCGAAGAAGGCCAGCGCTTCTGCAAAGAGATGCCGTCGATTCCTCTTCTTGATATAGCCTCAGAGCATCTTCCCTCCTCGCCAGGCTCCATTGCATTGACTCCGGACGAAGGTCATGAACAGCCAGTGATGCAGACCATACTTGATGATCTCAGACGGTCCCTTAGCGATTCCGGCGTTGATTGCGAGAAAAAGAACATCTCCGAGCTCATGGCCGCCCACAGGCGAATGAGGTACGACAATACTTAGTCTCTTCATGTTCCCATGGCAATTTTGTTAACCAAATGAACGACATAGACGTGGCGAGAAACTTGAGCAGGCTAGAACTCTCAAGGTGAGGAAGAAGACTAGGAGATTCGGGGCCGCCAACGGGTCAGCAAAGAAGTGAGACAGGTGCTGTCACGGCGTGTCGATGAGCAGAGTGAAGAGGCCTTCCGCAAATGATATCCGCAGTCAATTGTTAGGGAGGGGGTAGGAATGCATCTGAAATCTGGCCCTCCGCAGCCCTTGCATACGTCCTCTCGTAGTTCCAAGCCCCTCAACTAGCCCCCTGTTCCGTGGCTCCGCAGGTGCCCCCTGACAAGTGCTCTATGTTATTAGCCTATGCAGGATCGAATAATAATCGAGGCTTGGTAGCCATTGGCACCAAAATGGATATTGAGGATTAGACGATACAAAGAGCCCACGAATCGACTCTGTTGTCTCCAACATCTACAGATCCTCCCGGCCCAAACCCCGTTTGTACTCTGTCAAAGCTCGTTCGCGAACATCTTTGTGCGCAACAATAGGCTCAGGATAGCCCTTTTTCTTCACTTGCGGCCCTGCGCCGCGTCCATATGGATCGTGTATCGCCTTGCCCTTGACACCTGCTAGCTCTGGGACCCATTTGCGAATGTACTCGCCATCGGGATCGAACTTTTCGCTCTGTAGCAAAGGGTTAAAGATGCGAAAGTACGGCTGCGGGTCGACACCGACACTGGCGCTAAAGCCCCAGCCGCCGTTGTTGGATGCGAAATCACCATCCACGAGGTGCTCCATGAAGAACCGCTCACCCATGCGCCAGTCGATCAGAAGATCCTTACAGAGAAAGGATGCGACAATCATGCGGCAGCGGTTATGCATCCAACCCACATGGATCATCTGACGCATGGCGGCGTCAACAATCGGGAAACCTGTCTTTCCCTCACACCAAGCCTTGAAATCATCCTTTTCATAAGACCATTCAATATTGGCGTATTCGGGTTTGAAAGGCTTGTTCATGCTACTTGCAGGTTAGTTGACAGGCATCCTCTGTCAGGGACGGAGTATCGTCTCTCTTACCAGACATATGGCCAGTGAACCAGAACATGCTTATAGAAGTCCCGCCAGGCTACCTCGCTGATCCATGTTTGAATGCCGCCGTTTCCACCATCGAGTTTCTTCGTCTTGTTGCGGTCCCTTGCTGTCCTGACGCAAGTCCGCGAGCTGATGGTCCCGCTGGCAAGATGCATCGAGAGTGAAGAGGTACCGTTGTCGCCTGGAATGTTGCGCCGATCCGCGTATGAGCTGATGCTGCTGTCACAAAACTTGTTCAGCCGTTCGCGAGCTGCGTGTTCTCCGGCTGGGAAAAGTCCTCGGAAGCGCTTCTTCTCCTCGGCGCTGAGGGTCTTGTTCGGTATCTCCTCCGGGATTTCCGACGCAAACAGGTTGCCAAACCTCTCCTTTGCGCTGCTAGGGTTCTTGTTCGGATGGTCAAATAGTTCCAACCGATCTGGGTTTTCGTGGACGTGGCGCATCCAAGATCGGTACCATGGCGTATACACGGCGTACTGCTTTCCTGTGCCAGTCTGCAATTGGCCTGGGGGCACAACACAGGTATCATGTACGGCTTCGAACGACATGCCCTTGTCGGCGAATGTGCGCACCAACTTGGCCTCTCTCCGTAGCTCATCGACTTCGTACTCCATGTTGGCGAAGAGGTGTGTCGCTCCCCATTCTCCCATCAGTTCGACAATGCGATCAGGAATTTGTCTCCTCTTGTCCACAGTCTCAATGTGAAGCGGAATGTCCAGTTTAGCGAGGTCGTGTTTCAAGACTTCCAATGTTCGTAGCGTAAAGTCGACACGAATAGGAGCCGTTAGATGGGCCTCGAAATCCTGAGGACTGATGATGTACATGGCGATCAGAGGCACACCGGCGTCCTTGGCCCTCTCGCTCGCCAAGCGGAGCGACGTGTTATCTGATAGTCTCAGATCCATCTTGAACCAGTGCACAACGGCAGCCCCCACCTTGACGCCCTTACGAGCCGTGGATGTATCGGCCAGCGCGGAGGTGAGTTCTTCGATGGGCCTGGGAAGTTCGTTGTCGTTATAGGCGCGGGCCCGATCATTGCTCATCTCGTGAGGGTAGTACTTCCGAAGAACGATGCCATGTTCTTCCGCATCCTTGTAGAAGGGATGCGGCTCGCGCAAGGGATCTTTTGCTTTCTTTGACGCCGGCTGCGCATCAGAGGTGGCGGCTGAGGTGGACAGCTGGCGCTTTGCGCCGCGTTTGAGAGGCATGGCCACGAAGTGAGTAGCTGGACCAGGTGTCCAGCGTTTGATCTGGCGACAATGTTCACGCCACAGACGAGCTGATGTCGGTGGGCGCAGTGGACTGCTGTTCAATAGTGTTGGTACGTTTGACCGCGGTGGTAGACAAGAAGCAGGTGAGAAGGGTCGGGTGCAGAAGGCAGCGCAGTGCCTCGTCGTTCTCATAGTCTTCTGACCTTGGATTGAAACCCAGAGAGGGATGTATGGCACACACACCAAGTGAGAAAAGTGTTGAAGCACGCATGCGCGAGGCGCGCCGCGCTGCTGGGCGACCCAGCTGGCGCGATTCGAGATCGGACTCTCGATGTCTTGTGCGTCATGACGTTTCCTAGATCGGACGAGTGGGCAGGAGACGCGCTAGAGACGATCGGATTACCCCTGTAATTAGCGAGCTTGTACGTAGCGACAGTCTCCAGGGGCCTGGACGGTCCCCACAGCAGCTCCTCCTCCCGCAGCTGGTGGGGGATGCGCACCAAGCTCATCGTATCACGTGGTGATAAGCCGAATCTTTCAAGACTTGGGCTGCCTGGCAAGTCGCCAAACGTGACGCTCCCGTCAGCGTGTGATCAACTGCCTCTTCGACGGCTTGCACTTGCAGCGTTCAATCTAGCAAAGCTCCAAAACTATACACCATGGATCCGGCACGCAAGGCCATGATACAATCTGGGCGCAGGTCTCCTCCTCGAAGAGATATTGCCTCGCCTCGGAATGATCCCAACACGCGCATCTCCAAGCCGACGAACCCGCCCCCCTCAGCCAGGTCGCGGCAGAACAAGACGTCTCCCTCTGCGTACATGACCCAGGATGAGCAGGCTCGGAAGTTTGTCGCCGAAGAGGACAAGTTTGTCCTGAAACAGACCAAGAAAAAGGCCGACATTCGTGTTCGTGAAGGACGCGCCAAACCGATCGACCTCCTCGCCTACAATCTTCGCTTTGTTGATGATGACCGCGACTTGTTTGACGAGGACGAGGCAGACTTACATGTCGCCCTAACAGCACCTGATGTCGTATTGCAAAGCCTCGACGAATCTCAGCTGCGGGAACTCGAAGCCGATATCAAATCCTACCACACCCTCGAGACAAATTCGAGAAACCGTGAATACTGGCTGTCTTTACAGACCATCTGCTCTGAGCGCCGACAGAAACTCGAACCACAAGGGCCGGATGACAGAGTTGTTAGCGCTGTGTCATCTGACGTTGACAAGATCCTAAGTCCCAAGGCATACGAGCAGCTGGAAGCCCTCGAAAAACAGGTGAAGGCCAAGCTACAATCCAACGAAGACATCGACACGGATTACTGGGAACAACTGCTGCGCAGTCTTCTGGTTTGGAAGGCAAAGGCGAAGCTGAAAAAAGTGTATGAGGCGGTCAAGGAGAGTCGGGCTGCCATGCTGAACGCGCGCCACCCAAACAAGGCACATTCCTCATCGGATGTTGTTCCAGGCCTCGGTGGCGCGTCCTCCTTGGTTCGCACCTCCACTGGAGCCGAATCGTCCTCGAGGTTCGACATAAAGGCTCCAGTCAAATCAATAATCCCAAGCAGCGCCCCGCCGGGAACGGCTCGCTTTGCACAAGTGGAGAACGAGGACTTCTCCCAGGCCACAAAGGCCCTTTATGAACGTGAAGTCGCTCGCGGCGTTGGCGAGGACGAGGAGGTGTTCGCTGCAGAGGAGGCCGTTACTGCAACAGCGAAGCCCCAATGGGCAGACAAGCACCGGCCACGAAAACCACGATATTTCAACCGCGTTCAAATGGGATACGAGTGGAACAAGTACAACCAAACACATTATGACCACGATAATCCACCTCCCAAGGTCGTCCAAGGATACAAGTTCAACATTTTTTATCCGGAGCTTATCGACAAGACAAAGGCACCAACATTCAAGATTATTCGAGAACATGGTCGCAAGAGGGGAGAGTCGTTTGCTCCTGCTGGCGAAGAAGACACATGTCTCATTCGTTTCATCGCCGGACCGCCATACGAGGACATTGCATTCCGTATAGTCGATCGCGAATGGGACTATAGCGCGAAAAAGGATAGGGGCTTCAAGAGCTCCTTTGACAAGGTGAGTCGGACTTGCTGTCGTTTTGCTTTGTTGGCCGTGGTTGTTTCTCCTGCTCTTCCACCGCAAAGTCGTCTGCGTAGCAGTCTGTCCTTGCCGTGCAAGGCACTCGTATACTTCAGCTCGTCTAGGAATACTTCGAAGCAAGTTGGGCTCAACCGCCTAACCGCTTACTCGCGCGTCTCTCCACTTCTACCACTGGTCTATGTTTTTCCTTATTACCCCCCTCCCCGTTTTGCAGCATGTCGATGCTGATTCGACACACTTGCAGGGCATCCTTCAACTACACTTTCAGTTCAAAAAGGTAAGTGCCATGTGCTCATCTTCCCGGCGCTATTATGGAACTGACAGATCATTTTAGATCTATTATCGAAAGTAGTCTCGTGCAGCAACGCCCACTCCGAGTCGACCCCTACCATGTCCGCAGCATCCAATCTTACAGAGGCCGGCCAAGGAACCTGGTATGTGGGTTCAGCTGTCGCTGTTGTTTGAGGGAGGGTAGGGGGAAAGACAGCGCCGAAAGCTATCAGCAGTTGATGGCGTGGCAACCGATGTCACGATCGACCACCCGCGGCGAATCTGGAAATGGCGCCCCGACGACAACGTGGCGCACAAACGACCTGCTGGCTAAAATGTACGCATACGGGCTGTCATGTATCGTGTGGCGCCCCACACATGGAGTCCGTAGACCCGAACGCTCGAAACTGTGCCACCTAGCCAGGTTTGACAAAAGGGAGAGGAAAGAGGACAGAGAAGGAAGCTGAGTGTGAGGTGTCTTGGAAAGGGGGCCATTCCTCTCGCTTCTCCTGACATTTTGACAGCGGCACATCTATCTTCGCCCCTCGCAGAGTTTGTGCGCCGTTCCTGTCTTGTCAGGTCAGTGCTGGCCATCTTCGTACACATCCTGGGCGTTGGTAGGCCGTCTGGGACCAATACAGAGAAGTACATGATGCCATGCCGTGTGCTGTTGCCTTATTTAGAACTGGATTTTCGCTCAGCCAGACGATGCGGACCGTGATTCTTGCTACGTTGGCTGCTCCTGAACGTACTGCAACCGCCTGCCCCCACGGGGAGACTTGGTACTATCAGTCCTGTGTGCTCTTCACACGACTTACGGAGGCTCCTTTCGCCCTTACAACCCTATTACGCCTGGGAGCGTAGAGTTCACAAGCTTACCCCCCAATTCATTCCTTAAGATGCGACGACGTGTACCTGCGGAGCTGTGTACAAGAGCCTTCTAGAAGTTCTTCGATGCTCAATCATGTGTACCAGGCAACGGGTCATTGCGGTTGCCTCGCCATCTCACCGCCTAAATAAGGCTACGCGCAGAAAATGGAGCAAGTCGCTGTCAGTGCAACATCCCAGGAGCTTCATTTGGAGGGGAAAGATGGTTGGCTTGTGTTGGCGAAAGGGTTGGCCATGCGCGTATCCGATGAAGCCTTCTTCCATCACAGATCCAGAGCTGACCGCCGCCCGGCCACATCTGGTCGTGACATGGCCGTTGTTAAAGGCATGGTCCTGTCCTGCCACGCCATGCAGAGCTGTAGGCCGGGATGACATGACATTGTCCCCTGCGTGCAACGTCTTCGCTGATGGCCGATGTGACAAGCAAGCCATTGTGGAAATCGTCCTCCCGTCTTCCTGCCACGGACCTTTGGGATTGCTCCACTGCCGGTATTGATGAGTGGGACGTCCCTGGCTCGGTATTGTACGTGCTTTTTTCGTGGGGGTGCTTGTTGGGGGTTTGTGTATGCAATGACTCCCGTCTTGCTCTTCGCGTTCACGGAGTAGACGGGTCCTCTCGACGGTGGTGTTACAACATCCATTCAGACACAACTGTGGCAGCTCATCACGCGACTCGCGGAACATTACGCACGCGTCAGCGTCGCCTCTTGAGATGCCTGGTGGTTACATGACCGCCTCGCCTTCCAAAGCCTAGATTTTTTGTCTCCTCAGTCATCCAAAGATGCGTGGCCAGGGCTCAGTCCATTTGCATCGCCCGGGATGATCTGGTGACCTTGGTAGGTTGGGGAAGGGGGGGGGGGGCAGAGCACTGACCCCGCCACCCTTGAAAAACAATGCCACTGTACTGTCATCTATTGTCTGTTTGTATCTTACGTGCCTTTGGCCCCCCTCCTCCTCACCGTCCCCCAGTTTGAGCTTTGATACCTGCATGGGACTGGGCCAGGGGGGGTGTGCTGTATAACCCACGCGGCAAAGGAGGAAACATGAGTGCATGCAGCCCATGTAAACACGCACATGGCAAAACACACGCATACATACACATACAGGAATGTTGGCGCATGTTGCATAAAACACGCATGAAGAGAACGTCGTGAAGGTGAAGGCTGACAGAATCCTGGGCTGAGCTAGAAGATAGTGTGTACTCCTAGGTACCCACAGATCATGGTCAAAACTAAACCGGGGAGCTCTCTACATCGTTCGAACGCACACCCCTACCGCCTGTCCAACGACCGACTACGCTCCTACTGGTCATTGCTTTGGCATGGTACTTGCTCCAACGAGCGGATGTACACCCATGCCCGGAGTCCTTGAACCACTAATAATTCCTGTTCTGGATTCTTGTCCAAAGACGTTGTCACTGCGTATTTCATGAAAGCAGCTAGGGCTCTTGTGCCAGGTTCCCCGTTGTCTCTCGCTCTCCTTACCCAGCGTTTTATAAGGCCGTCTTGTAGAACGATCATAGCTACCTAGGAAATTCTCAATGTTCTGCCCTTTGAACCCTCATCCCTCGTTCCTCGTCATACATTAGTAACACTCGATGAATATTCTACCTGTCCTTGTCCCATTCTAGACGGAACCTTGTCTGTTCCTTCAGCATTAACATCCCTAACATCGCAAATACATTTGCAGACTCCTGACCAAGAAAGTCTTCGGGTCTGCCAGTATTAGTGTCCACCTGACGCTGTATCCACAAGACAGACGACGATTGTTACAAGATCACCCATGGGAACACACATCTCAGACAGCTTGCCCGCCTTTGCCAAAAACTACGAAGACAGGCACCTCCTATCTAGCACAACGCAATCGCCTTCCTGTTCGAACCTGGACGGTGACGAGGTCCTACCAAGGCCCTCATACTACACCTCGCCTGTCATGAGGAAGGACCTCTCCTCTGTCATTCAAGGTCGTTACTCCTGGCATGCAAACAGCCAGCGTCCTTTTGACGGCCAGAAAGACGCGGAGCAATGTGTTTCTTCGACTACTAGCACATGGCATCCCAACACTCCGCCGGTCTCCATCGCGGAATTCGAAAATTGTCCCTACAATTACACTGACTACGAAACCATGTCGACAAATTACACCTCGTCTCCAGTCGTGGTGTCCCCACGAGGTTGGTCTGCTGCCTCTGATCAATCGGACTGGAACTCGCCCATCGAACAGTCTCGCCATCAGGCGCTCTCGAACGATGGCCGGCCTCTTCATAGCCACTTGTCTTGCGATCTTCCTGAGATTTCTGACGTGAACATTGCGCTCAACTACCCGCGCTATTACCATGACTTCGAATCAGAACCCCCCAACTTTATTCGAAAACCTCACCCAGCGCCCATGCTCTCAGATACACCACCTTATAGCAGCATACCAGGCGCAGAGGTCGACCCGTCAAACATCTTCTCGTCTATGAGGGACCACCCATGCACCAAAGAAGGATCCGAATTCATTATTTCTGGTCATATTCCCTCTGCAACAGCAAACTCGCGGGCCATGGACGCCTCAAAAAACGGCGAGCCTTACGCTAGGCTGATCTACCGAGCCTTCATGAGTGTCCCTACTCATGCCATGACTCTGCAGGAGATCTACGAGTGGTTTCGCGTCAACACTGACAAGGCTAACAGCCCCGGTAAAGATGGATGGAAGAACAGTATCCGCCATAACCTCAGCATGAACCACGTGAGTATTCTTCCTTGTTCCGTCCAAATCAGAACCGAAGTATCCAGGGCTGACTAGTTCGTCGTCTTTGAAGGCCTTTGTGAGGAGGGAAAAGAATCAAGGTACGGAATTAGGAGCGGGTGGTCCTCCTCCCATCCCTCAGCCCGCAGGCGACGCTAGGAAATCGACAGAATGGGTGCTCGAAGATTGGGCTCTCCGCGATGGTGTACAGAGCACCACAAGGTACCGGCCCAAAGGCAGTCATTCGTTGAAAAGAGGACGGCATAGCCCTCTCTCTCACAATGTCACATACCATGCCAATCCCAAGCACCCCCATCTCTCAAGGCCCGGTCGAGCCGTCTCTGGAGAGAAGGGGGGGTTCGCAACCAGCAGGGGAAGACGCAAGGCTCGGCACGGAGCGCCGCCCACGAGTGCAGGCGTGCTCTCTCAACAAATGAGTATGCTCGAACTGCAGATGGGCACGGATTCGGGCCAGGCCCCATATCAGTTCTCACAGCATCATCAGCACCATCAGCTGCCTCTTGCGTCCGAGCAAGTCGTCATGTATGAGAACGCATACTCCAATCAACCGCCGCCGCACGGCGAGACTGGACTCGCTTCGCCCTCGGGTCCTGGGGGTGCACCGGCTGGTCTGGACTTCGGGCTCTCCGGTCCCAACACGGTTGCTTCTGTCGGCTCGCTCCAACAACCGGATGCGTACGACTTCTCGCAGTACAGCCTCAGCGATGTAGGGTGTGTGTATCCCGCTGGTCGCTTTTCTGAGGGTGGAAACATGCTTTACGTTTGGGGTCAGGACAGCTATCAGACGCCCAGCGGCAATGGCAGTCCTGCCACGCCATGATGCATTGCCTCATCTTCTTTTGTCTCGGATGCTTTCCTACTAGCCAACTGGCCTTGTCAAGCAGACCTGGACGTTGGGCAAGAGTCTGGAACTCGGGTAGGAGAGTGGTATCTTGAGCAGTTACGGCGATTTCGACATGTGTGCAAGGATGGACCTCCTACACCCAGCTTTCTGTGGCCATTTCGCGTTGGTCTCCTCCTGTCGCATACTGTGTGACGTACGGAATTATGTTCTAGCTCGAACACAAATGCAACATCGACGCCGGGGTTTCTTTCCGTCTCTGTTCCGGGACTGCGAGCTTTGTTGCGGTGGTACAGAAGCGGTTAGCGCTGTGACTGGTTCCCTCTCATGCTGCTTCCCTCTCATGCACATCCTAGCCTTCTGTCACATTGATAGGAATAAAGGTGTGTGGGGATGAAGGTGTACAGATTCAGGAGGTTCAAGTGAGCAGTAGTTGGTGTGGCAGCACAGAAAAGCAGCTGGGCAGCACAGCCAGTGGACTGAACCACTAGGGCGCACCAATCTGGGGGATGAAGTTAGGTACGCTGTCAAAGTCGTACTGGGAGGTTGACAGCTGCACGGATAATTCTCGGAGAATAAAGCCAATGAGTGAGCACGTTGATGAAGGAGAAAAGAGGAAGGGGGGGTGGCGTCTGGAGCCAACCTTGAGCCTGTTAACGACAAATCTTACCTGTTCATTAACAGTGAGCTATGGCGGGGTTCGTCGGTGCCGAAGCGATGTGTGATCACGACAGGGCAAGGGGTTAGCGCATGGCCTATCCTACATAGCCAATTCAAGGTTGAGAAAGCCAGCCATGCCAGTCGCGGCCATTTTGTTGTACAATTGTCGGTTGGTTATTCGTCTCTTTAAAACAGGGCTGGCTTGTCACAGTCGATCTGTCTGGAGGTGTGACAGGGGGTGGCGCGTGCCCACGACGGGACACTCGGAAGATGTGGGATGCTCGGCCGTTGTACTGAGTTCTCGTCTTGCTTGGGTGTCGTCTATGCACCGGTCACTCAAACAAACCACAACAAGAAAGAGAGAGAAGCTATAACAGCATTGTATTTAGTGTTTTTTTTTTCTTTCATCTGTTCGTCAGCAGCGAGGAAAACAATTAGTCTCATTCAAAGCCATCAAAATAGGAGGGCGGGGTGTCTAGCCGACCAGACGGGGATTTCGATCGCGCCTCAAACCTGAGGCCCTTGATCGCTTCAGCCCTTGAAGTTTTTGCTTTGGCGTTGGCGTTGGCCATGATGGTAATTGTGATTACATGTTGGTAGATACTACTGATGGGACAGGGGGCGATTATCTCACAGATACCCTCGATTGGATACCGAGTACATGGGACCACGCTATACCGCACTGAGCTTAGAGAACTGGTGATGGATGCGTGGATGCTAAATCCCTCTGATCTGGTGGTTGTGTGCCACGCCTCTTCCACTTCCTGCCCTGCCGGCTTTAATCCGTAAGCTTGCTGATCATAGTCACAGGCTTGAGCTATCTCCGTCATAAGGCAATCGAGGGTCATCGGGAAGACAAAAGCACTCGATCCGAGACACTTGGCGTATTCATCTTGCTCTCTCCCATAAGCCTTTGGCAAAATTGTCCAGATAAATATGGTAAAAAGCGCGATGGCTTGAACATGACGCCACGGTGAAGAAGCCCAGTGGTTCCGGCTCGTGGGACATGGGAAGGGGGCTCGCCGTGCACAATAAGTGCACTCATCAGCTTCGCTGCGAATCAGTGGGATGGGCCCCTTAAGGTCAGTGAGAAGGAAGCAAGCAGGGTGCTGGCCCTTGACGACAAGGGCCCCTGTGGCAAGTCGCAACGCTTTTGTGATTATCTTCGGTGCATTTTGCCCTGCCCTGCCGCGTACCCATGTCAGTCAGCTATCACAATGGGGAGATAATTGGTCAACGCCGTTCTGGACCTCGGGTGGAGAGATCGCGATTGTTTCGCCTGTCTTTGGTTACCTTCGCCTCATGCAATCTCGACCGGGCAGATCATGTTGCATACGGGAGGATCTAGCCAAAGGCAGATGGGATCGCATAGCAGCGTTGCAGCGGTGAGTGTATCATCGCCCCCGATCATCTGGAATCGTGGATGGGCCTGATCAGCTGATTGTGATTGAGCTTGGCAACCTCGCAATCCTTCTGCAAGCTCGACATGATTGCATTCATGCACACGCCGAGTCCTTTGGCGATGACTCGAGGGCGCCACTGGAGCTGACCCCTCCCTGGCTCCCTGTGCTCCGTATATGCTGACGCCAGTCTTTACATGTATTTCTGCCGCCGAGCTTTGCTGCTTGCTCCTTGTAGCGGCTTGAGCGGGTGGAGCTGCGCTGCGTCCGGGATGCAGGCTACTCCAATGCCACCAGCTCCCCAAGCTCCCGTAGATCGGAGAAGGCTATGGCAAGGCAAGGCACACCCGCTTGCAGCCGCTTTGACACATTTGACAGCTTTGATGGCAAGAAAGCTCCGACAGATTAATCCGAAGACAGTACACCGCCGTGCGGGGGGCAATCCTGGAGGGACGAGCGACATTCGATGTGCCTCGAGAGTGACACATCTTGCCCTGGCTACTCACAGTGCTTGATAAAGATTACTAGAATCTCTGGGCTAACGGGTCATCGACAATGTAACGCCAATGTCACTTTGAGTGCATCACAAAATATGACGCAAAATAGAACCAGACAGGGTGCAGCTGATCGATGCTGAAATGGCCGATGGCCGATGATCATCGCCACGAGACAGACCTCCCCTGCCTTTTTGGTGTACCTCACTTCTGCCTGACCCCAGTCGGCTACCATCATTACCTGGATGAATGATGCCTGCGTTCTTCGTCCAGGAAGCTTCTTGGCTCGCCACCCACCAACTGAGCGTGTGCCAGACTGTGAAGCCCGGATAAATTGAATCCTTGCACAGGTCGAGAGACAACAATCTCATCGTCCTAGGCGTCTCACAGCACATTGCAAGTGATACACAGTGGGGGGCCCAAGGTCATTTCTCACATCTCGCTGACAGCCCGCATGCTATATCACCCAACGAAATCGACTGGTCCCAGCTTGCGCGTGGTCTACATGGTGGATGACGTTTGGTTAATGAGAAACCCGAGAACCAGGTAATTGTGCCCGCGGTTCTGGTGGCGTGCGCGAACATACATAATACAGCAAGTTATACTCATGCCGTATTGCATTGCAAGCATGAGCCTTTGAATATAGTCGCGAGTAGACCCATCTCGGCCATATCAAGCTTCATGATTAAGCCAACAGCCTTGCGTTGCTACGACATACTGCTACTCTTCCTCTGTTTCCTTTGTTTTGCGGCTTTATTTCCTGGCACCCAGACGGATGACCGCCCGTATGGTGGGCATTACAACCGTCTCGAAAGGGTAAGACTCCCGAAGCCACGACATGCATCGCTGCGTGGCAGCCGCCTGAAGAGCCAAGAATGCCTGCTTTGTAGGTGCCACTGGGCTGGCGCATCGGCTTGCTGTTGCCCGTCATATTTGCGGCGTTTGGCGATATTTCCAGCCCTCGCTGCTTCAGATGGCAGTGCACCGCAGTTTGTTCTGCAAACGGGTGGATCGCAAGCAGAGGAGTAAGATGGTGCGCCTTACCGTCCGGCATATCTGCCGGACCTTGTCCTGAGTCTGATCAGCAACAAACATCGCATAACGATCTCAAGCTCAGGCTGAACTCCCTTGACCAGCGACGGCTGCAGGATTCTCGGAGCTCCGCGAACACTGAGAAGTCAGTGCTGGGGAGATCGGCTTTTGGCTAAGATGATGAATCACCGGCGACGTGCATCTCGAAGCGCAATACGACAGACGATAGACTTCACCGGTCACCTCAGCAGCTCGAAGATCACCAGGGGTCAGCTGCTGACGTGTTTTCTCCCGTTTTGTTGTCTTCTCCAGTGCTTAACGGCAGTTGCTTGTACCCGGCATGGTCTTGATCAGTTGTCAACCAGCACGCATGCTTCCCCCAAGCGATGCAGCAAACCAGGGACCAGGAAACTCGGAACCTGTGTCCGTGGCATGAAGATCAACACTAGTCCCGGAGCCCTGGATCGGGGAGTCCATATCCCTCTACTGGTACCTAGAGTATTTCGATCCCCGCTCTTCAGAAAGGCACAAGCCCACTAATGCTTTGGCACCCAGCTTGCAGACAACCGATGCGGTTAGTGCAGGGATCCCTGATATGCGGAATGCGTACGAGACGGTGTCGTCAAACCTGTTCCTGTTCGGAACCCTCTTCTCTTCTCTTCGCTTCGCAACGGAACGACTGAAGAATGTTGCGCAGATGGCACCTGCAGGACGGCACAATGGGCCAGTAGTGCGCCACCGGGGCTCTCCCGGTGCATGGCATCCTGAGCTTTCTTCTTCTGGACATGCGACGCGACAGAAGCCTCGACGTTAGCCTACTGTAGACGGGCTCGCCCAGGGTTCTCGCGTTGCATATGCAGTGATGCGTTGTCACAACCCGAACGGGTCGAGACCGCCCGGTCAGACAGGCAGGCATGTGGTATGGTCTGAGTCGATACCTGTCCCCGCGGGGTTGACGTAACATCTCACAACGAGTGAGAGATGAGGAGAAAGGAGGGCCAAGCAGCCCAAAAGGTGTTGCTGACATAGAGCTGTGGCGTGAAGTACAGTGGCCACCATGTGCGGATGTAGAGCGGACCGGCCCTTGAACATGCCTGATCCCCGGCCATGAAGGCATTGTATGAATGTGAATATTCGTTTAAAGGACCCAGCTGCGTAAGTGGTGTTCGCGCGTCCTAACGAAGAGGACAGCCGCCCCAGACGCCCTTAGCCGCATCAACGCACGCTTTTATGAGCTTTTGGCATGCTAAGTACCTCGTTTAATTGTGATCTTGGGTTTCTGATGACACGTGACTGTCAGTAGCTTCAAAGTAACAGATAAATATGAAAAGGTCAATAAAGAGACTGAGGTTACTGATGTGAAAACCCACAATGCCTGTACACCATGGGGGTCGATTATGGACCATATGCGTAACATGTGGTGAAATGCATCCTGAACATGGTTTGCGTTGGCTTGACAGCTCCATCTTTGGCTTCCACAACAAGAAGATGGTTCTGATCATCCGTCACATCCCGGCAAGACACTGAGCTACATCGGTACTGCGTGATTTCGGACATGTGACCTTGCAGCAGGAGAAAAAGATTGCATTTTGATGGCGCGTTCTTGATAGCTGAGTATGTCAACACCGGTGTGCGTCCCATAACTTTCGCCGAAGTCTTTACCAGCGACACAGCCTCGGTGCCGGTGGAACGAAACAGGCCAGGGCAGGGACAACATCTCGTCCTTGCTGACAGCCGAGGTGACACCATGATTTCATGCCGGCAATGTGGAGCGAGCTATGTGTCTCCATGCTCACAGCCTCGATGGCGGAAGCCTCTCCCAGTGATATGCGACACACGTCAGGTTTCTGCAAAGACCGCTTGCATTGAACGGATAGCTCGTCCAGGCGTAGAAGTTTGGTATCTCCACTCTCTTTGGCTTGGGCAATCTGCCCAAGATGAGGACAGCCGTTGAAACCCAGAGAGTCGCCAGCCTGTCCAGCAATAGCCGGCCGCACACTTCATCATCTGTAACCGCCATGGCAAAGACGCCGTGCAACCATACCGCAAAGACGTTGGAGCCAGACGCAAACAGCAGTTGGGCACAGTTTCGGGCATCGTTTTGGGCATCGTCTCAAGCATCACAGAGCCCATGCTCCATTGCCCCCAGCGAAAGGGGTCGTGACGCATCAGAGATTACCTCCGCGCCGTTGTGTCGCAGGCGCGGCAGCGCACATGTCTTGTGACACTAACTGCTCCCCGCTTGCCGCTTCTTTCGGCCCGTTGAAGCTTCGATGCAGATGTCGCATCGTCGACGCGCCCCCCAGTCAGCCTGATGTACATGTACCAGCAAGCGCATGCCGTGATGCAAGCCCCCAGGCTCGAGCGTTCAGCTCATTCGGGTATGAGCCTCAGCTGGAAAGGTTCATCAGGCGATCTGCATCGGGAGTGTGCGTCGGTACGAGACGCATATGCGACAGTGGCTTGGGAGACAGAAGCATCTAGAAGGTGCCTCGAACGTACCTAAATCGACGGGAAGGACTGCCACATAGCGAAAGGATAAAACAAGAGTGTTTTTGAGGGGTATCGCACTACTGTGCGACGAGAAGGGACAAACTTAAGTCAATGTCGGAAGCAGCACCAGCAGGCGACGGCAATATCGACTAGAACTTGCGCTTTTTCCGAGCGGGGCCCGCGTTGGCCTTCCTCTGCAACTCCCTCTGTAGCTCGTCTCGTTTCTTGTTGGCTCGGTCTTCTGAAGTTTCTCTCGGCTCGACGTTTTCCGTCCTTTCTGCAGGTCGCCCGCGCGATCCAGTAAGAGCATTGGCAGAGGTGTCGTTCGTGATCTTCTTTCCGATCTGACCCAGCTTACGAGTAACCGGCTTGCTATCGGGCGGAACTGCGATGGCATCTGTCGATTGAAAGGCGGGAGCCTTGGACGCCTCGGGCGTCTTTGACTTTCCAATGTGACCGAACCCTTGCTTCTTGGATATAGTCGGCGCCACAGGCGACGATGGTGCTTGCGGTGGTAAGCTTAGGGGCAAAGTAGTAGCATTGTTGTCATCAGAGTTATCTGACTCCGTTTCTGAACCCGGTGGTAGCGGAGGCGGCTGTGTTGTCTGTCTCTTGCTTCCTAACACACCGGAGCGAATGGATTCATTCTTGTTCTCCGGCATTCGCGAGGTGCGAGATGATTGCAGAACGCCATGTTCTTCTTCACCTTCAGTGGAATCATCATTAGCTTTCGGGTGGGCAGGTTGCTTCTCCGATGCACGTTTCCTGGCCGAAGAAAGATGTGGCGGGGTGGACTGAACCTGGAAGTCATCTTCGTCCTCTGGCTCTACGGGCTCGAGAGGCGGAGTCTGCTCTTTGTGCGAAGCTGCTTTCTTCGGGCCAACAATAGGTATAGCCTGGCCAGCAACCACTTTTGTCCACCAGTCGTCAAGGGCAGGCGAATCGCCGTAATTCATCTCGGGCACCGTCGGGGTCGCTTCCGCTTCAAAGACGACTCCAAGGAGAGAATTTACATCGCGAGGCGCCTCCTGGTCGACGGCCAATTGAGCTAGCCATTCGGCTCTTCTGAATGGAGCGAGTCCTCTCACCTTGGCTTCGGCGGTCCGTCTCGAAACTTTCTGCTTGGCTGAAAGAGCTGTGAAGATGTTCTCGAGACGTGTGCCGGTAGCCTCCAACTTGTCCAAAAGTTTGGTCATGACAACATCTTTCTGTTGGACAATCTCAAGCAGGGAGTTGACTTGTCTGATGCGGGCATGTTCGGCTTGCAGGAGCGGCAAGACGAGCTTGGTGCCGACGTGGGACGGAGCACATTTTTTGAAATACATGGGCCATACAAAAGGCTGAAGTCCAGGGACCTCGCACGTGATATCCAATGCAAGGGAGTCGTTGTCTGTCACCGAGAGACTCATGCGACTACCCTCGTGGTGCGCGTGAGAGGCGTCAAAAGCGGAAAGAATGCGTGAAAGGAAAGCTTGCATGTTCTGAGGGCTGTCTGTCGGATCAATGCTCGTGTCCTCGGCAAGGCTGCGCTTGTAGATCGCCCGACGATCCATCTCCTCAACCCATACGTGAGCCATGTCGGAGATTCGTACCACATAGGAATCGGCCGTGAACTCAGTAGCGACCAGCAAGTCCGGCACATCCGAGGGATATGACGAGGGCAACTGGTGCCACGCTGTAGAGCGTGCCATGGCGATGGTGTCGCCGAATCCGGGAACTGTGGAAGAATTCAGGCAATAGTAACCCCGAAGGTCAATGTAGCCGAATCGTCCAAGCCTGGTAGAGCGCTGTTGCTTGACAGTTCGGGTGGGTCAGAAAATTGAGAATATCGATCGAGCTCAAGACGCGTCCATTTACTTTGTCGCGTATGGTTCCAGCCAACATGTGACATTCGTCTGTTGGCGGGTTTCAGGCTCTCAGGAGCAAATGGTGTGGAAAAGCAGGCCGAGGATGATGTCGGCCGCGATGGCGACGCGAGAAAGGTAGACAGACGCAGCTGGAAGTATCTCAAGCGGTGAGGGGCTGCTGACTGCGGAGCCAGGTGCTTGCGTTGTTGGGGCACGTAAATCCAAAGGTCGAAGCCTGCAAGTACTTGAGTTGAAGAGAGAGATACACGGCACAGGACGGCTGTTCTTGTGAGAGTTGAAAATGGAGGCAGGACTGATGAACAACCTTGGCGGCGCTCCTGGACATTTACTGTACCATGCCAACCTGGCAAGGAGCATGCGGGACAGGCAGCCGAGTACAGTGTTGGTCTTATACACACTGTGTTGTGCCTGTTGACCTTACCTAGGTACCTGTATGTGAGACGGAAAAAGAGCCACTCTTACTTACATTGAGGGCACTTTGTTTCAGGCCCCATTCAATGCCTTACATACCTACCTACGAAAACACATCATGTTACTGACCCCCTTGACAAGGGATTTGCGACGATGACCACTCTCAACATCCAGGAACAGGTTTGCACAGCACACGCGACTGCGCGTGGCGATCGACATAAATAGCGAACGACAGGCAAGCGAGACCCGCCAGCATAAGGCTATGAATCGTGCCAATAGCTGCGCCAGGTCTCATGTGCAAGCCACCCCCACCAAATCCACCATGACACTGTCACCAGCCTCAACACTTTGACGTCGTGCCAACCGTCTTCTCGGCATCCCCGCCATGGCCGTTTCCTTCTAGATTGAAAACATGTGACTCCAACCTGCCTATCTCTTCCGTTGAAGCACCTTGCGTCAGAACCCAGAGGCAAGATCTCTCTACGTCGCGGCCACTCACCCACCAATGGTGTGGCGAGTGCCGCGAAGCCCCTTCCTTGGCGAGTGATTCCTTGGCAGTTTGACAGTGGCTGACTGTCGCTATCGATTGGCTTCTCACTGGATGATCCTACCAATAGCCTGCTTGGGGAACGTCACACAGCTCATGCAACCCTGCCAGCCAGTTGATAGCAAGTTGAGAAATCATCTGCTGATATAAGGTAAGTCCTACACCCCCAACTCCGCGCCCCCCCAAATACCGCGCACCAAAATCGACGAACGAATAGCAGCGTAGAATAGTAGATAATATTAATTACTTACCTAATAGGGCTTATTCTAATAGAAATTCCGAGTACTAAGACTTAAACTTAGCTTCCTAATACTTAATAGGCGTTACTAATAGTATAAAGAGGGCCTATACCTTTAATTAAATAGCCTTAATAGCTTAGATATTACAAAACCTCGAGTTAGGCTCCTAAGCTACCCTCGTCTTCCTATAAAGCTTATATATTTCTAATTAAGCGCTTAACTAAGCTATTTAGAGGCCTATTTTTACTATTTATATATCCTTAATATCTAGAGATTTCCTTATTTTTATAAATAAGTATTATAGAGTTTATACTAAAGCCCTTAATATTATATAGATCTAAGATAATATAGAATAGAATAGCTTAATTATAGATCCTTTACCCTTTATAGCGTTTATAAAATAAAGTCTATATATTTCTATTACTTTTAAAGGGTTTCTAAATATATAAAATAGCCCTTATTTATTATTTAAGAGCTTAAGAGAAGCTAAAGTAAGTTTATTAATTATAAACTAATTCTATATTATTTACTTATAATATTATTATATATAATAATATTATACTTAGCCTTGTAATAATAGAGGAGGGAGTTCTATTTATTAATAAATAATATATTAAAGAAATAAATTATACTCTTAAGATACTTCTTATATACTATTTTAAAAGGGCTAAATATAAAGAAGTTAAGAGGCTATATAATATAGCTCGAATATAAAAATAAGAAGATAAAGAGGATATTCTCTTAAAAGTACTTTTATAGGAAATTATTAAATATATAACTCTTATAGCTATTTATTATAAAAAGTAAAAAGATTTAAGCTTAAAGGCTTTAGCTTATATTTAAAGGATAAAGATCTTTATAAGCTATTTAAGGCTTATTACGTTATTCGTCTATTTATTAATTATTATAGTAAACTTTTAATTATTAAAATTATCGAGGGCTTTAAGGAATTATTATTATTAGAGCATTTTCCCTTTAAAAATAATAAAAGGAAAGAAGGCTTTATTTATAATAAATATTTATTTAATAATAATAATTTGAAAATATAAATTAATTATCTATATATAGTATTTCTAATACCCTATTAGCCTAGAACTAAGCTAATAATTCTTATATTTTCTATAATATCTATCTCGTTTATATTAAATCGTAGATATAAAGGAATAGCTTTCATATTAAAGGTATTAAATAGAAGGAAGAAATCCTTAAGACGTTAAATAATAATACCTTTAATATAGCTAGCTTCTATTTATTTATTTAAAAGGGTTATAATAGAGGGATTTCGTTATTTAAAGCTTTCTATTTAATACCTTTTAAGGGGAATATCGTCCTTTTAAATAAGGAGGATCTATTATATAAAGTCGAGGATTTAAGAATATAAAAGGGCGAACCCTAGGGCGCTTTATTTAATAATCTAATAAGCTAAATATTATTCCTAAACTTAATTAAGCCTTTAATAAGGAGCTTTTATTTTACGGATTATTATTATGCCCTTAAATCTCCCTCGAAGTATTATAGTAGGAATATTCTAGTTACGTAAAGCCTTATATATCGAGTAGCTATTTATAACGCCCTAGCCCGGTCATCACTAGGACACCAGGCAGGACACCCCGCAGGCGATCGGACGCGCCGCACGGACCCACAGGATCACTTACGTGACCGTGACCAGATCACGATTCTCAAAGTGATCTGGTTACTAACTACACCGTAACCTAAGTAATAGGATTACGATAAGAAAGGTAAGCTATCTAATATAGACTTACTAACCTAATACGATAAGGATAGAATAATAGGTATATAAGGACGGGTATTCGGTACTTATAGATATATTCTTTCTTACGATAGTAATTAATCTAAGTCTTACTTTATATTTATTATAATAAGTACGTAACGCCTTATAATACTATATCGTCTTAGAGTTATAACCTAAGCTTCTATAAATAGTAACCCTAATCCTCTAATAGCGTTCCCCTTTCGGAAGCTATTAGGTCGTAATATTTTAATTACTCTTATTTAATAGGTTTACTTTATAATACTAAGTAATATTTACTATAGGAATAATATCTACTAATAGTATTGGAAATAGCGCTAATAACCTAGCCGCTATAATCTAAGAGCTCTGCTTAGAGAACGAGTAGCTACGAGCCTCGATATAGTAACTTTAAGGCGGAACGAGTATAAAGGCTCTTCCCCTTTAGTTATTCGACGGTAACCCTAAGGTACTTTAGTCTTTTATTACCTAGGTACGTTAATACTATAAAGTTAATAAGGGCTAACTTAAGTATTAAGGCGAGAAGGTCGCTAACGCCTCCTCTTACTTTAAAGGGGATGCCTTATACTAATTCGAACCCTTTATTAGGGACTATTCTATTTATATTAAGAAAGAAGATATAAAGCAGGCTACCTAGGATATCTATACTAGTATAAACGTATTCGAAGAAGCTATTAAAGGAGCGTTTAGGGACGTAGACGAGGAACGATAAAACGAAAGAAAAATCCTTTAGCTTAAATAGACGGGGCTAGCTACTAAATATGCCACGGAGTTTCGACTCTTAGCTAATCGACTCGATTAGATAGAGTCCGCTCTTATAGCCCGTTTCTATGAAGGACTTAAAGATGCCGTTAAGGACGACCTTATCCGGGAGGATAGACCCGAAACCCTTACTAAGTATATCGCTATAGCTATTAAAATCGACGATCGTTAATATGAATATAGAATAGAAAAGGGACGAAAGCCCGCTATAGGACTATAGAACCCTCGTATTCCCTACTATTAATTTAATTAAGGACGTAAGTACTAGTACGATAAACCCTATATTAGCACGGCTTAGGGATAGACTACCTATATAGGACCTATAGAGCTCGATAATACTAGATATAGTAAACTGAAGGATCTTAAGGATATAAAATACTATAACTATAGTAAAAACGGGTATATAGCTCGAGAATACTAGTAACCTAAGAAACCCTAGAAACCCGTAAACGAACGATAGCTTAACTATACTTAATACTAGGATTATACTAAAACTAACTAGACCTTCTATTACTAGGATAATTACTTAACCTATAAGGATAATAAGGAATAGAATAGATAGTTCCTTAAAGCACCTATGGGATAAAGAACCCTAGCTATAATAATTATTACTAAGAAGGGAAAACGAATTTAGAAATAGGCCTAGTAAGTAACGCTGGAGACCTAGGAAATCGATATAAACGAAGAAAGGGCTTATAAATAAGCTTACCCGGAACTATAGGCCGCACCCCACGTTAGGCTTATAAGTAACGAGGAATAGGACGAATATACGTAAGTAAGTTAGGAGGAGGAGCCCCCGTTAGGATAACTTCAACTCTACGTCCTAATATAGACCTACGCCGTTAGTAACCCTAATAAGGATTACGATCCCCTTATACTATAGAACGAACTTATCTATTACGGGACTAAACTATAAAAGGCTAGTACCCGAAAGCGAGAAAGTATTAAAGAAAACGTACGACTTATAATAGGAGACCACCTAGCACTTTACTACGCCTACGAATAATACTATTAATTATTCTAGCCCGAATACGTCTACGATAACTATAAATACTATTTTAAGGAGAAGGCCGTATACCGGTTTCTCCCGTATAACTACTAGATCGAGCTATAAATAAAAATAGAATTCGAATAGGAGAGTCGTAAATAGATCCTATATATAGACGAATATAATCAAAGTTAGCTTATATTCCGATTAGACCCTGCTTATTACGATAAATACTACTAAGATAATGCTAAATAGGAGGATTACGATAATAACGTATATATAAAATACTATATCGCTAAAGCTAAAGATTAGAGACTCTATCGTATAAAGGACGTTAAGAAGCTACTCTTCCGCGTCTACTATAAGAGCGATGAGAGGAACGATAACTCGGACGGACTATCTATAATATAGCTACCTACTACGCTACCCTCTTTAGGAAAAGGTAAGTATTAGTCGAATAGGGATAACGATTAATAAAGGAAATAAGAATAATCTACTTAGCTAAACGAACCTATAATATAAACTACCTCTACGTATAAATAAATGTAAGAGGAAGATAAGCGAGCGCGCTATTAGATAATAGCGCTTAAAGTAATTATATAAGCCCCGAATATATTAATAAGAACTATATTAGCTAGAAATATAAAGAGGAACCCTATTAGCTTAGTATAGTAAAGGGATAAGCGGTCTCGTATAGAGGAGGAATCGTAAATACGGAGACTACGCCCCTCCAAGTATTTATTTCTCGCCGACCCGGCTATATAACCTTCGATATTATTAATATAGGAGGAAAATAAATTATCCTAGGCATCCTATAGCTTAGAGAATAGAACCCTTAGATTAACTAGATAGCTAGCTGCGTTTAATAGAATACGTTAGCCCTTAAGGAAAGACCTACGAGTAATCTCTTAAGCGACCTCTAACTAGCCCTTACGAATAGGGTGTAACAAGCACGGGTCGAACAACCGGCCGCAGACAAACCCCACGTCAGAAGATCCAGGGTCACTGATAAGATAAGGCTTGCCAAGGCTAGGTCACGTGACAGGATCACCAGGAAACAGTGATCCAGGACCAAGGATCACTATTATGCTTGGATCACCGTGAGCCGTGATCCAACATAAGAGGATCACGATATAACAGTGAGCCATCCAACATGAGCTCACCACCTAACACAACAAGGACAGGATGGCAGGTATATAAGGACGGACATTCTGGACTTGTAGATACATTCCTTCTCACGACAGTGATCAATCTAAGTCTTACCTTGTATTCATTGTAACGAGTGCGCAACGCCTTACGACACCACATCGTCTCAGAGTCACAACCTAAGCTTCTGCAAACAGCAACCCCAACCCTCTGACAGTGTTCCCCCTTCGGAAGCTGCCAGGTCGTAACATTTTGATCACTCTTGTTCAGTAGGTTTACCTTGTGACACTGAGCAATACTTACCACAGGAACAATGTCCACCAACAGCGTCGGAAACAGCGCCAGCAACTTGGCCGCTATGATCCAGGAGCTCCGTTCGGAGAACGAACAGCTCCGAGCCTCAATGCAACAACTTCAAGGCGGAACGAGCATGAAGGCTCTTCCCCCTCAGTCATTCGACGGCAACCCTAGGGCACTTCAATCTTTCATCACCCAGGTACGCCAGTACCACAAAGCCAATGAGGGCCAACTCAAGTACTGGGGCGAGAAGGTCGCCAACGCCTCCTCTTACCTCAAAGGGGACGCCTTGCACTGGTTCGAACCCTTCATTAGGGACTATTCCACCCACACCAAGAAAGAAGATATGAAGCAGGCCACCCAGGACATCTACGCCGGTATGAACGCATTCGAAGAAGCCATTAAAGGAGCGTTTGGGGACGTGGACGAGGAACGACAAAACGAAAGAAAAATCCTTCAGCTCAAACAGACGGGGCCAGCCACTAAATACGCCACGGAGTTTCGACTCTTAGCCAGTCGACTCGATTGGACAGAGTCCGCTCTCATGGCCCGTTTCTACGAAGGACTCAAAGACGCCGTCAAGGACGACCTCATCCGGGAGGATAGACCCGAAACCCTCACCGAGTACATCGCCATGGCCGTCAAAATCGACGATCGCCAGTACGAACGCAGAATAGAAAAGGGACGAAAGCCCGCTATAGGACCATGGAACCCTCGCATTCCCCACCACCGATCCAATCAAGGACGCAAGTACCAGCACGACAAACCCCGCGTCAGCACGGCTTGGGGACAGACCACCCATGCAGGACCCATGGAGCTCGACAATACCAGACATGGCAAACCGAAGGATCTCAAGGACATGAAATGCTACAACTGCGGCAAAAACGGGCATATGGCTCGAGAATGCCGGCAACCTAAGAAACCCTGGAAACCCGTAAACGAACGACAGCTCAACCATACTCAACACCAGGACCATGCCAAAACTAACTGGACCTTCTGTTACCAGGACGATTGCCTGACCCACAAAGACAGTAAGGAACAGAATGGATGGTTCCCCAGGGCACCTACGGGACAAAGAACCCTGGCCATGATGGTCACCACCAGGAAGGAAAGACGAATTCAGAAATGGGCCCAGCAAGTAACGCCGGAGACCCAGGAAATCGATACAGACGAAGAAAGAGCCTACGAACATGCTCACCCAGAACCACAATCAGCTCCCCACGTAGGACTGATGAACGACACAGAATGGGATGAATACACACGAGCCAGCGAAGAAGAATCTCCGCTCGGACAGACCCAACCCCACATGCCTATGCAGGCATACGAAGTTAGCAGCGCCAGCGAGGACTATGACCCCCTGGTACCATGGAACGAACTCATCTACTACGGGACCAAACCATGGAAGGCCAGCACCCGAAAGCGAGAAAGCACCAAAGAAAACGTACGACTCATGGTAGGAGACCACCCGGCACTTCACCACGCCCACGAACAACACTACCAGTTGTTCTGGCCCGAATGCGTCTACGACGACTGTGAATACCACTTCAAGGAGAAGGCCGCACACCGGTTTCTCCCGCGCAACCACTGGATCGAGCCACGAGTGAAGGTAGAGTTCGGACAGGAGAGTCGCAAATGGATCCTACACATGGACGAATACAGTCAGGGTCGGCTCACGTTCCGACCAGACCCCGCTTATCACGACAAATGCTACCAAGACAACGCCAGATGGGAGGACTGCGATAATGACGCGTGCATGAAGCACTACATCGCCAAAGCCAGAGATTGGAGACTCCATCGCATGAAGGACGTCAGGAAGCCACTCTTCCGCGTCCACTACAAGAGCGACGAGATGAACGACAACTCGGACGGACCATCCATGACATGGCCACCCACTACGCCACCCTCTTCGGGAAAAGGCAAGCGTCGGTCGAACAGGGACAACGACCGACGAAGGAAGTAAGAGCAATCTGCTCAGCCGAACGAACCCACGGCACAAACCACCTCTACGTACGAATAAACGTAGGAGGAAGATGGGCGAGCGCGCTATTAGACAGCGGCGCCCAGGGCAACTACATGAGCCCCGAATATATCAACAAGAACCACATCAGCTGGAAATATAAGGAGGAACCCTATCAGCTCAGCACGGTGGAGGGACAAGCGGTCTCGTACGGAGGAGGAATCGTGAATACGGAGACTGCGCCCCTCCAGGTATTCATTTCTCGCCGACCCGGCCACATAACCTTCGACATCACCAACATGGGAGGAAAACAAATCATCCTAGGCATCCCATGGCTCAGAGAATGGAACCCTCAGATTGACTGGACAGCTGGCCGCGTCCAGTGGAGTACGTCAGCCCCTGAGGAAAGACCCACGAGCGGTCTCTCAAGCGACCTCCAACTAGCCCTCACGAATAGGGACAACTCAGAAGAGACAACCCCGGAGGAGCTCACAACAGAACAGCAAGAAAGACTGCAGAACGTACCCAAGGAATACTGGAAGTACGAAAAGATCTTCAGGGAAGAAGTCGACACGGTGCTACCTAAGCACACACACTACGACCACGAAATCCCAATCAAGGAAGGGGAGAGCCCCCGATTTAACAAGATCTACGGATTAAACCCTCGACAGATGGATACTCTCGACGAGTATCTCAAGGAGAACCTCAGAAAAGGATACATCCGACCATCAACATCCCCAGCAGGATACCCGATTCTCTTTGTGCCAAAGAAGAATGGCAAGGAAAGACTATGCGTCGACTACAGACAGTTGAACGACATTACCATCAAGAACTGCTACCCATTGCCTCTGATATCAGAACTCAGGGACGCATTAGCAGGAGCCAATTGGTTCACAGCGCTCGACCTCAAAGGAGCATATAACCTCATCCGCATCAAGGATGGAGAGGAATGGAAAACGGCATTCCGAACACGACGAGGACACTACGAGTACTTGGTCATGCCATTCGGACTGACCAACGCCCCCGCAACCTTCCAAAACATGATCAACGATGTACTGCGAGAATTCCTGGACGTCTTCGTGGTGGTGTATCTCGATGACATTCTGATCTTCTCGAAGACAGTGGAAGAACACAAGGGACACGTCCACCAGGTCCTCACACGACTACACCAGCACGAGCTGTTAGTAGAGCCTGAAAAAGCCAAGTTCCACACACAGGAAGTAGATTTCCTAGGGTATACGATCACCCCAGGAGAAATCAGGATGGAAAAATCCAAAGTAGCAGCCATCAGGGAATGGCCTACACCAAAAAACGTCAAGGACGTCAGAGCATTCCTCGGTTTCGTCAACTTCTATCGACGATTCCTAAAAGGATACAGCAAGACCGCCAACCCTTTGACAAACCTCACGGTCAAGGAAATAGAGTTCGCGTGGAACGAACCCCAAGAAAAAGCATTTCGCCAAATCATCGACGCCGTCCTCAGCGAGCCAGTCCTCCGGATGATAGACCCGAAAAACCCATGGAAGTCGAGACAGATGCCTCCGACTTCGCCATTGGAGGACAGTTAGGCCAAAGGGACGACCAAGGACGCCTGCACCCAGTAGCGTTCTTCTCGAAGAAGCTACACGGACCAGAGCTCAACTATCAGATACACGACAAAGAACTCATGGCAATCATCGAAGCCTTCAAAGAATGGAGAACGTATCTCTCCGGAGCACGACACGAAGTCAAGGTCTACACTGACCACAAGAATCTTGCACACTTCACAACGAACAAAGACCTCAACAAACGACAGATTAGATGGGCGGAATTCCTCTCGGAATTCAACTTCACCATCATCTACCGCAAAGGATCTGAGAATGGCAGGGCAGATATCTTGAGCAGACGCTCAGACCACGAACAAACCACACCCCCAAACAATAACGCAATCCTCGCAAGCGACAAAGAAGGAAATCTAATCCCGTACCACCGAACGCTGGCAGTCACCACTCGCGTGACACCCGCCAGGCCACCTACGGAAGCATTGGAACTAATTCGACAAGTCCACGAAGCCAAGGCCCACGGGCACCAAGGAGTAGCGAAGACCTTCGCTCGACTTAAGAAACACCATAACTTCAAAGGAACCAGACAGGACGTCACAACAGTCATCCGCAACTGCAACCTCTGCAAGAAAAGCAAGGCAGAGAGACACAGGCCTTATGGAGAACTCAAAGCACTACCAGTACCAACCGCAGCCTGGGAGTCAGTCTCACTGGACTTCATCACCAGCCTGCCACCATCGAAGGAACCCTTAACTGGGACCTCTTACGACAACATCCTAGTAGTCGTCGACCGACTCACCAAGTACTCCTACTTTCTCCCGTATAAAGCCACAGGAACGGCAGAAGACCTCGCCTATGTGTTCCTCAGGAACATTGTGGGACAACACGGACTCCCAAAAGAACTGGTGTCAGATAGAGACAAGCTCTTCACCAGCAACTTCTGGAAGTCACTCATCGCTCAACTTGGAGCCAAACATAAGCTATCCACGGCTTTTCACCCGCAGACAGACGGACAGACAGAAAGAACGAACCAGACTCTAGAGCAGTACCTTCGGTGTTATATCAACTACCAACAAGATGACTGGGTCACATTACTACCCATCGCACAGTTCGCATACAACAGCTCACCAAGCGAGTCAACAAAGGAATCACCCTTCTATGCCAACTACGGGTACAACCCAACAGCCTACGCGGAACGCCGCGAAGCACCGGACACGCCAAAAGCGACCAACATTGCGGTCAACATCCGCAAGATCCAGGAACAAATCAAGCTCGACCTCGAGCTCGTACGCACCAGAATGACCACGTACGCCAACAAGACAAGGATGAAGGGACCATCCTTACAGGAGGGAGATAGCGTCTACCTCATCCGCCGAAACATCAAAACCAAACGACCAAACGACAAATTGGATTTCAAGAAACTAGGACCATTTAAAATTCTCAAGAAACTCTCGGATACCAACTACCACCTCTCATTACCAGAGAACATGAAGATTCACCCCGTTTTTCACATTGCACTACTAGAGCCAGCACCACATAACGCACCACTCGAAACAAACGTGGAAGTCGAAAATACCAACGAGTATGAAGTCGAAAGAATCCTCGATCACAGAAAGATAAGCAAACAAGAAGAATACTTGATCAAATGGAAGAACTATGGGCATGAAGAAAACACATGGGAACCAGTCAAGAACTTGAACTGCCCGCAGCTGCTGAGGCAGTTTCACCAACACCAGACTCCTCCGGCAACTCCCTAAACCCAAAGAGGGCCAGTCCGCGTCGGAAGTCACCCCCATAAACGCCAAATCACTCTCCACATAATACTCATGAGCATTGAGAGCAGGAAGCAAGCTATCCTCCTCGTCCAGCTCCTGGATACCCCGACGAAACGCCTCGTCACTACGCTCCTTCACCTTCTTCTTGATCTGCCGAATCCGCCGCAAGCGATTCACGGCGTGCGACAGATCCTCCTGCAATTTGGCCAGCGCTTCTTCCGCGGCCTCTTCGTCATCTTCCAATTTCTTTTCGGTTTTTGAAAGACGCTCAACTGAGCCACCATCAGCCACGATAACCTGACCAGCGGAAAACACGATACTCACGAGAAGACGACACCAAAACACCGTCGCACTGACGACCTCGCTTCACACACTCCCCGCACCGCGCAGACTTCTCCGACATACGACATTTCAAACCTTTCCGGAAGCACCAGGTACAAGGCATGTCCGCGTCAGAACCCTTCGACTCGATTGAAGACGCAAGGTTGACGCGCTCAACGGTTTTCTTCGATAGAGGTTTTCGAATGCGACTGGACATCGTGTCACGGTTAGTAAAAGAGGAGTTTGCGGACCAACCGAATCTGGGGCAGGACCTACTACTTATGGCCGTTGGGACATCGGCCTGAAGGAGGAGTATCATGTAACAAGCACGGGTCGAACAACCGGCCGCAGACAAACCCCACGTCAGAAGATCCAGGGTCACTGATAAGATAAGGCTTGCCAAGGCTAGGTCACGTGACAGGATCACCAGGAAACAGTGATCCAGGACCAAGGATCACTATTATGCTTGGATCACCGTGAGCCGTGATCCAACATAAGAGGATCACGATATAACAGTGAGCCATCCAACATGAGCTCACCACCTAACACAACAAGGACAGGATGGCAGGTATATAAGGACGGACATTCTGGACTTGTAGATACATTCCTTCTCACGACAGTGATCAATCTAAGTCTTACCTTGTATTCATTGTAACGAGTGCGCAACGCCTTACGACACCACATCGTCTCAGAGTCACAACCTAAGCTTCTGCAAACAGCAACCCCAACCCTCTGACAGTGTTCCCCCTTCGGAAGCTGCCAGGTCGTAACATCTTCTTAAAGATAATAGAAGAATATAAAGGATATATCTATTAAGTCCTTATACGATT
>NW_009276944.1:968110-1020271 GCF_000150675.1 Verticillium dahliae VdLs.17
TAAAGAAGGGAATCTAATCCCGTACCACCGAACGCTGGCAGTCACCACTCGCGTGACACCCGCCAGGCCACCTACGGAAGCATTGGAACTAATTCGACAAGTCCACGAAGCCAAGGCCCACGGGCACCAAGGAGTAGCGAAGACCTTCGCTCGACTTAAGAAACACCATAACTTCAAAGGAACCAGACAGGACGTCACAACAGTCATCCGCAACTGCAACCTCTGCAAAAAGAGCAAGGAGAAAGGCACAGGCCTTATGGAGAACTCAAAGCACTACCAGTACCAACCGCAGCCTGGGAGTCAGTCTCACTGGACTTCATCACCAGCCTGCCACCATCGAAGGAACCCTTAACTGGGACCTCTTACGACAACATCCTAGTAGTCGTCGACCGACTCACCAAGTACTCCTACTTTCTCCCGTATAAAGCCACAGGAACGGCAGAAGACCTCGCCTATGTGTTCCTCAGGAACATTGTGGGACAACACGGACTCCCAAAAGAACTGGTGTCAGATAGAGACAAGCTCTTCACCAGCAACTTCTGGAAGTCACTCATCGCTCAACTTGGAGCCAAACATAAGCTATCCACGGCTTTTCACCCGCAGACAGACGGACAGACAGAAAGAACGAACCAGACTCTAGAGCAGTACCTTCGGTGTTATATCAACTACCAACAAGATGACTGGGTCACATTACTACCCATCGCACAGTTCGCATACAACAGCTCACCAAGCGAGTCAACAAAGGAATCACCCTTCTATGCCAACTACGGGTACAACCCCACAGCTTACGCAGAACGACGCGAAGCGCCAGACACACCAAAAGCAATCCACATCGCGGACAACATCCGCAAGATTCAGGACCAAATTAAGCTCGACCTCGAGCTCGTACGTACCAGAATGACCACGTACGCCAACAAAACAAGGATGAAGGGACCATCCTTACAGGAGGGAGGTAGCGTCTACCTTATCCGCCGAAACATAAAAACCAAACGACCAAACGACAAACTGGACTTCAAAAAACTAGGACCTTTCAAAATTTTCAAGAAACTCTCGGATACCAACTACCACCTCTCATTGCCAGAGAACATGAAGATTCACCCCATCTTTCATATAGCACTTTTAGAACCAGCACCACCGAACGCACCACTTGCAACCAGCGTGGAAGTAGAAGACACAAACGAATACGAAGTCGAAAGAATCATCGACCACAGAACGAAGGACAACCAGGACGAGTACCTCATTAAGTGGAAGAACTACGGCCACGAAGAAAACACATGGGAACCAATCAGGAACTTGAACTGCCCGCAGCTGCTGAGGCAGTTTCACCAACACCAGACTCCTCCGGCAACTCCCCTAAACCCAAAGAGGGCCAGTCCGCGTCGGAAGTCACCCCCATAAACGCCAAATCACTCTCCACATAATACTCATGAGCATTGAGAGCAGGAAGCAAGCTATCCTCCTCGTCCAGCTCCTGGATACCCCGACGAAACGCCTCGTCACTACGCTCCTTCACCTTCTTCTTGATCTGCCGAATCCGCCGCAAGCGATTCACGGCGTGCGACAGATCCTCCTGCAATTTGGCCAGCGCTTCTTCCGCGGCCTCTTCGTCATCTTCCAATTTCTTTTCGGTTTTTGAAAGACGCTCAACTGAGCCACCATCAGCCACGATAACCTGACCAGCGGAAAACACGATACTCACGAGAAGACGACACCAAAACACCGTCGCACTGACGACCTCGCTTCACACACTCCCCGCACCGCGCAGACTTCTCCGACATACGACATTTCAAACCTTTCCGGAAGCACCAGGTACAAGGCATGTCCGCGTCAGAACCCTTCGACTCGATTGAAGACGCAAGGTTGACGCGCTCAACGGTTTTCTTCGATAGAGGTTTTCGAATGCGACTGGACATCGTGTCACGGTTAGTAAAAGAGGAGTTTGCGGACCAACCGAATCTGGGGCAGGACCTACTACTTATGGCCGTTGGGACATCGGCCTGAAGGAGGAGTATCATGTAACAAGCACGGGTCGAACAACCGGCCGCAGACAAACCCCACGTCAGAAGATCCAGGGTCACTGATAAGATAAGGCTTGCCAAGGCTAGGTCACGTGACAGGATCACCAGGAAACAGTGATCCAGGACCAAGGATCACTATTATGCTTGGATCACCGTGAGCCGTGATCCAACATAAGAGGATCACGATATAACAGTGAGCCATCCAACATGAGCTCACCACCTAACACAACAAGGACAGGATGGCAGGTATATAAGGACGGACATTCTGGACTTGTAGATACATTCCTTCTCACGACAGTGATCAATCTAAGTCTTACCTTGTATTCATTGTAACGAGTGCGCAACGCCTTACGACACCACATCGTCTCAGAGTCACAACCTAAGCTTCTGCAAACAGCAACCCCAACCCTCTGACAGTGTTCCCCCTTCGGAAGCTGCCAGGTCGTAACATAGGGATAACTTAAAGGAGATAACCCTGGAGGAGCTTATAATAGAATAGTAAGAAAGATTATAGAATATACTTAAGGAATACTAGAAATACGAAAAGATCTTTAAGGAAGAAGTCGATATAGTGCTACCTAAGTATATATACTACGACTACGAAATCCTAATTAAGGAAAGGGAGAGCCCCCGATTTAATAAGATCTATGGGTTAAACCCTCGATAGATAGATATTCTCGATAAGTATTTTAAGGAGAACCTTAGAAAAGGATATATCCGATTATCGATATCCTTAATAGGATATCCGATTCTCTTTATATTAAAGAAGAATAATAAGGAAAGACTATATATCGATTATAAATAATTAAACGATATTACTATTAAGAACTATTACCTATTACCTCTAATATTAGAACTTAAGGACGTATTAATAAGAGCTAATTAGTTTATAGCGCTCGATCTTAAAGGAATATATAACCTTATCTATATTAAGGATAGAGAAGAATAGAAAATAGTATTCCGAATACGATGAGGATATTATAAGTATTTAATTATATTATTCGGATTAATTAATGCCCCTATAACCTTCTAAAATATAATTAATAATATACTACGAGAATTCCTAAACGTCTTTATAATAATATACCTTAATAATATTCTAATTTTCTCGAAGACGATAGAAGAATATAAAGGATATATCTACTAAGTCCTTATATAACTATACTAGTACGAACTATTAATAGAGCCTAAAAAAGCTAAGTTCTATATATAGGAAATAGATTTCTTAGGGTATACGATTACCCTAGGAGAAATTAGGATAGAAAAATCCAAAGTAATAGCTATTAAGGAATAGCTTATACTAAAAAACGTTAAGGACGTTAGAGTATTCCTCGATTTCGTTAATTTCTATCGACGATTCTTAAAAGGATATAGTAAGACCGCTAATCCTTTAATAAACTTTACGGTTAAGGAAATAGAGTTCGTATAGAACGAACCTTAAGAAAAAGCATTTCGCTAAATTATCGATACTATCTTTAGCGAATTAGTCCTCCGAATAATAGACCCTGAAAAACCTATAGAAGTCGAGATAGATACCTCCGACTTCGCTATTAGAGGATAGCTAGGATAAAAGGACGATTAAGGACGTCTATACCTAATAGCGTTCTTCTCGAAGAAGCTATACGGACTAGAGCTTAATTACTAGATATACGATAAAGAACTTATAGTAATTATCGAAGCCTTTAAAGAATAGAGAACGTATCTCTTCGGAGTACGATATGAAATTAAGGTCTATACCGATTATAAAAATCTTATATATTTTATAATAAATAAAGACCTTAATAAACGATAAATTAAATAAGTAGAATTCCTTTCGGAATTTAACTTTACTATTATTTATTATAAAGGATCTAAGAATAATAGGGTAGATATTCTAAGTAGACGCTTAGATTATAAATAAAATACGCCCCTTAATATTAACGCTATCTTAGCGAAAGATAAAGAAGGGAACCTTATCCTTTATTACTAAACGTTAATAGTTACTACTCGTATAATACTTATTAAACTACCTACGGAAGTATTAGAACTAATTCGATAAGTTTACGAAGCTAAGGCCTATAGGTACTAAAGAATAGCGAAGACCTTCGCTCGACTTAAGAAATACTATAACTTTAAAGGAACTAGATAGGACGTTATAATAATTATTCGTAATTACGACCTCTATAAAAAGAGTAAGGTAGAAAGGTATAGGCTTTATAGAGAACTTAAGGCTTTACTAGTACTAGTAATAGCCTAGGAGTTAGTCTTATTAGACTTTATTACTAGCTTATTATTATTGAAGGAACCCTTAATTAGGACCTTTTACGATAATATCCTAGTAATTATTAACCGATTTACTAAATACTCCTACTTTCTCCTATATAAAGCTATAAGAATAGTAGAAAACCTCGCCTATATATTCCTTAAGAATATTATAGGATAATACGGACTCCTAAAAGAACTAGTATTAAATAGAGATAAGCTCTTTACTAATAATTTCTAGAAATTACTTATCGCTTAACTTAGAGCTAAATATAAACTATCTACGGCTTTTTACTTATAGATAGACGGATAAACGGAAAGAACGAACTAGACTTTAGAGTAGTACCTCTAGTATTATATTAATAACTAATAGGATAACTAGGTTATATTACTTCCTATCGTATAGTTTATATATAATAGCTTACTAAGCGAGTCTATAAAGGAGTTACCCTTCTATATTAATTATAAGTATAACCTAATAGCCTACGCGGAACGCCGCGAAGTACTAGATACGTTAAAAGTAACTAATATTATAGCTAATATCCGTAAGATCTAGGACTAGATTAAGCTCGACCTCGAGCTCGTATATATTAGAATAATTATATATATTAATAAAATAAGGATAAAGGGACTATCTTTATAAGAGGGAGATAGCGTCTACTTTATCTACTAAAATATTAAAACTAAACGACTAAATAATAAATTAGACTTTAAGAAACTAGGACCTTTTAAAATTCTTAAGAAACTCTCGGATATTAACTATTACTTCTTATTACTAGAGAATATAAAGATTTACCCCGTTTTTTATATAGTATTTTTAGAACTAGTACTACTAAACGTATTACTCGTAATTAATATAGAAATAGAAGATATAAATAAATACGAAATCGAAAGAATTATCGATTATAGAAAAACGAATAAATAAAACGAATACCTTATTAAATAGAAAAACTATAAATATAAAGAAAATATATAGGAATTAATTAAGAACTTAAATTATCTATAATTATTAAAGTAGTATTATTAATCTTAAGGAAATTAAGCGACTCTGGGTTAAAGGAGCCTAAGGCGCTCTAATTAATAACCCCGAAACCCCTAGCCGCTTATATAGCTATTATAGCCTTAGACTCCTCCCGCTCCGCGGAATCTAACTCGTCTAGAGACTATAACCCTTAGTTTACTATCTTTATACCCCTCTTATAAAGAGATCGCTTCTAAATACGAAAGCGCTTTAAACGATTAAGAGCTTCCGCTATTTAAGACTATAGCTCCTCTAAACGCGCCTCCTTATCTAGCTCCTTCTTATCTAGCTTACTTAGCTCTTAAGTAATACGAGATATTATTATAGGTTAGCGGACTAAGAAAGCGAGAGAGATACTATTATAAGTACTTACGAGCGTTAACGGGTACCCCCGAACTATCGTAGGAACGACTGCGATGAACGTATTCGGAGTAGCGATTAACGCCCTCTACTATACGATACTTCTAACCCTTTTATTAATAGAAGGAATATAGTATAACGTCGTAGCTACGAAGCTTAATAAAATTAAACTATTCTTATCGCTTTCGAGTAGATAAGGACTTTAGCTTTTTAATATAATTCGATATTTCGTTAATATTATAAAGGAAGAATAAGTTAAGGGATATAATTACCTAGGGTACGGCGCTTATAAGTAAGGGTCGCTAGGATATCGACCTAGAGGAGGAGAATCATATAACGCCCTAGCCCGGTCGTTACTAGGACACCAGGCAGGACACCCCGTAGGCGATCGGATGCGCTATACGGACCTATAGGATTACTTACGTAACCGTGACTAGATCACGATTCTCAAAGTGATCCGGTTACTAACTACACCGTAACCCAAGCAATAGGATCACGATAAGAAAGGTAAGCTATCTAATATAGACTTATTAACCTAATACGATAAGGATAGAATAATAGGTATATAAGGACGGGTATTCGGTACTTATAGATATATTCTTTCTTATGATAGTAATTAATCTAAGTCTTACTTTATATTTATTATAACGAGTGCGTAACGCTTTACGATACTATATCGTCTTAGAGTCATAACCTAAGCTTCTGTAAATAGCAACCCTAACCCTCTGATAGCGTTCCCCCTTCGGAAGCTACTAGGTCGTAATACTATTATTAATACCCTGAAGCGTATTTAGAATATCTTCTTTAATATAGCTCTTTATTCTAAATTTAATAATATAATTAATATAATTATTAGATAAGGGGTAGGTAAGATATCGCGATCTATATATTATTAGGGGGCCGATTTTCGGGTATTAAAAGTAGGTAGAATTAGTATGCGGAGTTGGGGGGGCGCGGAGTTAGGGGTGTAGGACTTACCTACCTACCTTACCTTACCTTACTGCTTTACCGTACGCTGTGATCGATGAGCCATGTAAAGACGGAACCACCCCTCCCTCCAGAGGAATTCGAGCATCAGCGGCCCCTCCATCCTCACCTCCCCCTTACACAGTGGATGTTGGCAATTCCCTCTAAGTCCCTCGTATCACTTCCCAGACAGCAGGCCAAACCGTTTTTTTCGTTTTCACGCTATGGCTCAGCCATCCAGCAGTGCCTTCGCGACCTGCCTGAACGACGTTTGCGATGGCCGGTGGGGGTGCGTAGGCTACCCGAGCGACATCCTGTACCAAATCAACTGGGTAGATCGCTATAACCTCGACATCAATATTGAGCCCGCTGCCGTCACAAGACCCGAAAGTACTGAAGATGTCGCGGCATTTATCAAGTGTGCCTCGGAGAATAATGTGAAAGTCCAGGCTAGGTCTGGAGGACATTCCTACGCGTAAATACGTCTGCGGTGCTGTCGTTTCTAAACCCTCAATGCTGACTGTATCAGAAATCATGGATTGGGTGGTGAAGACGGGGCGCTCGTCATCGATCTTGAGAGCTTTCAACACTTCTCAATGGATTCAGATAATTGGCAAGCGACAATCGGAGCAGGCCACACATTACACGACGTCACCAAGAAGCTCCATGATAACGGTGGTCGAGCCATCTCGCATGGCACATGCCCTGGTGTAGGACTTGGTGGTCACGCTACAATTGTGAGTAGTTTCGAATGCTTCCAGATGCTGCTAGAGCACTAACAAATCTACTGCAGGGTGGCCTCGGGCCCTCATCACGTATGTGGGGATCCTGCCTTGATCATGTTGTGGAAGTCGAAGTCGTCACAGCCGATGGGAAAATCCAGCGCGCCAACGAAGACGAGAACTCAGATCTCTTCTTCGCCCTCAAAGGAGCTGGTGCCAGTTTCGGCATCATTACGGAATTCGTCATGCGCACCAACGAGGAGCCCGGTGACGTTGTCGAGTATACCTTCTCACTGACTTTCTCCCGTCATCGTGATCTATCCCCTGTATTTGAGGCGTGGCAAAATCTCATTTCTGACCCTGACCTTGACCGCCGTTTTGGGTCCGAGTTCGTTATGCACGAACTGGGTGCTATCATCACTGGCACTTTTTTTGGCACTGAGGAAGAATTTGAGGCAACAGGCATTCCTGACCGCATTCCCACCGGGAAGAAGTCCGTAGTGGTCAACGACTGGCTCGGCTCGGTCGCGCAACAAGCCCAGGATGCAGCCCTATGGCTTAGCGATCTGAGTACCGCCTTCACTGCGAAGAGCTTAGCATTCACCAAGGACCAGCTCCTCTCCCCCGAAAGCATCACATACCTCATGGACTACATTGACGACGCTAATCGGGGCACCCTCATCTGGTTTTTGATTTTTGATGTGACAGGTGGCCGTATCAACGACGTCCCGATGAACGCTACGGCTTACCGTCACCGCGACAAGGTTATGTTCTGCCAGGGCTACGGTATCGGTATTCCAACACTGAACGGCAGGACTCGCGAGTTTATTGAAGGAATCAATTCGTTGATTAGGTCAAGCGTGCCAACTAATCTGAGTACCTACGCCGGGTATGTCGATGCCAGTCTGGATAGCCCTCAAGACTCGTATTGGGGCCCAAACCTAAACACATTGGGTCAAGTAAAGAAAAACTGGGATCCTCATGATCTCTTTTCAAACCCGCAAAGCGTACGACCTGGGCAGAAGAGTGTTGTCAATTATTTCGATGACAGGACGTCATCAAACGGCTCGGAGGACTCCAGCGGCGGGTCTATTGGTGGTACCCGAGATGAACAGGGCGGGTGCTGGAGCTGGCAACGCAGCGGGGCTGCTTTTGCTGTTTTCGTCGCCCTGTTTGTCGGTCTGGTTTTGGGGGTTTTCTAATTCTCCCATTCTTGGGGCGAGACCCTCACGATTGTTATCGGTCTGGGTGGTGCGTCAGACCTTTCCTTGTCCTTCCCTACGCAAAACCACTCACGCCTTTTAAGAACGCTGGTAGTCCTCTTGCCGAATACAAAGATATTATCTTCTACCATGGACTTGAAATCTATGATAGATGTCGTGCTGCGGCTGCAATCTCTCTAAAGTTGCCTCTGCGCGTGCATTCGGATGGCATACGCTGTGCAGCAACACATCCAGGACTGAGACATGCTTAACATGCTTCCGCGAGAGGGACCTGCAAGGATGCCCATGGCCCCACTTGGCCCATAGCGCGGGTAGCCTCGGTCAACTCGGTGAACAGCTGACTCATTTGTCAAGATCCGGCTACAGGCCAATCCACTATCTTCACGTGACTGATCGCTTGTCCGAATTTCGTAAGGGTTTCCCACCCCACAGACGAGTTGGGTGCAAAAACAAAATCTTCGGGATCCTGCTCTTGACCTCACCGACGCCGAATCGCCCTCACGAACACCCGTTGTCAACCCAAACACCCTCACAACCGATACAATGGCCAAGCTTTCGTAAGTTCTGCCTTCTCGACAACAACCTCTGCGATCGATCATTCGGAACTGCGACTGCTGCGACCGGTGGGCTGGAGAAAGGAACGGCGAAGGCGGGGAGATGAGAAGAACGAGGCTCAGCAAGAGGAGGGGTGGGAAATTGAGCCATCACGACGCCATGCCTTTGCCGAACCAGCCTTAATGCCCTTCCACACGGCTATCGACAGAAAGTCATCGGACCTGACAACGAGCTCGACAATAATGTAGCGGTTTCCGGCCAGACGATCGATCGCAGGGTCTTGGACTTTCGGTGCAGAATCACGCATGCTAACTTTTGCGCTTCAGGCGCGGTGCCCCCGGTGGCAAGCTCAAGATGACTCTGGGTCTCCCAGTCGGCGCGGTCATGAACTGCGCGGACAACTCTGGCGCCCGTAACCTCTACATCATCTCCGTCAAGGGTATCGGTGCCCGCCTCAACAGGCTGCCTGCTGGTGGTGTTGGCGACATGGTCATGGCCACTGTCAAGAAGGGAAAGCCCGAGCTGAGGAAGAAGGTCCACCCCGCCGTCATCGTTCGCCAGTCCAAGCCCTGGAAGCGTTTTGATGGCGTCTTCCTGTACTTCGAGGACAACGCCGGTGTTGTGAGTTTCCCCCTCTCTATCAATATTTGGCTACAGACAATGCTGACGTGTGTAAGATCGTCAACCCCAAGGGTGAGATGAAGGGCTCTGCCATCACCGGCCCCGTCGGCAAGGAGGCCGCTGAGCTGTGGCCTGTGAGTAGCAACCTCCTTCACGTCGACAAGAACCTACTAACAAGTATGTCCCCAGCGTATTGCCAGCAACTCCGGTGTCGTGATGTAAAAGGGGAACTGCTTCGAGGAGGACAAATAACGAAGCTAGGATTTGGTCACCGATGCGAACGATGATACCGAGCAGGTCCCGCCGACAACGATAGAGCGAGGCGGGAGCGGACCGAGGGGGATGACCTGGCACGGGGACGGTTCTTTTTTCCTCGCTGGATTGGAAGGCTCTGCATTTTGGGCTGCGGCGTGTAAAGGGAGACTTCATACCAGGCATTCGCATCAAGGCAGATGAAATCCGATGATTTGAGCAAAGTCACACGATGCTGCTACCTGCCAACCTTGCGTGATGTACACAACGGGGGACTTGGGTTTTACGAAACTGATTTCCACCACAGGCTGACGCTTGTGACATTTAAAGGATAATTGGGTTGACGCTTGTGATATTCAAAGGATAATTGTGTATTCAGTCGGGTCAGCGACCTCAGCGATTCCCGACGCTCCTACTCCCAGCCACTAAACCTTCATACCCATGCTAGAGAACCTGACACTGTCCATGATGCACCGACCGCTCAGCGGGTCAACGAATTGTGAGACCGCACAATGTGACCGCACGAGAGCACAGCTTGAGCCAACGTCAATCTGCATGGGTAGGCCACAACATTTTGACGCCCTGCCTCTCTCTGTATTTGACGACGCCTATCAACGCTTAACACCTACCCCCTTCTCCATACCACCATCCTCCAAATCGTACAAAACTTGCTCAAGTATCGGAGCTATTCCCTTGGCCATCTGGATTACTACCCCGGCTTGATTCACGGTAAACAGGCAAAATAGTATCAAAGCTGCGCTCTCCAAAGCTCCCTCTCCGTTGTGTGCAGCTGCACGCGGCCCTGTGTCGTACAGCAACAAACGGCTCTCGGGCCAACTCATGTCGAATGGCGGTTCGAGTTACCAATCCTAGACCAAATGATCCGCAGCTTCAGTTTGTCATGGCCGTGGACAGATTGCGCCATCTAAAGCCCCGTTTGAGACCAGTGTCGATCTTTGGTATACCCTTACTGCTGGAATTGGGTTCCGTTGGTAAAAGGGTTATGCCCATTGGATTGCGGAGGAGCAGGTGCAGCTGCCACCATTGCTGCCTGCGCATTGGCCGCTTTTTTCGCAGCTAAAGTGGCCTTTCTTTTGTTGACAGCATTCTGCATACTGCCATTCAGCCAGCGTTCTGTGCAATAGTTAGCTCCGTGTGCCAAAAAATTTGCCTTGGCAGATGTGCTGCTTACTCTTCATTGAAGCAGACATCTTCTGCGACTTGGTCATCAAGCGGTAGTCTTGGTCGTCGCCAGCCTGGCTCGGGGCAGCGGATGATGCTGCAGAGTGTGGCGCCGATGGGGCAGCTGAAAGACGGGCGACTTGTGCGGACGGCGCTGCTGTTGAGGAATCACGGCTTGGTCGTGAACCACGGTTTACGGTCCATTTGTCGTCACCCATATGCTTGAAAGTGATCAAATGAGACGGTTCGCCTAGGGTGGCGCTGGCAGCTTGAGATGCTGCAGCCATATCGCCGAGAATGGCTTCTGATCGTGTGGCCTTGTGCGCTGCTTGGGGGCGAGTGGACGCTTTGAAGTTGATGCGTGTCTTCTTTTTCGGAGGCTGAACAGCTTCGACAATCTCTTCATCATCTTGTGCTTCGCCCCTTGAAGTACGCTGTCGCTTGTTCTGGCGGAAGCTGTACGTTGATCCGTCATCTGATATGGTAGCGTTGGACGAAGATGTTGTGGGTCGTGACTCGTCTGAGCTGTCAACAACTGTTTCGCTGCTGATCGGCCTGGAGCTGGTCATGCGTGCATTCTTGCCACGTTTTCTTGTGGTGCGCGCTCTCTTAGGTAGTGGCTCGTCCAACTCCTCGGGTTCCGTATCTTCAGGATCTGCCGCGTCAGACTCAGGTTCTGCGACGACAATCTTTGGTTGCCGCCCGCGTTTTCGCTTGGGAGGCACCTGAGCCAAGTCTGAGGCTGGCGTGTCGGCTTCTGTATCCGCAGCTGCGGCCCTCTTCCCCTTTGGTCCCCGTTTTTTGGGCCCTGGCTTGTTCTTTGGCGCCGAGTCTTCATCCTCATTCGGGTGGTAGACGTCCTCCGGGTGCGGATTGAGAGGCGGTCTGCCGCGCCTTTTAAGGATAGGCTTGACGACGGTAGCGGCGGCGGCAGCTTGGTTCGCTGGCGTCGCGGAACGAACATCGTCTTGTAACATTCCTTCGTACAGTTTGGGCGGATTTCTTGACCTCTTGCCTGTGACCACCAGGCCATCTGCGTCACCTTCTGCGGCCTTGGCAGTCTGTTGAGGCTGGCTTCGCAGCTGTCTGCCTGCCATGATACCATCACGCTGGGCAATGGGGTCTTGCTGGCCAATCTTGGACGGATGAGGATCATACTCATAGCCATAAGCCATGGCCTCAACCCTGTCCTGCCACCGCTGGTGGAAGGTGCCCTGCTCTTTCTCCTTGATGGGAGCGCGATAGCCACGAGTGTCAAAATCTTTCTCCACATATGAGTCAACCTTGGCGAACTGAGAAAGGTTGGCCGTCTTCTTCTCATACTCGGCGTCCTGAATCTCACGTCTCTTTGCGTTCTCCGCGTCATCGACCTGCCGACCGCACTTTTGCCATTCTTCCTGCCAGACCAGAAGCGTCGTGTTGACGTGGGCAAGGAAAGCCCACAGCTCTTCCGTCGACATGTTGCTGTGATCTTTGACGTATTCCCTGTAATGGGCTGGGTCACTCAGCTTGGGAAATCGAAACTGTTTCCTCATGCGTTGAATCCCAGCTGATGCCACGGCAGCCTTGCTCTTGTCTTCGCCGGCCGATGGAGTGTTCGCACCTGTCTGCTGCGCGGACGCGGATACAGGAGAACCCACTCGTGGGGTTTGAGGCAGAGGCGTGGCAGCACCAGAGTCGACGTCTGCCAGGCCATCGGCTTGAAGACTGTTGTCTTCTTCAGGCTGAACAGTTTGCGATGCACTCTTGTCGCCGTCGTCCCGATCGGCCTCGTCCTCATACTGGTCGGCGTCATCGTTGGCGGCGGCATCATTCTTGTCGGCAGCTTCCTGCTCATCGTCATTGCCTTCACCATCGCCATCGGGCGCATCGCCGTCTTCATCAACATCACCTTCGCCTCCAGCTGTCGCCACCTGCATTGTCGGCTCAGGATGCAGTACGACTTCGCCTTCGACATATGGCGTCAAATGCGACCAGGCATAAGTCTTCACCTGGATCTCAGCACTGTCCTCACCAATATCCATGTTACTAGGCCCATGGATATTTCTGTCAATGCTCTTCCCTAGGTGTTCCTGGGACGGCTGTGTTGCCCCATTCGTGCAGTGGTGGTTCTGCCAAATCGTGGTGTGCGTCTTCAAACCCATCGGACCAGCCTGTGCGTTGTTTTCAACGGCATCGCCGTACTGTGTATTCGACGGCTCATGTCGAGAAGAAGCGTTCGGTGCAAGCTGGCGTTCCGTACTACCGGCCTCGCCAGCGATATCGCTCTCAGACCTTGTCTGGACGTGGGCTCGTCCGTTGACTGTCAGTTGCACCGCGCTTCCGTCATCGCCGCGTCCACTCCGGTCTAGCGATGATGAGCTTGTAGAAGGAGCTGCAGGTGCAGCGGCCATCTGCGTATTGGACTGCACCCTCATGCTCAGAGGCACAACTGCAGGAACCCCATGGCCAGCGGCGGATTGTTCGGCTGACGAGGCACGTGGCGAGGAGGTGAAGTGAGCGGCTCGGCTAGATAGTCTCTCAATCTTCAATTCGGAATGCCGCTCAGCCTGTGTGTCTGAATCTTGAGAGAGCTGGGGAGCCGTGATGATTGAGACATGATTGATGTGTATGGGTTGTGGATGTGCGATTTCCAGGCTACCCTGGCCGTTGTCACGAGAATTGGCCTGCGCACCATGGTCTGGCTGACTGCCGTTGCCGAACCGATCGTATCGCTCGAAAGACGACGTCGGGCGTGCGTGTGCTCCGTCTGGTGTTGCAGATTGTCGCTTGAATTTTCTCTCGGCTGCTGGAGACTCAACCTTGGAATCATGGTCCGACACCTCGTCAGACGTGTGCAAGTCGCTGGAATCGCCGACAACCTCAATGGTATCCTTGACAACATCGTCTGAGGGAGGGAAGTAGGGCTGCGGGTCTGCAAGGCGTTTGGCTGGGGTTTTACGGCGACCGGCGGGAGTGTCATCTGTATGAGAGAACTCCCGCGAGTTGGCGCGCCGGCGCTGAGTGCTGGGCGGCGTGAAGCCGTCACCGACCACCTCGCTCTCGGCCCTTCGTCGACGAGTAGCGGTACGCGGGGCAGGAAGGGCAATCTCGGGAAGCTCGTCCTCGAAATCATGTGCTGAGTAGTCGATCTTGGCTCGCTTACGAAGATTGTGAGAACCCTTCTTGTTGGTCTCGTCATCATCGTCGGGATTGCCATCAAAGCCAAACGTGCGAATACGCTTCCTTCGAGATGCAGCGCCGCCAGAAAAGGGCGAGGAGGCAGTCTGAGCAGAGGATGAAGCAAATGGCGTAGACAATTGCCGAGCGCCGCGTCGCCCGGCAGGGGCGGTTTGTGGTGTCTGGTGGGAGAATGTGGCAACTGGCGATGTCGACCGAGCGCTCTGAGGATTCTGAGCGTAGTCCTTAGGGTCGGCTTTTTCTGCCATGTCGAAGCTCGTCGTCAGCGATGGCTGTGTTTTTCGCCGACCCAAGCGGCCAGCACGAGGGCGATCCATGGTAATTGGCGATGTTGTTGATGATGCGTGGTACAAAAAATTGGTGTAAATCCGAGAGGGTGGTAGTGGCAGACTCAGGCTTAGTCTAAGATGAAGAGTAGCGACATGCGGTGGACGGATGTCGTGACAATCTCTTCACCGAGGGAAGGAAAAGTAAAACACACGAAAGAGACCCAAGAGGTAAGATGATTGACGTGACTGTTGCGAAGGGGAGAGAAAGAGCTGTCGCTGTGAATGTGTGGGATGGAGGCTGTCTGTTCTGTCGCCCTGAGGACAGGCAAAAATCAAGTTGGATGGGGCGGCTTGGAGGTGAGAGAGCAGTGAGCTGTGAAAGGGAGGCAGGGGTTGTGCTTCTTTTTCTCGATTCGGGCAGGCCAAGAAATCCCCCCGAGTATTCAGAGGCTGCGTTCTCCAAGATTTGAGAAAAGAGCCGGCGTTCTGCCAGATGAATATCAAAGCCTTCAGTAGGATAGACCGTCTTCTGTCGAGGACTCTCGTCTCCGTCAATCGTTTTGCTTGGGACTGTAATTTGATTCCCGAATGGGCCACGGCTGCACGACTGGTGCCAGGTACGTACCTCCCCTGCTAACCTTCACTAAAAACCCACTTATTCCCCTTGGACAGGCGATCAGTCCAATGAACGATCGAGAAATCTGAGCCGTTCGAGTGCTAAACCTCACCTGGCCTAGCCCCACTCCCCCCCACTGACAGCTTGCATGTCCTGGTGACGGATGCTCTGAGCTTCATGTTATCACGTTACCGAAACCAACGAACAAGAAGCACCCTGATTTTGTCTATTTTGCAGCCTCGCTGGTGCTCTCTGACCTGATTTCATAAAGACCTCACGCCTTCCGATTTCGAAATCGCAACAAATCTTTCTCCAGGCTCGTCTTGACCAACCTTAGAGCCTCCCTGGCGTTCCCAACTCCATACACCCCCGGTAGCAAACACCATCCCCAGGATCGTTACCATGACTTCCAAGAAGGGCAAGACCGCAGCCGCCGGCGACGACATTGATGACCTGTTCGAGGGCATTGTTGATGATGCCCCGAAGAAATCACTCGAAAAGAAGTCCAAACCCACGACAGCCGCCTCCAAGGCCATGGAAGACCAGGACATCTTTGCCGAGCTTGAGAAGGACCTCGAGCAGCCCTCCCGCCCACACACACCGCGCATTCGGGAGGCTGCTACCAAGGGATCTCCTGCTCGATGGACTGCGACACCGACTGTCGCCGACGACAAGTCTGCCACAGCTCCCCGCAAATCCACCGACAGTGCCAGATCCTTGCGAGCCAGCTTCACCCCGAGCGCCACAAGCTCCGACGTGCAAGAGTCGGAGAAGAAGGCTGTTGTCGAACCATCTGCTGCGGCTCCCGCTGAAGCTCCTTCTGGCGGAGGCTGGTGGGGCAGCGTCTTCTCCACGGCAACTGCTGCCATGAAGCAGGCAGAGGCCGCCGTAAAAGAAATCAGAGAGAACGAAGAGGCCAAGAAGTGGGCGGAACAGGTGCGCGGCAATGTTGGCGGCCTCAGAGCCCTGGGTGAGTGATCATACTGCGGCTTCTCGCAGGCGTTTCTAACCGCGCTCCCAGGAGACAACCTTCGCCAGCAGGCCCTTCCCACCTTCACCGACCTCCTACACACTCTTGCTCCCCCAATCAGCCAGCACGAACGATTGATGATCCACATTACGCATGATATGGTCGGCTACCCTTCGCTCGATCCCCTCGTGTACGAAGTCTTTTCCCGCGTCATGGCCCAGGTCGAGGGCGGCGACCTGATGGTCATCCAGAAGGGTCAGGAAAATACCAGCCGGAGGTCGAACGATGTAGCTTCCGGCTGGCGTGACGGCCCCTGGTGGAAGCAGTCCGAGCTAGCTCGCGATCTCGGGTTGATCAAGGGCCTGGTGGAGGGCACCAAGCTTTGCCGCGCCGGCGCCGAGGGCTATGCTGGCGAGTACTTTGCCGCGCATGGCGGTATCGGAGAGGCCAAAGTGCGAGCTACCGAATCTGTCAGCGAGACCAACCCTGTGCGCAGTTCGGATCTTTTCCTGGCGATCCAAGCCATAAGCGTCGATTCGGACGCTGCATTGTTCGCACGCGCAGCTGCCATTGAAAATGGTCAGGATTCACCCGCCGTTGCTGATCCCAAGGAGACGGACGGTTTTGTCTGCTTCGCCGTTTTCGTGCTCGACCCTGTTCACGAGATAGAGTACTCAACCGTCAGTCAGACCATACCGGCGAAATGGGTCAAGTGGCTTGACGCCGCGAACCCTCTGACCCCTGGTAGCGGTGAAGATGGCGAAGACCAGCACCTGCGTGTGTTGGTCCCCCACGAGATTCGGGAGATTGTCGAGAGTGGTGGTGTCGATCCCAGGGAATGGGCTGCTGAGTGGATTGAGGAGCAGCTGAGTCTCGCCATCGGCATCATTGCACAGCGGTATGTCGCCCGAAGGATGGGCGTTAGCGAAGGGAGCATTGGCAAGGGCAAGAGGGGTGTTGGTGAGCTTGTCGAGGATGGCGCGGGTGAGGCAGCGAGGGCTGGTCTGATTTGAGTCGCGTTGACGCGCTCTGTTGGTGTTGGGCCCGTACCATGATTTATCATTAATTGTTCGCGAACCCGGGACTACGAGAATGAAGCTTATCGACAAAGGACTCTCGCGCCAGGTGGCATCCGGTGATCTGCTGTGCCTAGGTATAGCCATGTAGGTACCTCATGGAACTTGGTTTCCACAGCGTACTGTCATCGGGCAACCTTCAATACTACCTAAGCTTATGACCAGCTTTGGCGCAATTTCCTTCGCACAACTAAATCTGCGAGTCAAAGTTTCAGTCAGCTTGATAGTTGACTGACAATAGAACAGCAAGGCTTCCGTGTCGGCCGGCAGGATATCGTGCCATCCGTTTCTCGACTTTCAAGGCCAACGAGCAAGCGCCTTCGATAACGGGTGGGCACGGGCCGTTCCATTGTTGTTGCTCAGGGCCGCCCACGCCCACAGGGCTTATGTCAGCCTCGGCGGGGTCTGGGTCACTGTAGAAAATTTTACTGACGATGCTGCAAAAGATCTCTACGTTTTTCTCCCATCATTCCATTTTTGGCCCCAAAGCCGTCTACGATTTCGACATTGATGGAGGCAGCGCGCTCAAGTGAGCGGCTGCTGAACCAATTGGAGCGCCAGACTTGTGCACCTCGTGACGCCTTATCCGCCGTCCATCGCAGCATGAGATAGCAATCAACTCGGCCTTCGGGCAAAACATACGAGTCTTCGCTCCGCGGAGGCCCTCTACTGCTGTCGCGTTTTGCGATGCGCATCGAGGGTGGTTGCGATCGCTCACAGGCCCCTAGGACCTACTACTGCAATAAAAAACCCTGGGCCATCATAGTCCGCGCCCCGATTGTCTCACGACTTTGCGTCTACGAGGCCCTCCACCTGGGCGAGGCTCCAAGCGCTCCAACATGCCACCGTGTCCCCCCCTCTGTACGATCAAGTCCATGACAATTTCATAAATGCAGCGACTTGTCATCCCTCTGAAGAGTTGCTGTTCCTCTTTTTTTCGTGTTTTTTTTTTCTTTTTTGGGAGGCTGCGCCTTTACCAGCAGTGGGCATGCCTAGCTCCGCGATCGATCAAGCTTTGGAGAGCGGAGCGGAGCCTGCATTAGTTAGCAGCTGCAAATAGATGCCTTGCTGCGTGCAATCGCTGAGCGACTGAAGACGTCAGCGACAGCTCCAAATGACCTTTTGCGTTTCCCACCCGTCAGCTCGCATCACATGACAGGCTACTTGCTCAGGCTCCCCTCGATAACCTTCCCTTACACCCGTGCGTGTCCAGCTGTTTGCCAAGTCTTCAATATCTCGACCATGAACCATGTACCTAAAACTTGCCAACAGACTCTGAACTCTTTACTGACCCATCACTTTCCCGAGCATGGCGGCAGACGAGACATCCAGGTTCGCCCATCTGCCCTTGAGCACCAGTGGTGCCATCAAGTGTGCCATCACGGGCACGGCGCTTCTGAACACACCTTATCTCAATAAAGGCACCGCCTTTCCCCCTGATGAGCGCCGCCAATTCAACCTTACCGGCCTTCTCCCAGAGAACGTCCATAGCCTGGATCAGCAGGTCAAGCGAGCTTGGCGCCAGTACTCGTCTCGTAGCGACGACCTCGCCCGCAACACATTTCTCACCTCACTCAAGGAGCAAAATGAGGTTCTGTACTACAAGGTCGGTCGGTAGCACGCTTGAAAAGGTTACCCAGCGATTGTTGATCATGTATATAGCTTCTGCTGGATCACCTAGCAGATGTGTTCTCTGTAGTGTACACGCCCACCGACGATATATATTAATAGATTTAAACCTATAACCTCTAATAGGGCTCTAGAGATCCTAATTAACTAAGCTATTCTCTTCTTTTAGTTTTTATTAATAGATAATTGTAACAACCAAGGAAGCAGGGCGGCCGCGAATCGACGACCCCGCGATCAGGGAGCGCGATAAGATAAGAATCGGGCCCACCTGGCAAATCACGTGATGGCTCACTCAGACATAAAGGGTGAGTCGTCGGGCTCACCAAGGACGCCGCAGTGAGCCAGGGAATGGCTCACGGGATAACACACCCTGATCCTAACATCATGGATCACCAACAACTAACCAGTGAGCCATCCAACATGAGCTCACCACCTAACACAACAAGGACAGGATGGCAGGTATATAAGGACGGACATTCTGGACTTGTAGATACATTCTTTCTCACGACAGTGATCAATCTAAGTCTTACCTTGTATTCATTGTAACGAGTGCGCAACGCCTTACGACACCACATCGTCTCAGAGTCACAACCTAAGCTTCTGCAAACAGCAACCCCAACCCTCTGACAGTGTTCCCCCTTCGGAAGCTGCCAGGTCGTAACATTTTGATCACTCTTGTTCAGTAGGTTTACCTTGTGACACTGAGCAATACTCACCACAGGAACAATGTCCACCAACAGCGTCGGAAACAGCGCCAGCAACCTGGCCGCTATGATCCAAGAGCTCCGCTCAGAGAACGAGCAGCTACGAGCCTCGATGCAGCAACTTCAAGGCGGAACGAGCATGAAGGCTCTTCCCCCTCAGTCATTCGACGGCAACCCTAGGGCACTTCAATCTTTCATCACCCAGGTACGCCAGTACCACAAAGCCAATGAGGGCCAACTCAAGTACTGGGGCGAGAAGGTCGCCAACGCCTCCTCTTACCTCAAAGGGGACGCCTTGCACTGGTTCGAACCCTTCATTAGGGACTATTCCACCCACACCAAGAAAGAAGATATGAAGCAGGCCACCCAGGACATCTACGCCGGTATGAACGCATTCGAAGAAGCCATTAAAGGAGCGTTTGGGGACGTGGACGAGGAACGACAAAACGAAAGAAAAATCCTTCAGCTCAAACAGACGGGGCCAGCCACTAAATACGCCACGGAGTTTCGACTCTTAGCCAGTCGACTCGATTGGACAGAGTCCGCTCTCATGGCCCGTTTCTACGAAGGACTCAAAGACGCCGTCAAGGACGACCTCATCCGGGAGGATAGACCCGAAACCCTCACCGAGTACATCGCCATGGCCGTCAAAATCGACGATCGCCAGTACGAACGCAGAATAGAAAAGGGACGAAAGCCCGCTATAGGACCATGGAACCCTCGCATTCCCCACCACCGATCCAATCAAGGACGCAAGTACCAGCACGACAAACCCCGCGTCAGCACGGCTTGGGGACAGACCACCCATGCAGGACCCATGGAGCTCGACAATACCAGACATGGCAAACCGAAGGATCTCAAGGACATGAAATGCTACAACTGCGGCAAAAACGGGCATATGGCTCGAGAATGCCGGCAACCTAAGAAACCCTGGAAACCCGTAAACGAACGACAGCTCAACCATACTCAACACCAGGACCATGCCAAAACTAACTGGACCTTCTGTTACCAGGACGATTGCCTGACCCACAAAGACAGTAAGGAACAGAATGGATGGTTCCCCAGGGCACCTACGGGACAAAGAACCCTGGCCATGATGGTCACCACCAGGAAGGAAAGACGAATTCAGAAATGGGCCCAGCAAGTAACGCCGGAGACCCAGGAAATCGATACAGACGAAGAAAGAGCCTACGAACATGCTCACCCAGAACCACAATCAGCTCCCCACGTAGGACTGATGAACGACACAGAATGGGATGAATACACACGAGCCAGCGAAGAAGAATCTCCGCTCGGACAGACCCAACCCCACATGCCTATGCAGGCATACGAAGTTAGCAGCGCCAGCGAGGACTATGACCCCCTGGTACCATGGAACGAACTCATCTACTACGGGACCAAACCATGGAAGGCCAGCACCCGAAAGCGAGAAAGCACCAAAGAAAACGTACGACTCATGGTAGGAGACCACCCGGCACTTCACCACGCCCACGAACAACACTACCAGTTGTTCTGGCCCGAATGCGTCTACGACGACTGTGAATACCACTTCAAGGAGAAGGCCGCACACCGGTTTCTCCCGCGCAATCACTGGATCGAGCCACGAGTGAAGGTAGAGTTCGGACAGGAGAGTCGCAAATGGATCCTACACATGGACGAATACAGTCAGGGTCGGCTCACGTTCCGACCAGACCCCGCTTATCACGACAAATGCTACCAAGACAACGCCAGATGGGAGGACTGCGATAATGACGCGTGCATGAAGCACTACATCGCCAAAGCCAGAGATTGGAGACTCCATCGCATGAAGGACGTCAGGAAGCCACTCTTCCGCGTCCACTACAAGAGCGACGAGATGAACGACAACTCGGACGGACCATCCATGACATGGCCACCCACTACGCCACCCTCTTCGGGAAAAGGCAAGCGTCGGTCGAACAGGGACAACGACCGACGAAGGAAGTAAGAGCAATCTGCTCAGCCGAACGAACCCACGGCACAAACCACCTCTACGTACGAATAAACGTAGGAGGAAGATGGGCGAGCGCGCTATTAGACAGCGGCGCCCAGGGCAACTACATGAGCCCCGAATATATCAACAAGAACCACATCAGCTGGAAATATAAGGAGGAACCCTATCAGCTCAGCACGGTGGAGGGACAAGCGGTCTCGTACGGAGGAGGAATCGTGAATACGGAGACTGCGCCCCTCCAGGTATTCATTTCTCGCCGACCCGGCCACATAACCTTCGACATCACCAACATGGGAGGAAAACAAATCATCCTAGGCATCCCATGGCTCAGAGAATGGAACCCTCAGATTGACTGGACAGCTGGCCGCGTCCAGTGGAGTACGTCAGCCCCTGAGGAAAGACCCACGAGCGGTCTCTCAAGCGACCTCCAACTAGCCCTCACGAATAGGGACAACTCAGAGGAGACAACCCCGGAGGAGCTCACAACAGAACAGCAAGAAAGACTGCAGAACGTACCCAAGGAATACTGGAAGTACGAAAAGATCTTCAGGGAAGAAGTCGACACGGTGCTACCTAAGCACACACACTACGACCACGAAATCCCAATCAAGGAAGGGGAGAGCCCCCGATTTAACAAGATCTACGGATTAAACCCTCGACAGATGGATACTCTCGACGAGTATCTCAAGGAGAACCTCAGAAAAGGATACATCCGACCATCGACATCCCCAGCAGGATACCCGATTCTCTTTGTGCCAAAGAAGAATGGCAAGGAAAGACTATGCGTCGACTACAGACAGTTGAACGACATTACCATCAAGAACTGCTACCCATTGCCTCTGATATCAGAACTCAGGGACGCATTAGCAGGAGCCAATTGGTTCACAGCGCTCGATCTCAAAGGAGCATACAACCTCATCCGCATCAAGGATGGAGAAGAATGGAAAACAGCATTCCGAACACGACGAGGACACTACGAGTATTTGGTCATGCCATTCGGATTGACCAACGCCCCCGCAACCTTCCAAAACATGATCAACGATGTACTGCGAGAATTCCTGGACGTCTTCGTGGTAGTGTACCTCGATGACATTCTGATTTTCTCGAAGACGATGGAAGAGCACAAGGGACACGTCCACCAGGTCCTCACACGACTACACCAGCACGAACTGTTAGTAGAACCAGAAAAAGCCAAGTTCCACACACAGGAAGTAGATTTCCTAGGGTATACGATCACCCCAGGAGAAATCAGGATGGAAAAATCCAAAGTGGCAGCCATCAGGGAATGGCCTACACCAAAAAACGTCAAGGACGTCAGAGCATTCCTCGGTTTCGTCAACTTCTATCGACGATTCCTAAAAGGATACAGCAAGACCGCCAATCCTTTGACAAACCTCACGGTCAAGGAAATAGAGTTCGCGTGGAACGAACCCCAAGAAAAAGCATTTCGCCAAATCATCGACGCCGTCCTCAGCGAGCCAGTCCTCCGGATGATAGACCCCGAAAAACCCATGGAAGTCGAGACAGACGCCTCCGACTTCGCCATTGGAGGACAGTTAGGCCAGAGGGACGACCAAGGACGATTGCACCCAGTAGCATTCTTCTCGAAAAAGCTACACGGACCAGAGCTCAACTATCAGATACACGACAAAGAACTCATGGCAATCATCGAAGCCTTCAAAGAATGGAGAACGTATCTCTCCGGAGCACGACACGAAGTCAAGGTCTACACTGACCACAAGAATCTTGCACACTTCACAACGAACAAAGACCTCAACAAACGACAGATTAGATGGGCGGAATTCCTCTCGGAATTCAACTTCACCATCATCTACCGCAAAGGATCTGAGAATGGCAGGGCAGATATCTTGAGCAGACGCTCAGACCACGAACAAACCACACCCCCAAACAATAACGCAATCCTCGCAAGCGACAAAGAAGGAAATCTAATCCCGTACCACCGTACCTTGGCGGTCACCACACGAATAAAACCCGCCAAGCCACCCAAGAGCACCACAGAGCTCATCGAACAAGTCCACGGGGCCAAGGCCCACGGACACCAAGGAGTAGCGAAAACATTCGCCCGACTCAGAAAACATCACGACTTCAAAGGAACCAGACAGGACGTCACAGCAGTGATCCGCAACTGCAACCTCTGCAAGAAAAGCAAGGCAGAGAGACACAGGCCCTATGGAGAACTCAAAGCACTACCAGTACCAACCGCAGCCTGGGAGTCAGTCTCACTGGACTTCATCACCAGCCTGCCACCATCGAAGGAACCCTTAACTGGGACCTCTTACGACAACATCCTAGTAGTCGTCGACCGACTCACCAAGTACTCCTACTTTCTCCCGTATAAAGCCACAGGAACGGCAGAAGACCTCGCCTATGTGTTCCTCAGGAACATTGTGGGACAACACGGACTCCCAAAAGAACTGGTGTCAGATAGAGACAAGCTCTTCACCAGCAACTTCTGGAAGTCACTCATCGCTCAACTTGGAGCCAAACATAAGCTATCCACGGCTTTTCACCCGCAGACAGACGGACAGACAGAAAGAACGAACCAGACTCTAGAGCAGTACCTTCGGTGTTATATCAACTACCAACAAGATGACTGGGTCACATTACTACCCATCGCACAGTTCGCATACAACAGCTCACCAAGCGAGTCAACAAAGGAATCACCCTTCTATGCCAACTACGGGTACAACCCAACAGCCTACGCGGAACGCCGCGAAGCACCGGACACGCCAAAAGCGACCAACATTGCGGTCAACATCCGCAAGATCCAGGAACAAATCAAGCTCGACCTCGAGCTCGTACGCACCAGAATGACCACGTACGCCAACAAGACAAGGATGAAGGGACCATCCTTACAGGAGGGAGATAGCGTCTACCTCATCCGCCGAAACATCAAAACCAAACGACCAAACGACAAATTGGATTTCAAGAAACTAGGACCATTTAAAATTCTCAAGAAACTCTCGGATACCAACTACCACCTCTCATTACCAGAGAACATGAAGATTCACCCCGTTTTTCACATTGCACTACTAGAGCCAGCACCACATAACGCACCACTCGAAACAAACGTGGAAGTCGAAAATACCAACGAGTATGAAGTCGAAAGAATCCTCGATCACAGAAAGATAAGCAAACAAGAAGAATACTTGATCAAATGGAAGAACTATGGGCATGAAGAAAACACATGGGAACCAGTCAAGAACCTGAACTGCCCGCAGTTGCTCCAAGAATATCATCGCCTGGCACAGGACCAAGGTCGGAAAATTCCTCCCCGAAGCCCAACGAGGACCAGTCCACGACGCCGCTAGCACCCCACTCCTGAAGGTCCTGAACCACGTTGGCCTCCTGAGCCTCGAGGCTTAGGTTGTCCCCGCCCAGAGGAAGGACGCCGTCCTCCTCATCCAACTGACGAATCCCACGAGCAAACAACTCTTCCCCACGAGCCTTCGCCGCCTTCCGCATCTTGCGAAGACGGGACAAACGACCCAAGGCCGTCGCCAACTTCGTTTGGAGCACCTCCAACTCCATTTCAGCATCCTCAATCTCAGCCTCTCGCTTCTTCTGCTCTGCAAGAGCCTTTTCCACTAGACGATCATTAGAAAACAGGACCATGACCCCACCAGGGACCAACTTACGCGCAGAAACCACGCTCACACCATCACAAGAGCGACCGCGACGGATGCACTCCCCACAGCGAGAAGAACCAGGGGCGGTCTTACAGACGAGATGTCGCTTGAAGCACCCCGTACAAGGCATCTTGATTTCGCCCTCGGAGTCAATCAAAGCAGCGAGCGCCTTTCTTTGGTCGGTTTTGGCAGACGAACGTTTTATGACACGACCTGACATTTTGTCATGGTTAGTAAGGATGACAAGAGAAGAACCACCGCAGGCGGCTGGGACTTACTACTTATGGCCGCTGGGACATCGGCCTGGAGGAGGAGCATCATGTAACAACCAAGGAAGCAGGGCGGCCGCGAATCGACGACCCCGCGATCAGGGAGCGCGATAAGATAAGAATCGGGCCCACCTGGCAAATCACGTGATGGCTCACTCAGACATAAAGGGTGAGTCGTCGGGCTCACCAAGGACGCCGCAGTGAGCCAGGGAATGGCTCACGGGATAACACACCGTGATCCTAACATCATGGATCACCAACAACTAACCAGTGAGCCATCCAACATGAGCTCACCACCTAACACAACAAGGACAGGATGGCAGGTATATAAGGACGGACATTCTGGACTTGTAGATACATTCTTTCTCACGACAGTGATCAATCTAAGTCTTACCTTGTATTCATTGTAACGAGTGCGCAACGCCTTACGACACCACATCGTCTCAGAGTCACAACCTAAGCTTCTGCAAACAGCAACCCCAACCCTCTGACAGTGTTCCCCCTTCGGAAGCTGCCAGGTCGTAACAGGGGGCACCCCGAAGACATTGACTACATTGTTGTTACCGGTAAGCTGCTATCTCTTCCATCGCCCGTGTCTCAACAGGAGCTTAGACTCTAACACGCACAGATGGCGAGGAGATCCTCGGCATCGGGGATCAAGGCGTAGGTGGCATTCTCATCTCAGTGGCGAAACTCGTTCTCACTACTGTCTGTGCCGGCATACACCCGAACCGTACCTTACCCGTGGTTCTCGACTGCGGTACGGACAATGAAGATCACCTCAACAATGAACTGTACTTGGGATTGCGACAGAAGCGTGTGCGCGGGGCCGAGTACGACCGCTTCGTCGACACGTTTGTGAAAGCCGCCCGTCGCCTGTATCCGCGCGCGTACATCCATTTCGAAGACTTTGGTCTTGCGAACGCCCGCCGTATCCTTGACCAGTACCGTCCCCATATCCCGTGCTTCAACGACGATGTACAAGGCACAGGTTGTGTCACACTAGCCGCTATCCTGGCTGGCCTTCACGTGAGCAAGCAAGAACTCACCGACTTGCGTCTCGTCATTTTCGGAGCCGGATCAGCAGGAGTTGGTATAGCTGATCAGGTTCGAGACGCTATCGCGGCCAAGGGCAACATGAGCAAGGACAAGGCGGCTGAACAGATCTGGCTCATTGACAAGCCAGGCCTGCTTACAACCGCCCTCGACGTATCGCCCGCTCAACAAGGCTTCTGTAAGGATGCGTCAGAGTGGGAAGGCAAGGACACTTCGCTTCTCTCCGTCATCAAAATTGTACAGCCGAATGTTTTGATTGGCACGTCGACTGTGCCCAAATCATTCACCGAGGAAATTGTAAGAACCATGGCCAAGGGCGCCGAAAGACCTATCATCCTGCCGCTTTCGAACCCGACACGGCTTCACGAGGCGGCTCCCGAAGATCTACTCAAGTGGACCGGCGGAAAGGCGCTCGTTGCTACAGGCTCGCCTTTCAAACCCGTCAAGGGGCCCTGGGGCGAGAACGGTTCGGAGGTGGAGATTGAAATCGCCGAGTGTAACAATTCGGTCGTCTTTCCGGGCATAGGTCTCGGATCTGTGCTTTCCCGCGCCAGCCTCATCACAGACAAAATGCTCGTGGCGGCAGTCGAGGCAGTCGCGGGACTGGGCCCAGCCCTTAAGGATCAAAGGGCCCCGCTGTTGCCGGGTGTTGATATTGTACGCGACGTCAGCGTGCGGGTTGCGAGGAATGTGATTAAGGCTGCCGTTGCTGAGAGTGTGGCAACCGAGAAGGACATCCCAAAAAATGACACTGACCTTGACGAGTGGATTAGGGATCAGATGTGGAAACCGGAGTATCGGCCGCTGAAGTTTGTGGGGATGGAGGACGCGTCCAGGGAGGCGAAGGGCCAGATGAGGGTAGCCGGCAGTGCCAGCCGGGTAGGTTTGTGGTGAACACCTCATATCCATTTCTTCTGTTATTGTTTACAACAGATTTCTGGCACTTCAAGTCGTCCGAAGTTTATGCTCAGTCACTCTCAGTCCCTCTACAAGACAAAGGCCACGTGAAACTAGGATCTGGGTCAAGGTAGGCCACAAACGACCGCGCATTAATTATGTACTAGACGAAAAGTTGGGTGCTCTCAGATCACATTGCCGCGGACCTGCTTGATGGTCTTAAGGTTGATGTTCCTCCAGAAACCGGTCGAGACAAGGGCACCGACAAGCACAGTGACACTAGTGATGAGCATGATGCGCTGCGAATCGCCGTATGCGAGTGCAATGCCGTGCCGCTCAGGGGTACCGTACCGGTACGCAAGTTGCGCATACATGTTGTTGTAGATGTTCTCGACGTTGTTGAATCCCTCGGGCATATGCTTGATGAGGTTGTTCTTGAAAGTGCCTGTCCATATGGCGGCGGCGACGGTGGAGCCGATGGCCATGCCAACGCTGCCGAAGAGGTCAAGAATGGCGACGATGACAGCAATGTGCTGATGGTCTGACGGTGCCATCATGGCCATCTCGCCGCAGAGGACAATGGGACCACCTGCGAAGGCGATGAGGATCTGAGTCATGATAACATAACCAATGTTCTGATCAGGCTGTCGGAACTCGATCATAAGACCAACGCCGAGCATCATGAGCGGAATGAGGAAGTACAGCGCAAAAGGCTTAAAGCGTCCAGTGTAGCGAATAAGCAGACCGACGACGATGCCGAAGAAGCAAGAGCCTGTGCGGTAGATGTTGATGATGTACGTCGTCTTCTCGACACCCTGGTTCCAGACAACTAGGAGCATCGAAGAGAAATAGGCGCCCCAAATGCCAGAATTGAAAAAGACAAACGTGAACATGAGCCCACCGCAGAGCACGGTTCGGTCGGCAATCAGTTCGAAGGGAATGAACGTGACAGGAGCGAAAAACTTTTCGTAGCAGACAAAAATGACGATGAGCACGGCGCCGACGACAATCATGCTGATGATCATTGGGCTCTTCCAGCCTTCCGACTGGTACGAATAAATGTTGAAGGGCAGAAGGAAGAGTGCCATGCCCGCAGCAAGAAGCAGGAGGCCAACAGCATCAATATCAATCAGATAACGTCCGACAGACTTGAGCGTCAGGTTCTTGATAGTGCTTTGCTCAGGAAGCAGGCCCATCTTCTTGGCTTTGTTCTGGTTCCAGAAGAAAAGGAATATCAGTGGCAAGACGACGACCGGTGTAGTGATGGCCCAGACACCAAAACCCCACTCCCAGCCAGGGCCAGCGAGAACGCTGTCGGCAATAGGGCCGGCGGCCCATGTGGTGAAGATATAAGGCGAGGAGGCAAATGCCAGCATGAGAGAGCGGTTCTTGAGGGTCGAGGTATCGGCGATGAAGACTGTCAGACAGTAGCTGACACCCTGCGCACTAGAAAAGGTCAGTCCATCGGCACCGACTGGTAGCGGGACAAGGCAACTTACCCAACGACAGCGAATACTTGCGCAGCAGCGTACGTCTCCACGTTTTTGCAAGCAGCCATCATGACGAACCCAAGCACCCAGACGAGAAGCATCAATGATAGTCCGTGGGGACGACCCCATGTGTCGAGAATCTTTGCGAGAGGAAGTTTGGAAAGACCGCCGATGATGCTCGCCATGACGGATGTTGTCGCCGTCAACGAGTGCATCGAGAAGCTGCTTGTGACAAACGGAGTCAAGGCCCGAACGACAACCTCTTGAAGCGAGAGAATAACGTAGATAAACCAGATGCTTTCAAGTGTTAGATCGTAGTTCGCGTGAGACTGCGCCGGCCGTGCGCCTGTCAACCACTCACATTACATATGCCAGGGCGAGATGCCAGTTACTCCAGACCATGGCCGTCGCCTCGACTTTGCGAACACCGGCTTGCGCGCCCTCGGAGAACCCCTCCTCAATGGTGAGGGGGCTGACCTTAAGATCATCGGAGTTGTGCTTTTCATTGTGAGCCCCCTCGGCTGCCACTTGAGATTCGGCCGCAGGACCTTTGGGAGTCGACAGGTCCATGGTCGTTGTGATTTGCTGCCAAGCAGAATATCGAAGTGTTGCCGTCGAGAACAAAATGGTCGGCGCTCTGCGGTGTCGTACCGTGTTATCGGCTGTAATGAGTGAGGGGTTTGACAGATGGGCAGAGATCGGACACTAGCAACACGGGCATCTGCCAGGGGCGCCACAGGGGTGATATATGAAGACGCGCCCAAGGACCAAGGCCGAGCCGCTATCGGCTCGGGCGGGCGAAGCACCCCGGGCGAGGATCTTGCTAGTGCGGAGGCGACGGTCACTTGAAGGTCCAGGGTTTGAAGGCAGTTCGCCAGCTACCATCCTTGGTTAGCCCACTAGACCGCCAAAGAGTTTCTGGCCAGCCAAGGGGAATCAGCACACACATCGGGTTGGGTGGGGGCGCTGTGTTCGAGAATCGGCTGAGAAATCCGTATCGGGCAGACGGTGGAAATGAAGCAGGCAGCCTCTTCGTGCCAACCAACCTCTGCCTCGCGTAGCGTCCCATGATGCGAAAAGACGTCGTAGCTTGTCCGATGCTCACCCCATGGCTCGTTGTCCTTTGATGTCACTGACTCTCAGATCCAACCCGTTGATGCTTGAGCGGAGAGTTCCAATATCGACGAGACCAGGCTTGGCATGCTTGTTGCACCTTGAGGCAGTTTCTGCTTCCTCGTGCGGATCGAGTCAGAACCCGGGACAACGAGCCGAGGGTGAGTGGATGACACCGCGAAGCGAGCGCTGTTAGTCCAAGCAATCATCAGGCTGGAAAAAGTATTTGGGTGTGTAGGCCAGGATCAACATGCCTGTGAATCTCTTCTGGGATTGGCCTTTGGTCGGCTTAATGGTCGGCTGGCCAGCACCATTGTGGGTAGAAGCGGGGTTCGAGCTAGGGCCGCTGCAAATTTTATCAGATTCATCTTATCAGATCATCTGCCCCGCTATTCATGTGACTTTGGCGTTCCCTGGTCGCGCGACCTGGCAGGTGTGCCGCAGACATTGACAAAATCACGCCTTCTGTAACACGTTGGGCCTGTGGCTTGTCGAATCTCCATATTCGGACGGAAAAAATGGCGCATGCAAGGCACTAGCGCGAGGTCTTGAAGACTCAAACCAGCACGCTTGGTTTCCCGACCCATCACAGAAGGCTTGTAAAACTGTATGGCTTTGCGTGATCTTACTCTTCCACAGATGAAAGTTTTAGGGTACTTGTATCCAGACTATATCCGGTGGCTGCCGGTTGGTGCTTTGACAACTGCATGTGCCAGCCATACACGCCCAGCGGCTGACGAGTCACAGGAAGGTCCGCTTGCCAACAACGTCACAACGCAACATACGGTCAACGGACCGGGCATAGAGTGCCAGCTCATACGGGTTAAAGATTTACGATGTTATTACCGGCGGCCCCGTACGTCTGAATTTGTCGCCGGCTGGTCATTCAAGCTTGAAAAGACACAGTCGTCGCATGGCTAGGTTTTTTGTTCGGGCAATATACCCACCACCAGCTGACTTTCTCAGCACCAAGGTGTAAAGACAAGGTTCTCAATACGAGTCGACTGACATCTCAGCCTATAAGACGGGCTGAGGACTAGGGCGCATGATACCAACGTCCACCAGAGCGACTGGCGCCCAGTTGAAGCGGACGCCGTAGATCCTTTGCCAAGATACTGGCTCTTGGAACTATTGCGTCCTGTGTGCCCTGTCAGTGCGCGAGCGCAGACTTTGCGGTTGGTGGCGTACCAACCGCTGATCTTTATTGAGCGGATCTGCAATTACCATAGGGCGGTTGAGCCAACTGCAGCTGATTCATGAGTACCCCAAGCTTCGAAAGAAGCTCGGCTCCGAATAGGCTACGGGAACCGAGCTTGATATGGACTTACAGTCAATAATCTCCTGAAAGCCATCAATACCATCCAAAGAGATTCAGATGTAGGCCAAGATATGTGTTCAGCAAGGATTTAGGGTGTTCTGCACCAAAGCAAACTGCCTACCATCTCAGGTGAGATGAGCAGCGTACTGTGCATTACGATGGTCCTAGTCTCGAGGCAAGTATTTTTGTAAGATTATGTACTTCAAAGGACCAGAATACCCTTCAATGGTAGATCTCGGCTGGTTTTGCCAACGAAAACTCTGTACCCCCCCTCCTGAAGGTGCCATTTTTGTGCGTCAACATTCCATACACTGAGATCTCTGCGTCTCAGGGGAAATTTCACAGTAGCTGTCTCACCTGCTTTTATCAGTTGCTTCTCAAAACCCCGGAGCTGCTTCAGTGGCGTGTGATCATCGCCGGGAATGCCGAGATATAGCTGCGCGACTTCCTTTCCGTCGACCTTTCCGTTGTTTGTCACGTCCGCTTCCACGACGACTAATTCGTCCCACAGATCTTTGTGCCCCCCCCTCAATAACAGGGCCTGTTGGGTATGCACCAAAATTGCCATTGGCCTTGGAGATATTGAGAGAAGAGTAGTCGAAACTTGTGTAGCTCAGACCGAAACCAAATTCGAAACGTAGGTCGACCTTCTTGGAGTCGAAATCACGGTAGTCCACGAAAGTACCTTCCGCAAAGTTCGACTGAGGTTATGTCTGGAACCGGCTAGGCACGCCTCGAGACGTGTAATCAGGCTTCAGTAAATCGCCGTAGTCGGACTCGTTTCGGGCAACAGTATACGGAAGACGGCCGGAGAAGTTTTCTTGGCCGTAGAGAAGTGAGATCAATGCTCTTCCACTATCTTGGCCAGGAAGATGAGCAAAGATGACAGCTGTGACATTGGGGTGTTCAATGAAGGAGTCGACGAGGCGTGGTCCAGCATTATGGAAGACCACAATCGTGTTGGCACACTTGTTGGCCACATTTAATATGAGCATGTCAGTGTACTGGTCGCGCAGCGAAGGGCGGTCATACCCTTCTGTTGCCCAGACATTACCGATGACAATGCAGACATCGGAATTTGGGTTGATGGAAGGATCTCCGGACTCAAAGTCATGGTAAAAGAGCGGTTCCATCCTCGTAAGCCTGGGCTACGAGAGCATCGCAAGGGGCGCTAATCAAGCTCCACGAGGGCGCCGCCGAGCCGCCAGCAGAGATGACAGTCCCGTTGATTGCAATGTCAGATGTTGGAAGATCGAGGTTACCGAACCAACCCAGGTCGACCTCTGTGATGTTGGCGGACCGGATGCCCATCTCCCATGATGCGAATCGGGTACCATTCGCTGCAGGGACCGGCGTGTTACTGCTGGGTGCGCGGGTGGAATAGCCAAAGAGAGAGATCAGCTTCATGTTTTCGGAACGCAATGGTAGCGCATTCTTCTCGTTCTTGACAAGAACATGGCCCTCAACAGCGCTGTCGAAAGAGTCGGCCTAGAACATTTGGTACGAGCATCGACAATAGGGTGCGGCTCCCAGAGCCTTTGAGCCATGCCATTACCAGGCTTTGGAAAGTCTTCGGCGTCCTGCTTTAGGTGGAACCAGGATGCGATAAGTCTGGGCCAGCCAGTCAGCTGGATCACACCCAAGGCTCACGAAACACCCGCCTGGTCACCATGTTATCAATCTGCGCCTCTGGAAGGGATCCGTTGCTAACTGTCTCGACCAATGATGATCCAAATTTGCCAGCCCCGTTAGGCATAGCCACGTCAAGTCCACTCAGTGCAGAGACAACGCCTCCCTTCATTGCGCCCCAGTCGCTCACGATCCACCCCTGCAGTAATGAGAATACTGAGTGACACAAGATTCAAGTCCGATGGACGCACCTGGAAGCCAAGCTCCTCCTTAAGCAAGCCATTTTGCGACTTGCTATTCTTACAGACGTAAGAGTTGTTGAGTCTGTTGTAAGAGCACATAATATTGGCCGTGCCAGCTTTAACTGCATCGTAGAAAGGCCTGAAAAGGTCAGTTAAGCCTTGCTTGATCGAGGAGGGTTGGTTTTACCAGAGATAGAGCTCATGCATTGTCCGATCATCTACATTGGACGAGATAGCCTCCTGAAAAGGACCATCGTCTCGAGTGGACAGTCGGTGTGTCTCCTGCTCTTGAGCGATGAAGTGCTGCGTGTTGTTAATCAGAAGTTGGAATGCTAAAGGGCCACGCCACAAACCTTGGTGCTGGTTATGACTCCATTCTCCTGAATTCCTTCCACTGTTTCATGTACTAGACAACCGAAAAAGCTGGAGTCAAAGTCAGCCACTCAAGTTGTGACCATACTTCGGATGGCTATTACCTTCCCAGTTTCGACCAGCCGATACGACGCGGCCGATAGGGCCGATGGAAGGGCCATGCAGAACGCTGACGCCCTTGATCTTAGCTTCTCGGCCCATGTGATAGGCCCTTCTATGCGCAAGCTCCTTGTTCCAGCTTGCGCCAACGTGGGTTCCCGGCGGGAAGGCACTGACGTAGTCAGTTCCACGCACGCTGTTGCCCGAGTCCACGAGGCACATCTCAGGAAACCTGAGTCGAGGTATGCCGGGAAATCCAACTGCTGCAACCAGTATTAGAAGTGGTGCCCGCAGATAAGTTGGCCTGTCAAAGTCAGCATTCATTGTACTGTTGTTAGACGACAGAGTGTTTTACCTTTTCTTCCAAAGTCATCTGATTAATGAGAGACTTGGCCTTGGCAAGAGCATCTGACCAACGGCCATCTGATGATAGCTCAGGGGTAGGGTACACTGCTGGCGCCTGTCCAAAAGAGAAAGAGTCATCGACGATAGGTTCGTCTTGAGCCACGACCTGGGAGATAGCTACGAGGCCAAGAAGGCCATAAACCAGGCTTTTCAACATGGCGCGTCAGATTTTCATCGCAAGGCACAGTACCTTCAATGAGCACAAGCGACTACAGCCGATAGAGATTGGGACTAACCAGACGAAGGACACGACTGCGGTCTTTATATTGTCAAAATGGCCTGCGAACCTGACGAATACCTCACCTCCACCAACGCCACATGAGTTGATCAAGCCATGATCTCTGACTAGGACGCCAATTTGCCAAGACACCGTGAGCAGCCGGCGCTTGTAAGAAGAATGGTGGGGGGCTACATCTTCAGCTGCATGTAATGAGTTGACGAGGAGAGCACAAGATCCAAGGCTGCTATTGACGGCTGTGACGGAACGGACTTGCTGCAGGCAGGTACATGTCAATCCCAGGATCTCGTTATTCGGCCCTTCTCACAAATAATCCAGTCTCGATGCCGTCTGTCACTTCGATGCCGTCCCCGGTGGACATGAGCCATCAGCCGAAGGGCTGGCGCACGTCAGGATTGCTGGCAGGCAAGGCGCAGATCGACTGCCAAGAAACCAGCGACATCCGGTGGTTCCGCAGTGCGAAGGTTTATAGCATCCGAAGTTGATCATGGGGGTAGGTCGTGGAGGGCAGGGGGGTTAGGGGCCCTGCGAGACGAGCTGAGAGTGCTGTAGGGCACGATTCTGGGGATTAGGACATAGCGTGCGGGGAATCCTTAGCTGATCGCTGCTTCGGACCAGGGGAATTCGTGTCCGTGACATCATAGCTTGGCGTACGGCAGACCTTCATATTTTCGATCGACAGTTATCTACGGGTCTACGTTTCGGTCCCTCCGTCCATTTGTTGCACGGTGAATAATCTGAATCTAGAAATGGGCACTGCAATAATTACCTTGGGAATCAATGTCGACCTTTGTTTTCGTTGGTTATGCTATGATCATCGATTTGAGATGAGTGGCTCTGACACAGGGTTTCTGGCCCGGTGACAGATGGCTTGGCGCATACCTTGTTTTCTCCAAAAAGAAGTCCACACACCCAACTTGCACTGACGATGGTTGCCCTCATGAGTCAGAGATGCGTCACGAAGCCAGTGCCATGGAAGGGCCGAAGTTTGTGGCCCTCGATCTTGGAGACCCCAGAAAGATGCTCGAGCTTTCTCCGCGGGGTCTGGCTACTAATTGCGGGTTGTCTGTGGTCTTCCATGGCGGGGATGCTCGCTTGAACCCCGCAGCATACCTGTGGAATATTCGATGGCTCGGCTGCCGTGCGGTGTTCCAGCCGTATCGTGGATCCTACAACAGAACTTCCCCGCCACTATGCGGTTCGCGGGGGATTGAAACTTGATGTTGATCAGGCAGGCTATCCCCCACAGGAGGGATGAAGGAAAAGTACGATTATCTGACAACAGCGATCAATCTCTAAACCCGTGGAGCTCCCGAGATGGTCTGTAATAAATCAGGGCGGCGGTGACAGAGGATGAGTTGAACATGGCTAAGCGTCATCATGCTTCGCCGGGATGGGCGAATTGATAATGTGAAGTGACAGTTGCGGAGCATTCTTTCGATCACACAAGATCCTGTGCGCGCGAATGAAGGTCAAGATAAACATCCGAGACTGATCCTGCCAGACCGGGTTGTTTTTTTTTAGTTGTTTTCCGCTTATGTGAAGCAGGTAATCTGGACAGACCATCAAAGCTATAAACAATAAGTGCCGTACATACTCTTACCAATGCAGGTTGGCGAGAACATCACGCCTCCGCATAACTTGGACCCGGCGTTTATCGTTCTGTGCACCCTCTTCATCGTCATTGCCAGCGTTGCCGTTGCCAGCGCCGTTGCCAGCGCCATTGCCAGCGTCATTGCCATCCCCATTGCCATCCCCATTGCCAGCTTTGCCGTTGCCAGCGCCATTGCCAGCGCCATTGCCAGCGCCATTGCCATCCCCATTGCCAGCGTTGCCGTTGCCAGCGTTGCCGTTGCCAGCGCCATTGCCAGCTCCATTGCCATCCCCATTGTCATCCTCATTGCCATTGCCGGCGCCATTGCCAGCTCCATTGCCGGCATCGTTACCAGCATCGTTATTGTTGTCGTTGTTCTGGCCGGCGTTGCCATTTCCTTGACCAGCATTGCCCTCGCCAGCATTATCCTGGCCATTGTTGTCATTGTTTTCGTTACCGTTACCGTTACCGTTGCCGTTGCCGTTGCCGTTGCCGTTGCCGTTGCCGTTGCCGTTGCCGTTGCCGTTGCCGTTGCCGTTGCCGTTGCCGTTGCCGTTGCCGTTGCCGTTGCCGTTGCCGTTGCCGTTGCCGTTGCCGTTGCCGTTGCCGTTGCCGTTGCCGTTGTCGTTGCCGTTGCCATCGGCCGCAGCCGGGGGTGTAGATGGAGCAGCGGCACCACAGTCGGCCGTGTTTGTCGCAGCAGCCTCCCCGGGTGCGGCAGCGCCGCCGGCACCAGCATTGTTGTTCTTGCCTGCTCCATCTCCCTTTCCCTTTCCTTGATTCTTGCCCTGACCTTTGCCCTGGTTCTTTCCCTGACCTTTGCCCTGGTTTTTGCCCTGGCCTTTGCCCTGGTTTTTGCCTTGACCTTTGCCACCATTGGCAGGCGGAACTTCAGTGCTATTGTTTGCAGCACCGCCGCCGACGGCCCCGCCTGGAGCAGCAGCGTCGCCAGCACCGCCGGCACCTGCTTTCCCTTGCTTCCCTTTGCCTCCTAGAAGATCATCGAGAGCCCCACCTGCAGCTCCTTCTGGGTTGAGTCAGCTCGGTATGTTGTGAATGAGAAGGGTATATGCTCACCATTCTTCTTGCCGGCTGCGCCTCCACCGAGAAGACCGTCAAGAGCGCCACCAGCTCCAGCTAGAAATTTATCAACACTGCGACTTGGGATTGCTAAACATGGGGGCTCTCACCGTTGTTCTTGCCACCAGCGGCCCCATCACCAGCCCCATTGCCAGCACCACCAGCGGCACCGCCAGCACCAGCGCCAGCAAGAAGACCGAGAAGCTGGTCGAGCTGCCGAGGCGCTACCTGGCGCTTTTCTTTGATGGCTGTTTCCGCGTTTCCGGTTTCGTAGTGGGCGATAGCCAATCCGTTAAAGGCAAGTGCGGCCACAACGGCATGACGGAGAGAAAGTGTCGAAACCATGTTGAAAGCGGTTGGTCAATTGACTTGCAAGAGTCGCGATACTTGAAAGGCTACAAAGATATCCAGACGTCAAGCCTTGGATGCGAAGGAATGGAAAAGTCTACCTGTAGACTGTTACTGACGAAGTGGAAGGAGAGACAAAAAGGACAATAGTCTGCATGTCGCTGTGAGGACTGCCTGGATGGACTGGAGATGTGCAGGCCAAGATGGCTATTTAAAAGGCAATGTGTTCGCGGAGCAATGAGGGATGGACTGATCTACTTACCACCCTCGCCCCTGGCCCCTCCGCCTGTCTGATGGCCATACTGGTAGGTAGGTGATCCTAGCGGCAACTCTTGTTTGGGAAGGGCCTCACCCCCCCCCCCCCCCCCCCCCTATAGAGATCAGCGCAGTACGCTGGGATAGGGGATGGAATTTCGTAGCGAAGCACTGGTGAGTCCGGATTGCGGTCGATGTGTTTGGGATGTGCTACCAGCGTGCGACAAAGGGCGTGAATGGTGTGGAGGACCAGGGGGCGAGCGTTTAGCCTCATCGGGACAGAAAACCACGAGGGATATTGAGTCGTGAATGAGACTGGACGAAACATGGCGGCAACACCTACAGACGCGAACCCCTGCTTTTCAACTGCTCAAGGCGTGTCAAACTTAGAATGCAATGTTGCGCTGATGTGCGCTATGGAAGTCAACAACAACTGAGCCACGCTGGAAAGGTTGGACGAAAGTTTTTACTCGAAAGCTTAGCGTCGATCAAGTGTCAGGGCATGTTTCCCCGGCCGACCAGGCGCAAAACAAGCATGCGACCCCAGCTTCTCTTGGAGCTGAAGACTATGTCTGCGGGGGCGTAGCAAGGATGTTGGCCGTGCCCATGTCGAGGCTCCGTTTCAGAATCCCCGGACCACCGAGTCCCGAGCGGCTCTGCCAAGGCCTGATGCCCCGTCCTCCCCGACACGCCAGAGAGGTTCGACGAACCGTGACAATGCAATCCGATCCGGCGTAGTCGGCAATTCACACAATCGAACAGTCTGTGGGCCGGCCGTCTTCGTGCTGATCCTCTTATGGCGCTCCGGTAAGGAAACAGGCGCAACGGCGTCGATCGGCTGACGACGCCTCGGATCATCGGCCGCAGGTCAATCAGAGCGCCCTGTGTCTCGCTCACTTTTACATGAGCTACGCAGCTTTGTCTGATCGTCGGTCCAAGATGTGTTCTCAGCTTTGGGAAACGAGGCTGTAACCCATCATGTGGAGAACCGGATGAATGAGTCTTTCGATGAGGACCGGTCTCGATTTGTGCAAGCATCAGATAAATTACCACGTACTGAAAGGTGTTTGAGCTGCCTGAGTGATAAAGATGAGAAGACAAATAAATCAGCGCCAAGACCCACGCAGGTTGAGCGTTGGGCTGGTGCCTTGGCAGATCTGTCAACCGACGGTCTGATCTGCGTTCCAGGACTTCGTGATTGTGGAACAATCAACAGGACAGCGATTGCCGATCAGCTCGGCACCAAAAATAGTGACAAGTCAGCTGTGAAGGCCCGCTTGACCCAACACATGGGATGAATCTCTGACGTTTAATGTCGAAGACTCAAAAGCTTGACCTGCACTGCATCTCGTGTTTGGTGATGAGAAGGAAGCCCAGGATTTCCAATGTCAACCTCCGATTTGGGCCGGCCCCGATTGACACTGCTGTTTGTTCCTTTCAACTTTGACCAAGTTGCGTCATTCGATGTCAGAGACATCAGATATTTAGAGAAACCAGTTGAAGCCACAATTCTTGAGAAATGAACCGTACGCCGCCTGAAGGGTAACATGTTCCCCAAAACAAAAGAAGGAAACAAACAGCACAGCAAACCGACCTTCTCCGTGATACATCCTATCCAGCAGGCTTGGGCCTGGGCACAAACCGTAGTGGCCTCTGTCGCCCATGCCTATCGCATGCGGCAAACTTCCACCAGTCTCTGTGCAACCAGAAGTCGACACTTCTACAGATGAACTTGACAACTCCTGGCGCAGGAGGCCACTTTGACCAATTTCCTTCTTCGAAAGCAATGTCATGGTTTGAGAAGCACCAGGGTAATCCGGCCACAAGGCCCATTTCTTCCTGTTTGAGACACTTCAGTCTTGGGTGACGACAGTACCGCAACAGGCATACGAACCATGTTCTTCTTGCCGTCTTCAGAAAATCCGGTCTCCAGTTGCCCCATCTTCTGGACGCCAAACCTTTGTAAACCAACGATCGTTGGAATCTCCTCGGTAAGGTGTTGCACCACACTCTGCCGAAAGAGTCAATCGAGGACAGAATCCTGTTCCCCGAGAACTGAGTTGGGTCATTGGCGCATTCTTTGAGATAGAGATAGAATGTGACGAGCTCTTCTTGGAAGGCATGGTGCTGTTCTACGTTTCCACTCATGATGCCCGTTTCGCCAGAAATCGTCTGGAAGAAGTCGGATTCTTCACACGAATGGTGCAGATGCACCAATTTATACCATATCAAGCTATACTGAATGAAAGCTGGCACCTCCGGCAATGGGATATGTGGTGCTTGGAGGTATATCGAGTTGAGGCCGCGGACGATCATGTTATGAACGCACGCCATCTCGCCAGCGACACGCTCGAACATATCGGGCTTCACGGGTTTCACACATCAGTGACGAAGTCGGTCATCACTTCTTGGGAATACTGACCTCGAAGGCTTTCGAGAGCTTCTTCCCCTCATACGCCGGAGACGCAGTGAGGGGAAACGGATGATCAGCATAAACATCTGCCATGGCGAGTAACTGAATAATCCTAGGAAGTGAAGTTCAGACAGGATAGTTGAGGAGAAAGTTCGCTTGATAACCTGGACCTCGTGCATGCTGTACTGTCGCTCTTTGTTCTCAGCCGCACATGATTGTAAGCCGAACTCTTCAGTCGTCAAGCTAAGGTTTGGTGAATGCCATACTAGGTGACAATACCAATCCCGCGTGAGGCAGTATCTCCAAGTGGAGGGGAAATGATTGGCGTTTTCCCGGGTTGATCTTCCGCGTGGCGCGCTCAAGCTTGATTTAGAGCCTTACATGACATGAGCTGTTCGCTCAATAGCTCGTGCCACATCCAGGCGCCCGTAGGTATGCTTCTCATCAGATTTATGAATGAAAGGCTAGCTAGGCATTGGCAGCGGGGTGGGTGGAGATAATAACCAGTCCAGTCAAGAGATGATTAGGCCTGGTACGAGGCTTGGTTTCTGGTGATTGAGATTACAACAAGATGCATTAACAGAGACCGCTCTTGGGAGCCTCACAGGTACGACGGGACGAATCTTGGAGATTCAACGATGACTCAAGGAAGGCATAAAGCTTGTACAACCTTGAACAGACACAATGTCGGCGACAAATGTCAACTGAGAATGAAATTGTGGTATCCATTTGGTTTCAGAGTAACATGTTCTAACGAGTGAATGTGGCTTGCAAGCATTTGGCGAGCAAGGATTTTCGCAGCGTTCCCCTTCATAACAGGTGTCATCAATCAGTCGTTGGGCATATAACGACAACAACTGTGTTGCGCAAGAACCGTCGCAGCCCTGGTATCTGGTGAAAAGAAAATCAAGATGAAAAGTCGCGAACTGGTGTCTTAAGCCATTGCAGCTTCTTCGGCAGCCCCCGCACTCTGTTTGTTCTTGCGGCGGAAGATGTTTTTGACATCGTCGCGGAACCGTGTCGGTGGCGAGTTGAACTTTGCCTCGTAGGCATCAACGATAGGTCGCTCCCAGATGAGGTCGGCCTCGTGCGGACGGACGATGCGCGAGCGCTTAAAGAGCTTCCATCCAGTGAATGAAATGATGGCGACGAAGACCATGGTGTAGTAGGAGAAGAATGTGAGGGTGTTCCAATTTCCTGTGAGGAAAGTGGTGTAGCCGAAGGTGAGGACCATAAGAGTCATCCAAAACACACCAATGTAGGCGCAGTATGGTTGAAACCATCCCGTGTAAGGTAGCGTCTTGCGGTCCAACCCTTGGGCCTCACAGGCACGGTAAAAACAGATATAAGTGACGCTGATCACGATGTAGTTGATCAGACCAGATGCCGACGTCAAACTCTGCAGTTTCGTCACGACACCGGCTGTGTCGCCCGATACCTGGAGGAACGAGATGAAGGGGAACACCATGACTACAGCAAAACAGTAAACGGGGATACCGTTGCTTAGACACTTCTTCAGGAAGCTCGGGGCCTGCCCCTGCAGGGCAAGTCCATACAAGCAACGCATTGCGCAGTACGTGTAGGCATTGCCGGCACTGAAAATACTGGTGCAAAGCAGAGCATTGACCACGTGGGGAAGAACCCCGACTCCCATGTTCTTCATGGCGATGACGTACGGCGAGCCGTTGGCGGTGCCGGCTCCGGCGTTGTCGAGATCCGGGTCATTGTAAGGCAGGACAATGGAGACGCACAGGGCTCCGCCGATGAAGAAGAAGCCGAAGCGCCAATAAACAGACTTGAAGCCTTGCTTGAGATAGGTCCGCGGACGCTTGGCCTCACCGGCGACCATGGACAGGTATTCAGGGCCGACGACGGTGAAGCATGCCGAGTAAAGGGCCGCTAGGTAGCCCTGGAAGCGACCGAGGTCGCCTGTGGTCTGATAGGCGGCGAAAGCGCCAGGATTCTTCCAGTATCGGAAACCGTAGGCATCATTATCGGGGTTGCCACCGACCATGGTCACGAAGGTGAATGTAAAGACGATGAGAATCAGCAGAATCTTGCCGCTGGCGAGCCAAAACTCGGCTTCGCTAAAATAGAGGGAACACGTTGGTCAGCATTGGTATACAAGAGGACGCTTCGCTGGCAAACCGAGGAGGGTCTTGCGGCGTTCATGGCCCGTCTTGCATCAGGGTTCATGGACGCTCTACTTCGTCTTCCCCTGCCATTGAGACTTACCCAAAGTACTTGACGGCGACGACATTGAGCAAGGCGTACAGCACGATGCATCCAACACACACAGCAGCTTCAGGAATATCGTCACGCCAAAAGCCGAGCACAAGGTTCAGGGCCGCAATCTCAAAGGGGATCAGGAAGGCTTCATAGAAAAAAAAGTTCCAACCAGCCATGAACCCCCAAGCTTCGTCCACCCACTTGCCGGCGAAGCGGATGAAGGCGCCAGAGATGGGCATGTAGACACACATCTCGGCCAAGCCGTTGCTGACGCATGCGAGCACGATGGACTGAGTGAGGTAGCCGAGGAAGAGAGAAGCTGGCCCGCCGCGCTGGAGACCAGTACCGATGCTGACGAAGAGGGCGGTACCGATGGAGCCGCCAATCGCGATCAGCTGGATCTGACGATTGCCGAGATGTCGCTGGAGCTGGTCGGCGTTGTCGCGCTCAATAACGCCCTCCCGAAGCTCGCCGTCGCTGCTGTTGGCGCGCAGGGACTGGCCTTTCTCTTGGGTAGCCCCAAGGGACTGTGCCCCAGTGTCGTAATCTTTGGGTGGTGCCGCCATAGTGGGCAGGAGGTGGCTGCTATTGTTGAGAGTAGATGATGGAGAGGGAAGGCAAGGTATGCTGTGTTAAAACAGGACACAAGAGGGCGATCAAATCGCACGAGGGACGGTTATTGAGCCGACGCGCGCAAATGGAAGCTGCGTGCGGTACAGGTCTCAGACTCAGGAATGTGAGCAAGAGAAGAATAATGAACTGCGACACGGCCCCGTGCACCTCGGTTGGGGGGATGGGTGCGACATTATGTACACAGGGAGACGGTTGAGAGACAAACACAACCCTGATCAGCATTTCTCGTCTGTTAGGTTGCCAGGATCCGATCCGCTGCACGACGTACGACGTACTGCTTCCCGCCTGCGCTTCAGCTACAGTGATAGTGACAAGCAACATGGGCATCTCTATGGTGGACGTCAAGAAAAAAAGGGACTCGGCACGGCGCCGGTGGTGGCCAAGTACCCACCCGGTCGGCCCCCTGAAAGGTCCCCCGAGGGAGGTCTCAGCGCCTGTTACCTTCTCTTCGTCCACTGTAATCCGTGGGTCGGTCTACAGGTACTTGGCTGTACGTTGGTGCGCGTGGAGCTGAGGCCCAAGCTAAGTGACCCCATCGGTCCACCATGGGGGCCCCTGGGGATTGGCACTGATGCTGGATTCCAATTGACCGGACTGATTACTAGCCTGGGCTGGCCTGACTGGATGAATCTTGGTTCTGGGGGGAAAACTCTGCATCCAAACTGCATATGGTATGGTGCGCCAAGTGTCGCGTACCCTGTCGAACACTTGCCGTCTCTCCAGACTCAGTCGACATGGACGCCTGGAAATATTGCATTGGCATTACATGCATAGATGTTGGGATAAGGGTCTATTCCCCACGCAGCCCAAGGCTTGCGTTTCTTTCTTTGTTAAATGAATCTTTCAGGCTGCTCATGACGTGGGGCAGCCTGGCCGCACGCGTCCCAAGTTTTCCCTTGCTGCTGGCCCTCGAATGATAGTCCCGTGTAACACCAATGAGAAGCGGCACAGCGACGCCCACTGCACGTCAAGATTTGACGCAGATTACGCCCAGAACAATGATCCAGTAGGACGGAAGAGATCGCAGGCAGAAAGGCAGGCAAGGCAGTCTCTGGCCAACTGCCGGCCGGTCGGTGTCAATCATGCCTAGCCGCCGGTCACTTGATCGGGATTGTGTCCATGTTGGTACCGACGCGGCCCCCTCATCGGTCTACCCACCCCTCCTCCGGTTTCTTTTGTTGCCGCCATCGAGTCAGTCTGATCAGCTCATGCGGCTTGAATACCACGTGAGCAGTTCTGGCCTTGACGTTGCCACCATGTGTCGCCTTGCCACGCGTTAAGGCAGAGTCGCTCAGGTAAAAGTCTCTGCTCCCATAAGGTAGAGTGGGCCAGCCCAAATGCCCATCCATCTTGCAAGACTATGAGCCATAATTTGGGCATCGCCTTTCGGCGGGTTGCGACCGCGGAACTATCTTGATAGCGCGCCAGCAAGCAGACGACCAGTTTTCTTGGCGTTTGACAAGGGTACATCGGCAACACGAGGCTTGTTGACGCTGGAGGCAGCGAAAGTCCTTTCAGCCGTTAGCTTAATGAGGCCAGGGCCGCCGAGACCCCCCCCCCCCCCCCCCGGCTCGGTCTCCTAATGTAATGAAAAAACAGGGAGACAACCAGTTGCTGGAGCGTAAATTCCAATAGAGGAGGATCGCGCTACCCACATCCTGGCTCCCCCACACACAGCACAAACCTGCATCGTACAGTGTCGTCAGAGGCGTTACGAGTCGCACGACCCAGCTTGCCCCGCTTGAAGCCTCGAGGTTATTATGTGCTCGTGTGCGTACGTAAAGCACCCCGGAAGCAAGAAGTGGGTTGCAATCTATGGATAATGACGCAGGGCTTGGGGAAAGGATGTGGGCGTCAGCAACAGCACGAAGGGATCCTGACCGGACGTACGACAAGACAGCGTACGTCCAGACAAGCTCATGAGTTTCGCGGGTGGCGGCATTGGCAACAACTTGATCCTTTCTTGTCGCTTCTTGTCATTAACCATTGGATTGCCATGGCTGTACGATACTGCTATGGCGCATTACCTACTGCTGTCTACCACAGGCTGTGCCCAGACACCAAGGCTGCCTTGGCTAGGTATGTTACCTGGGCTTTCCCCATCCCCAGCCAATGCAAGCACGGCGGAGACAGACGAGTTCTGCCTCTCGTGCTAGCCTATGACGGCCCGTCCTTGAGCGCGATCTGCACGTCTCAGACATGTGACCTGCCTGTTCTGGACAAGCGTCGCATGCCTTGACGCCGCTCGAGATCCCACTTGCGAGATTTTGCTTCTGGGCTCTGCCCTGAGGCATACAGTACTTCGCGTGCGCCTGAAATGTCCCTTAGCACCGAAGTGAGACGACCATGACTACAGGCGAAGAATGCTAAACCAATCAGGGTGCTGCACTGAGCAAGACCCGCATGTAAGGCCCGTTCCAGCTGTCACTAGTGCAAACAGGTCCCGAGGCTGCTGCGCTGCATCGTGTGCTGCAGCATTTCGTCATCGATCATGAGAGGTTTGCCATCGGGCGGCGGTCATGACAGGCCCCGAGGCCACCAACGCGATGCTCAGATCTAGCCCCGCGATGGAATCTCTTGGACGAAGGGCGGGAAAACCAAGCAATTCGGCCATGTGCTTGTCGGCTCACAGTTAGCGGCATCTTGCGGCCGGTTAAGAGATCGCTGCCTTGTGGCAACTTATGTACATCCAAAACACCATGATTCACACACTGGTTCAACTTAGCTCGCCTGGCAGTACAATGTGCTTCTTTTTCACCAATAGACTGTCCAATTAATCTGCGTGGAACAGGAGGTGAGATTTTAACTCATTGAAAACCATCGCCGAGGTAAGAGCCAGGAAGTGCCCAAGGTACCTACGTGTCGTTGTAACCTGTTTGCAAATAAATGTCTTGGAGGAGAAAATGGCTCGGTGGCTGCTTCTGGCTGCCGAAACTGGTTTTGGATTCATTGACTCGCTGGTATTTGCATATGCATTGATTCCATGTACATCAGCATTGTAGTATACCTAGCCACAGAAGAACTAGCGGCCCTCCATAGACAGCTTCTTGCACGATACCCGCGGCAATACTGCTTTCTTTTGCTTGAATGAGGTGATGGTCAAGCAGGTCGCTGTCACGCGTAAATTGACGAGGGTTAGGTACAAGACTTGATGGCAAATGTTCTGTTCAATTTTCTTCTCGTCCTTCATCCCATGAAAAGTTTCGTGTTTGTCATGATACTCGGCTTATTCTTTCGCAATGCTCCTGAGCCCTCATAATTCTGCTCCTGTTGACGCGATGAACTCCCAGCGTCTTTGTGTCTCCCTTGAAAGTAGAATGTCACACTGACGTCGATTGTTGCTCGGTTCAAAAGCAAGGGTCTCCAAACCTTGAGCGCAGGTCTGCGTTCGAGATATACAATTCTTAGAGTCTAGCATTCAGATTTGCTTCTCCAGGACTTTCTGCTGTGCATGCTTCTCATTGCCTTCTGGAAAAGTCGCCTTTGGGTCCTTCTCATCAGCCTCTGCGGGAACCATGCGGTCTGCGTATTTCTTTGCTGTGAATTTGTCCACCTGAAACTTCGTAAGCACTCATCACATTGTTTTCTCGTCTCTGTCTCATACCTTGTAGACTGCCCACATGTATGCGAGCATGACACCGCAGCAGCAGAGCAGGGCGATGCAACCCTTCTTCCAGTACGGCGCATCGGCAGCTGAGTAAAAGATGATGCCCCAGAATGTCCATAAAACCATTGAACCAATGTTCATAGAGTAAATCGTAACGCTGCGCATGGCGTCGTCGCCGCTTCTTTGCAGAATGATACTAGCCCAACCAAAGATTAGGGGATTGACCATGTAGGCCGAACCGGCGAGGTAGTAGGCAAAAAAGGTAGCCCCAAAAGGCAACGATGGGACGAGCAGCATGGCTCCGACGATGATCTGCAAAAGACACGCAAGAATAGCCATCGGGATGCGCTGGCCAGTGACGTCCATGTGCCAGGCCGCAAGCAGATTCGACACGATGCCAACGGCCTGGACACCCAGGGGATATGTGTTGATCTGAGTCTGCGTGAAAGAATCATCGTGGTACTTCAGCCATAGCAAAAAGGTGTTCTGGAAAGGGAACCCCTCTATACTGGCGCATACTGGAGACCAGAAGAACAAAACCCAGCTGTGATAGGGTCAGCTTCTACGACGTATGCTTGATGGGATCGGGTCCTACAAGATTGGGTTTGCGAATACACGCTTGAAGAGAGAGATAGGATGGATGTTGTGGCCGTCCTCTTTGATGGGTGGTAGTCTTGCTACGGCCAGCTGTTTCTCTTTTTCGGAGATGTAGTTGGCTTTGGTCTTTCCCGGCGTATCAGGGAAGTACATGAAGCCAAACACTGCGATTGGAAGTGTGATGATACCGTCTTTGAGGCTTGTCAGCGTCTTCATAAAGCGCGGAGCAACCGTTCTGCTTACCGATCAAGAACACCCATTGCCAACCTCCGAGGCCACCAAGCCCTTTCATACCCCTGTGGATAGCGGCCATCATGACACCTGCAAACATGGTGCCTACCTGACCTGATGCAGTGAACAGAGCAGTTCGCTTAGCGATTTCTTCGGGCTTATACCAGGCTCCGATGATGTAGATGGTGCCCGCATACGTGCTTCCCTCAGCCAAGCCAAGAAAGAAACGAATGACGCAAAGCTGGGTCACCGTTTTCACAGCCGCGCTGGCCATCTTCATTCATTAGCCACCAACAAGCCAGTATTTTGCCAGTGAACCATACCGTCAAGCCAGCCCAGACGACAACCATGGAGGGGAACCAAATTCTTGGCGCCACCTTTTGTATTATGATACCATGAGGAAGCTGCCCGACAGCCATTCTTCCCCGGGGTCAGCCGCGCTTATATTTGGGGCAAGTTCGCTAGGTTCATACCCAGCAGTGGTCAGAGAAAGGACCTTGTTATAATCAACGCCGCGCATGTCAAGGGCTTCGCGGAGGCCGGCAACCTATTTGAACATCAGGTAAGGCTGACTGCGGCGACACCACTTTGGGCTCACATAGGCATTGGCAAACGCCGCTCGATCTTTCTCACTGTAAGCTGGTGCTCCGTCTCCTTGTCAAGTAGTCACTTACCAAGGTAGTTAAAGAAGTAACTTAGACAACAGTAGGTCTGTGAAGGATTAGCAAACAAAACTGCCGGGACAAACGCAGGCCGTACCAAAATGAAGAAGTCTAGCACATGTTGTCAGCTCTGTGCATGTGTTTGTGCCCTTAGCACTCACCTAGTTTTCTGACGAGTCGCCTCTCTTCTTTACTATCCGTGGTGTCACCCAGGAAAAAGTCTTGCCCATTGTCAGTTCTGTTGCTCTTCGCCAAGGTCAAGTGTCTCATCCCACGCACTCCGGATTTTTGGCCGGATAGAAGCCATGTTGCCTGATAGTTGGAAGCTGGTGACTGTACTTGGCTTGACGTCTCTCACAACCGCAGGTCCTGCGTCCTTATAAGGAAAGCTGGCACGGGCTAAAGTTGGGCCCATCTCATCTTATCAGATGAATGTCCCGATGACGGGAGCACGACTAAGCACGCCGCTAGCTAAGCAAAGAGGATGGCCGCCATGGACCTTGTTGATCTCGAGCATGCTGATTCGAGGCAAAGCTCTGCGGAGCCGGAAGACGTGGTGACATTCAGGGTCTAGACTGCGGATAGATTGAAACGCTTGAAAGCTTATTCGGGATGACCAGGGTAAAGACTCCATCATACCATGTACATCAGGCCAGATGCATGATTCAAGGCAAGGGTTTCTGAGTCGCGAGATTCAACAAGGTGGCACATCCCCGACCATGGGAATTCTTCTGAGGTATCATCAGGAGTAAAGAGGCGGCAGCTCATGCAAGGGAGCAATGAGGTCGAAAGAATAAATCTCCGCGAACACATGGCGCGCGCGGCGCGCTGCATCTTGACCACTCGGCTGGGCCCGAATGTTGGGTGCCAGAGGCGGACAACCCATCCACAAGGCCCCACAAAGAGTACCCCGTTCTAACTGACAGAGTACATCAGGGTCTAAAATCTCATTGGCCCGCCTACGTGTCTACGATCAGAGTTTTCCAAGAACAGTTCGATTTATGCACTTACTAACAGTCTAGTTTGAGGGATTTCATTTCTCGCGTAGAACAGTGCCCAGTATGAGCCATGCCCTGTCCCGGACTGTCAAGCCTCCGGTCGGTCATGTCGCCGCTCACCGCAAGCTGTCAGTCGTTGGCATTCACCTTATCAATGGCATTGCACCTGGGGCCAGGTGGCCCGTGTGCTCAGTACATGGTACCTCCCGTCGCTGAGTTCCAGGCACTTTCCTACCCTGTGGGATATCCCCCTCAACACGAGCGAGCCATGCTTGATCAGCTTTTAGAACCCAGCCGCTGCCCTTGCGGCCTTCGTTCATTTCTTATTGTTAGTTGCCGAGGATATCTGTTCTGATTGATCAACCAGTGATGTTTACCACTTCTTTTAAGGGCTCATTGTGTTTCCGAAAAGAGGATTCATGAGGTTGTCGCCCCGAATCAGGTCACCTTGCATTGCACGGCTGCGTAACCTTCCATGTGTGATACTGCTTCCGAAACAGCTCTTCGGAATCTGTTTCCTCATGAACTGTCGTCTCGAACCGAGGCTTTTCACCACTTCAAGCCACCTTTGGGACGGGAAATTGTCGTCATGGATGCTCGGGAGGTGATGGACCGAACATCATACCCTTCCCCCATGTCCCCAGGAACAGCTACCCCGCATTCACCTGGTGGTTGGACGGCCAGGGTGGCTCCCCCACAGACTAGACCTGGGGTCGGCGATCGATGGTGCCGAAGAGACGAAGATGATTAAGGATCCGGATGGTCGGATCTTAACAAAAGGGGGCTGCGTGGTCCTGAGCCTGGGCAGCATATAACGGCATCACTTTGCTGCCCGTTGCAAAGGGCTTCCTCGACTTCACAGGCCAATACATCGCAAATGACAATGTTGTCCGTTCTTGCATATACGATTTCCGTTCTGTTGGCGTGCCAGGGTGCACAGGGGCAACAAACGCAGTCGCCGCAGCTCCTTGCTAGCCTTGACTACGGAACATTCAAGGGGGCTTACTCAGAGCGGTACAACATTTCGTACTGGCAGAGGATCCCTTTCGCAGCGCCCCCTGTCGGTGAAAACAGATTCCGCGGCCCGCAGCCTCCTCTACCAGTTCTAGAGGACCCGTATGATTCTAGTCGACCATTTGATATGTGCCCGCAGCGCACCGTACGTATTGTAACATCTTCACATGTGCTTTTCCGGAGCTGACTTGAACAGGTCAACGGTTCAGAGGACTGCCTATACCTGGGACTCTACTCACGGCCCTGGACTCGCGATCAGCCCCTGAAGCCAGTCGTTGTAACGTTCTACGGTGGTGGGTTTATTCAGGGCTCAGCCTCTTTTAACATCCCACCTTCTGCGTACCCTATTCTCAACGTGTCGACATCGTCCGACATGTTGTTCATCTACCCCAACTATCGTACGAACGCATTTGGATTTCTTCCCGGCAGAGAGGTTGCGGAGGACCCTCTATCGGACCTCAATCCGGGTCTGCTAGACCAGGAAGCTGTGCTCAAGTGGACGAAGAAATACATTGCTCATTTTGGCGGTAATCCCGACAATGTGACAGTCTGGGGACAGTCGGCCGGTGGTGGAAGTGTTTTGGCACAGGCACTTGGGCGTGGGGGAAAGCAGAACCTCTTCCACAAAGCCATGGCCAGCAGTCCTTTCTGGCCCAAGACATACGAGCATGACAGTAAAGAGGCACAGGACCTCTACGATGAGCTGGCCGCGAGAACTGGTTGTGCAGGACCTAACAGTCTCGCATGTCTCAAGAAGGCTGACGTCCAGACCATCCGCGACGCAAGCCGTTTCCTGTCGACCTCGCAACAGTACAACACGTCAACCTTTACGTGGGGGCCCGTCATCGATGGTGATTTCTTGCGCGAACCCCTTTCACAGGCCACAGCCAAGGGTCATGTGAACATGAATCTGGCTTTTGCCATGCACAACACCCAAGAAGGCGAGAACTTCATTCCTCCCGGTTTTCAAGGTGCAACAGATGCCGGGTCGCCTCCTTACAATTCAAGCGCCGAGTCCTTTGATACATGGCTCCGCGGATTTCTCCCTGGGTTCAGGACGTGCGAAATCGAAGCTGTGAAAAGACACTACCCAGCAGAAGGCATAACGGAGACCATCGAGTACAGCACAACGTACGTCCGTGCCGGTCAGATCTACCGAGACGTGGTCCTCACCTGCCCTGCCTATTGGTTCTCCGGATCTGCGCAAGATGGCGGCTGGCTTGGCGAGTACTCTATGAGCCCATCAAAGCATGCAAGTGACACAGTTTGGGTAAGTTTTTGAGAACGTTGAAAAAGACAATACTGATGTGTCACAGTGGAATCAGATAAATGCTATTCAGCGGTCGGATCCTGCCAGGTATCAAGCTTACACAGGTACGTTCAAATTCACCTGCAGAGCATTGACCATAATCTAATGGAAAAAACAGGTGCTTTTGCTTCCTTCTTCATGACGGGTGACCCGAATGCTCTTAAACTGTCGCCTCCTGACGTTGCCGGGGTTCCTACGCTCGACTCCAATAGCGAATGGGTTATCAAGGATGGTGGACTCAGCACAGCCAAGCTTGAGCATCTTGGCAAGAGGTGTGAGTTCTGGCGAAAGACGGCAGCCAGAGTGCCGATGTAGTACCATAATAGCCCTTAGATACAATGCTTCTACACTGAGATATGCCGTCCATCTCACAAGTATGTGGTGTCAACCCACCACTCAGTCTCAAAGCCGTCCCCGAGAATGGTCACAGGCTGCACTGGTGCATCCAATGAGCCTGCAAATTCAACACGCGGCCCGACTGCGCCTGGCCCCGTGTTGCCGTACTCTCGGTAAAAGATATTGGCAACGGTCTGTGTTGCATCCCATGCCGACCAGCCTGCCGCTTTGACGACGTTGCCGAGCCAGCTGTTCTGAAACACGACCCTGGAGAACGGCCTCCATGGTCTTCCCAGAACAGTTGACCCCTCACCGCTCGTGCCGGTGATGTTGGCATGGTTGAACACGTAGAAAGACTTGTTCTGCTCCGACTCTCTTCCATTCGCTGTGATGAAGCCTGGCCCTATAGTTTCTATGTTACAATTTTCGAACCATGCCGAAGCTCGCAAACCAAACACAAAGTCGACGGCGCCATTGATGTATGAGTTGGCGTAGATTTG